>NC_053023.1:509764212-510111627 GCF_003073215.2 Triticum urartu | reverse complement strand
CTTCCACGCCAAGGAAAGTCCCTTTCGGACACGGGACGAAGTCTTCAATCTTGTATCTTCATAGTCCAGGAGTCCGGCTGAAGGTATAGTCCGGCCATCCGGACACCCCCTAATCCAGGACTCCCTCAGTAGCCCCTGAACCAGGCTTCAATGACGACGAGTCCGGCGCGCAGATTGTCTTCGGCATTGCAAGGCGGGTTCCTCCTCCAAGTACTTCATAGAAGATTTTGAACACAAAGATAGTGTACGGCTCTGCAAAATAAGTTTCCACATATTGCCATAGAGAGAATAATATTTACACAAATCTAATCTGCTGACGTATTCCGTAGTGTGACGCACCACGGTCAAGCCTTTATTCGTTTTATTGTCCCACCTCAGCGTGTCATGCGAGGCGGTTTCCTTGGCATGTCTCGTCGAAGCAGAGATCGTGTCCCCTTATTCTGGGATTCTCATCAATACGGGCGTGGGTAACCCAACCGCTTCTAGGACTCCTAGACTATTGGCAAGTCCAAACGACCACGGAGAGGACGCTTGATATTCACCCTCTTTATAAAGGGACAAGGCTTTTATTTTTTCCCTCCCGTGCTCAATCGAATCCTTCCCCCACCTCAAGCTCAAACACCCAAAGTTCAGGTCAGGTGCTCCGAACCTTCAGTCATGTCCGGATCTAGCCTTCAAGGCCGATGGGTGCCTTCCTCCGTCATGGAAGAAGACATCAAAAAGTTGAGGGAGGCCAGATATCTGACCGCTGAGGATTTGCATCGGTTGCCTGCCCGAGGGCAGGCCGTCCCCTCCCCCGAACCCAATGAGAACATCGTGTTCGTCTCCCACTTCCTCTGAGGTCTAGGCCTTGCTATGGATCCTTTCGTCAGGGGTTTGATGTTTTATTACGGTCTAGATTTCCATGATCTAGCTCCGGACTCCTTTATTCATATCACGACATTTATTGTCATGTGTGAGGCCTTCCTTCGGGTTACCCCTCACTTTGGCCTGTGGCTCAAGACCTTTGAAGTAAAGCCGAAGATGATCGAGGGGCAACATGCAGCGTGTGGAGGTGCCTCAATATGCAAGATGACGGGAGCTCCATGGCCCAAAGGTTCCATTCCAGAGGTGTCTGGATTGTGGCAACAGGAGTGGTTCTACATCATGGCTCCTAGAAGTGCCAAGTGGGTGGCCGCCCCTGTTTTTCGCTCGGGCCCTCCACCACAACTGATGTCATGGATCAGCAGAGGTCTGAGCTGGGGTCCAGCCAAGGACGTGCCTATACTGCAAAGCCGCATTCGAGATCTCTTCAATGGAGATTTTAGTTTGGTTGCGGTAATACAAGTTATGCTGGTTCGTCAAGTCCAGCCTTGCAAACGCCGGCCCCTTCGCTTGTGGGAGTTCAATCCCGAGGGACCGCGTGTCATTCAAAATTTCCTCGGCCTGACGCACGAGGAGATGTACAAGTCATTCTTCGGACCTCAGGTAGAGTGTTCGGAAATCACCGAGGACGTGGGCCTGAGCAGTAACCGCGCCGCCGAACAGGTAAGGAATCTTCCGGCTAAACATACTATCTCTCATTTGTTACGAAGTTATTTCTGAGAGTTCGCTTTTTGACCAGGACTGGCTAACAAAGGCGAAGTTGATTCGGTGTACGGCCCCCCTCCCTGAGGGTTTGGACAATCCGGTATTGGAAAAGATGCTCCAGATCGCACCTTGCCCAGAGCCCTTGAAGGAAGATACTGGGGAGGATAATACGGGCGGACGCGGGCCCCCAACGCTGCCCATTCTAACCGAGGGAGCGAGCTTCTCCATGAAGGAAGACGACCGGAGGAGGAAAAGGACTGCGCCCACGGATTCGGAAGCCGAAGCTTCCAAACGGGAGAAGAAGTCTCCCACAGAGGGTCCAACCTTGGAGGGTGCTTTTGCCGCACAAAGTCCGCGGGGGGGATCAATTCTCCAGCGAGTCGTAAGTGACCCGAAATACTTTAATAGTACAGGTATGCCATCTTTTTCTTCTGAGAAAATAACCACCGCATATATCTTTGCAGTTCGGGCCTTAGCCCCTCTCAAATGAGCTCATCTTCGGGGGATCTTCTTCCAGAGATGATGGAGAGCCAAACGCCTCCCCCGGACTCCTCCACTCCGGAAGCGGGCGACCCCGAAGTGTCGTCGCGGAGGGCCTCTCCGAGTCCGGTGAGGCCAGAAGATAATCCCATTGACCCCCGAAGCTCCCAGTGTCCGGATCCCAAAGAGAGCGGACAAAAGAGTCCGGCACCGTCTGGTGTGCGATCGGATGTTCTGAGGGAGTTGGTGGGGCGAGCGGCCATCTTAGATGAACACCGTGTGCTGATGAATACGGTGATGGAGAGAATCTCGTCCGCCGAAAGCGGATTGCATGAAGCTTTTATGAGTCTACTGACAGGCTTTGAGGTACGTAAAATAATGTATGATAGTCCTGCACATGCTAGGTGTGCCCTGTGTAGATAGTAGCCCCTGAGACTCTGGTGGTCATCGGAAACAACGACGAACAGAGGATCATATTCCCAGGTAATAACCATACTGCCTCTATGTGCAGGTGATGGAAGCTCCGGTGGCTAGCCGGACTAGCGAGTTTTCCCACTTAAAACGGCAGTTGGATGCGGCAGACGCCGACATCGAGCTTGTTAACAAAAGGCTTGACGAGGCACAGGGTAAGTGTCATTATCTGGTAAACGCCACATAGTAAGAGCAGCATGATGCCAGTATCTTTAATATGTTGTGACTACAGATGGGGCTGCCACTGTTGAAGCCTTGCGGGCAGAACTTGCCCAAGCCAAGTGTCGGGTGGTAGGTGTGACATATGCCAACGGGTGGCTTATCATTATGGGAGCCACTAAGACGTCGCCGGTG
This sequence comes from Triticum urartu, assembly GCF_003073215.2. Taxonomy (NCBI): domain Eukaryota; kingdom Viridiplantae; phylum Streptophyta; class Magnoliopsida; order Poales; family Poaceae; genus Triticum; species Triticum urartu. Next base: position 510,108,753 of record NC_053023.1, on the reverse strand, counting down.
CCTGGAAGCGGGATGAGGCGAAGACATGCATGTCGGCGAATCTTACCCAGCTTCGGGGCTCTCCGAGGAGATAACACCCCTACTGCTGCTCTGCGGGGTCTCCGCATGATCACTAGATGAACGAGTGGCTACAAGATGCTCCTTGAGCTGCTTGGCGAGAGGAAGAAGAAGGGCATGGCTAGCTCTCTTCCCCTCTCTATGTGGTGTCTAACACTAGCTCAGATCAATCCTTTGCATGGGTGCCCCGGGGGGTTTATATAGGCTCACCCCCCGGGGGTACAATGGTAATCCGGCTGGGCGTGGGCCCCAGCCGTCTGTGTCTACGCTCGCCGGCTTCTGTGCCGGCTGCTGGGGCCCGCCGGCTGGTGGGTCCCGCCGGCTGCCGGCTCCTTGGTCGACAGGCAGGCCCCACTGTCCAGGGCCTTGTCGGTGGCTGGTTACTGTTGCCTCAACCTGGTGACGAGGGCTTCGCTGAGGTGGGCGTGGCTACAGTGCCGCCGCCCGGCGGGCGATCGCTGTAGCCTCACCGTGTCTTATCTCCTTAATGGGGCGTCTCCTTCGAGGGAGGGGGCAAGCCGGCTGTGGGGAGCCGGCCCCATCTCGGGCCGACTAGGGGAGGCCTGGCTGCCTTCGGGTGTCTCTCTGCCCGAAGGGGCCCACTGCCCGTGGGCCACGCTGGCAGCCCATCGTGGGTGACGTCAGGGTCAACATGGCAACAGTGCTGCGCCGGACGGGTCATGGCCACCCCGTACGGCGCACTGTGCCAGGCGTGCTCCGGGATTCGGGGGTGGCAGGCTTTACTGTAGCCACGCCCCGTCACATCGCCGTTATGTGGATGCAGACTTCGAGGGTACGATCTTGACCGCTTGGTGGAAGCCGGCCTCTTGGAGTCGGTCTTCTCGTGGCCGGCTTCTTGGAGCCGGCCCTCCCGTGGCTTTCTTCATGAGGGCTAAAGTCGGGCCGCCTTCCGACAGTCGGCCTGGGGGACAGCCGGCAAGGGGAAGGCGGCCCCACGTCTTGGATTCTTGAGGGCCGGATCGGCTCGTAATTTTTTCAGAAGGGCCAGGGGGAGCCGGCTAGGCTATCCGTGGTCATTTACTCCGACAGTAGTCCCCGAAGCTGATCGAGCTTCGAGGCTAACAAAGGGACGAGAAGCTTGGTCAGCTTCCTATCCTGAGGAGCCGGCTTTGCTCATGCGCGCCGTCTTCGGAAAGCTCCGTTTCTCGTAGGCGGGAACGTGGGTCGGCCTGCGAGCTGACCGCGCGCCATCCCGCGGGCCACGTGGCAAGGAAAACCTGCCAACGCACGCGTGTGATGGGACGCCACCGCAGGCCCGGGCCCGCCACTCCTAGGCCTCGGCCCGAGCGCGGATCTTCTGCGGCCCACATGGACCGCTTGCCTTCCCGCGGCAGTTTTATTACGCCATCAGGGCGCAATAATCGCGGGACGTGGGGGAGTGGGCGCAGTTGACCCCACGTTCCCCCACACCACGCCTCCTCGGCTCCGCCGTGCGGGTCTATAAGTAGGGGGAGGAGGGGGAGCGGCAGAGGCTCGCACGCTCTCCCTCGCTCTGCCCCTTCTCACCTTCCTTCTTCTTCCCTACGCCGCCGCAGCAACCCATTGCCGCGCCGCTCCACCGTCGGACCTCTCGATTCCTTTGGTCCCGCCATAGCGGGGTCGTGCACGTCTCCGCCGTTGCATCGTCTTGCTCCTCGCCGCGTCGTTCCCATGGCGTTGTCGAGCTCGTGGGATGGCTCCAACGTCCACGAGGACCACGTCGAGTTCCTCCACGGGACGCGGCGCCTGCCGGGCGAGAACTACGTGCGGGTTCGTCAGGCGCCGGCGAGGGAGATTTTGCCGGCACCGGAGGAGGGCGAGCGGGTAATCTTCCGCTCGCACTGCCTGCGCGGCTTTGGCCTCCCAGTGAGCGGATTCCTTTGCGCTTTTCTTGAATTCTACCACCTCCAGCCGCATCACCTCACGCCCAACGCGGTGATGCTGCTGTCGGCTTTCGTCACCTTGTGCGAGGGCTTTCTTGGGGTTCTCCCCACTCTCGAGCCTGGGAAGAATTCTTCCAGAGCAAGCTCAGCACCGTTGTCGCGGGCGTGCCCGCCCCCTGCGGAGCCTTCATTGCCATGAGGCGGACGGGCGAGAACAATCCATTCCCGCCCATCCTGCTGATCCAGTCGGTGAAGCTCTGGCAGAAGTCCTACTTTTACGTGAAGAACGTCGCCCAGCAAGGCGACTACGTCAACCTACCGGCTTACGTAGCCGGCCCGCCGGCTGGGAGGCAACCCTCGTGGAGCTACCAGGCCAGGTCGTTGTCTTAGGCCGGGAACGCAGCCGTCTCCCGTCTCCGGGTGATGATCCAGTCGGAGGGCCTGACCGGAGCCGACCTGGTGGCCGCCTTCGTGGAGCGCCGAGTACTTCCGCTCCAAGGCCGGCCTCACATGATTTGCCAGATGAGCGGCTGCTTCGACCCGTGCCGGCTGAGCACCAGGGAGATGCCTCATGCAGAGGTGTCTTACATGGTGAACTACATCTCCAACTGCAAGCTCGCCGAGGATTGGCGATACGGCAAGGGGCCGTATTCTCGCGCCAACCCTCCGCCTGCCGTAAGTTTTTCTTCTTTTCTTCCTTTTTGTAGCCGGCCTCATGATGGCCGACTTCTGATCAATTGGTTTGCCCTCGGCAGAACCCTCTTCTTCCACCGATGGCCGGGGCCGCAGGGGTAGAGCGCCAGCTCCTCCCCGACCGCACGGTGGATGACGCCGATGATCCGGACCTGGGAGCGGCCGCCATGGAAGATGCCATTGTGGGGGAAGGTGACGAGGCAGGGGGCGCGGGGCTCGGGGCCGGCCTCGAGGACTGGGCGGACGACGACGAGGTCGAAGCCGCCCCGCACCGCCAGCCGGCGCTTGATCATCAAGGAGCGGGCCCGTCTGCCATGCCAGCTGCCCGTGGCGGCGCGCAGAAACGCCGGGCCACGTCGACCTTCTTCGGCAGCCGGCCGAAGAAATCCAAGGGTTCCACGGCGGCGACCAAGCGGGATGAGGCGGCCGTGAAGGCGGCCCGCTTCCGCAAGGCGGTGAAACAGCCGCAGGCGATCTCGGCGTAAGTCGTCGAACATCTTGTATATTTTTTTGTTGTCCTCTTCGATTGAAGCTCTTCTAAACCTTTCTTTGCACGTCGGGCAGGGCACCGCTTTCCCTTAAGCGAGGTCCTGTCGGCTCCGTAGTCGGGCCGACTGGAGGGTCCTCAGGCTCCCGCCGCGTGGATCCCCGCGCCGACCTTAGGGAGGCCATGGAGCGGAACGCACGGGAGGCGCGGGAGGAGCGGGAGGCGGCGGAGCGAAGGACCGCCCAGGCGGCGAAGGAGCAGGCCGACGCGGCGGCCAAGGCCCGGGCGGAGGCGGCAGCCGCAGAGACGGAGGTGGAGGACTCACACAACCAGCATCCGCTGCTCGTCGTTCCCCTCCATGTCGTGGCCCCCCGACATCCCCGTCCCCCCCGTCGGAGGAGGTCGAACAAGACCCGCCGGTGATGGAGAGGAGGGAGGACCACGTGGTCTTCGTGGAGGGGGTGCCGCAGACGGCACCGACTGGAGCGGGCCAAAGCGGCCAACCAGCTGCGGCGCCAGAGCAGCCGACCGGGGGCGAGCCGGAGGCAGGGGCCGGCCTCGAGGTGCAGCCGGCATTGCGCCGGCGCGCAGGGGGAGGTACCTCCGCACCGGAGCCGCACCGAGCTGCGGGCGCCAGCCAGACGGCGGAGGCCCTGGAGGCGGCCAGCGCCAGCACGTCCGAGTGGACTCCCAGTGGGGGGACGGGCGAGCTGAACGCGGCAGCCCAGGACGTCCGGAACCGGCTTCAAGCCCAGGCCGCTTCGCTACAGCGATACACCCAAGAGTTCCTCATGACGCGGGCCGTCATCCGGGTGAGCCCTCTAGCCTTGGTTGTTTTTGCTTTTTTGATTTCTTCCGTGGGGGCGTGTCAGCGCACCCACTGGGTGTAGTCCCCGAGTTCCGAGTTGGCTACTGAGTAGGCGGCTTGGAACATACTAAGTCCTGACAACTATCTTATCCTCGTATCCTGTCTGATCTTCCAGGAGTATCATAACCTCCGCGCTGCTGCCTTCAACTCCCAGGCTCAGGAGCTGGGCCGGAAAACCGAGGACCTGACCAGCAGCTGGAGTGTGTGCTTTGTTTCGTTCATCTCCTGTGGGGGCGCGTCAGCGCACCCACTGGGTGTAGTCCCCGAGATTCGGGCCGACTGCGAAGCAGTCGGGTCGGATCTTCCCTGACGACTTCTTCCTTATTGATTTTTCCTTTGTCTTCATGTTTGCAGGAGCCAATGCCGACTTGAGGGGGCAGCTCAGCGGGGCCCAGGCCGCCCTTCGTGCCAAGGAAGCCGAGTACAACGCCTTGGTCCTGGAGCGTGACCGCCTGGCCAAGAAGTTGGCCGACCAGGAGGAGAGCCACAAGGCGGCCCTGAAGAAGGAGCAGGACAGCGAGGACGCCCTGAAGGCCGAGTTCGAGACCGAAGCGGCGGGCTGGGCTTAGGCGAAACAAGCACTGAGCAAGGGCTTCGGCCGGATTGAGGATCTGATCGATGGTAAGCCGCCTTCCTCACTCCTTGCTTACCCCTTGCCCCTTGATTTGTGTTCTGACTTGTGCTGCTTTTTGTTCTCTATGCAGACTACTTCCCCGGCTACTCCGTCTTCGCCACCCAAACCATCGAGGCCCACCGCGAGGCGCACCGGCAGGCGGGGGCTGAAATCGCGCCGGACGCGAGCCGGACGCTTCAGGAGCAACTCTTGGCGGTCCAAGCCCGGCTGCAGCCGGCTCACCGCATGCTCCACCGCCTCCAGCGCGCCGGGGCGCAGGTGTTGGCCGCCCTCTGGCCAGGAGAAATGATTCCCCGCACCCCAAGTCGGACTGCCGACTGGCTGGAGGTTGCGGTTGGCCGCTTCGAGGCCTGGAAGGCATCGGCGGCCCGGCTTGGAGCTGGGCAGGCGCTGGAGTTCGTCCGAGCCTAGTATCCCGGGCTGAACCTGGACCAGCTGCGCACCTGGCGGCTGGAGGCCGACGAGGAGTTGGAGGAGGTGCGGCCGGCTATCGCTCAGCGTGCCTCGACGATCGCTGAGTGCACTGACATCAGTGTCTTCGCTCCTGAAATAAATGACGACGGCATTGCCCAGCCGGAGGAATGGTTTGGGCTGGACCCGGCAGCGGGTGAGGACTCGGCAGAGGAGATCACTTCCAGCGATGAAGGTGAAGATGACGAAGGGAATGAAGGCGAAGACGTCGAGCCGGCCGGTGAAGCGGCAAGCCAGCCCCAGCCTGACCATGCCTCTAGCAACGAGGCGCGTGCTCGCGCGCCCTCTGCGGGAGGTGGTGATCATGCCGAGATTCGCTAGTCGGCACTGCTGTCTCTACCGACCTGCCCGACTCTCCAGTCGCTCCCTTGGCTTAATCTGCCATCCTTGCTTTTCCTGCTTGTTACTCTTTGAACAATTTTTGTTAAACTTGCACAGTTCCACCCACTGGGGGTGTATTCAAACTATGTTGAATGCTGGCCTTTCGAAGGCCTTTTGTGTAAATATGATCGTGTGTGTGTTTGGCTTCCATTCGCGTATGCTTTTTATCTTTAGGCTGTTTCCTTTGCCGCCTTCCCCTAGCTGCTGCCTTCCCAACCGGCAGCTGCTCTGCAGCCTGCGGCTAAGGAAGAACTTGGCTATATTTTTTTTATTTTGGGGGAAGGTAAGTACTCGAGCTTTCTTAGATTGAAGCGAGGTGAATGGAAGCCGGCCGGCTGGCTACTCTGGTAGTCGGTCGGTGGTGGGAGAAAAACCAGCTTTTGTTATATTAGTCCGTTAGTCCCTAGCCGTTTTTCATGTGGGCGTCCTTTCCTGCCTTTAACTCTTGCCAGCCGGACAGCCGGTTCTTCGCACTGCGACTTTTGGAAAGAGAAGGCTTGGGTGCCGGCACACTACTTGTCTGACCGCGGGTAGGACTTCTAATATAACTCAAGGCGGCCAGTCCCCGGGCCGACTAGTCGAACCCGGTGCCGGACGAAAAAAGTGAATGTAATGACATGATCATAAGCATGATACTATTCATTTATAGATAAAAGATGGCAGTCCCCGAGCTCTCCTCGGGGGGCCTATTGTCTCGTACTTAGTACAAAAGTTAGCGTGATACATACTGCATTTCAACTGTAAAATCTTCGGAGGAGGTTGGCGTTCCATGGTCGTTCCGACTCTTTGCCAGAGTCGTCTCTTTTTCATGCCTTCGGCTTCTGTGCGTCGATCAGGTAGTAGGAGTCATTTCCCAGCGCTCTGCTGATGACGAAGGGGCCTTCCCAAGGGGCCGAGAGCTTGTGCTGGCCGGCTGTTCGCTGGATCAGCCGGAGCACGAGGTCGCCTTCTTGGAAAGATCTTGGTCTGACCTTCCGGCTGTGGTAGCGGCGCAAGCCCTGCTGGTAGATGGCGGACTGGCTGAGGGCTAACAGCCGGCCTTCTTCCAGCAGGTCGACACCGTCTTCTCGTGCTTCCTTGGCCTCCGCCTCCGTGTACATGGTTACCCGAGGCGAGTCGAACTCGATGTCAGTTGGGATGATCGCCTCGGCACCGTACACGAGGAGGAAAGGAGTGAAGCCGGTTGACTTGTTTGGGGTAGTGTGCAGACTCCAGAGGACGGCCGGCAGCTCATCGAGCCAACAGCCGGCCGAACGTTCCAGTGGCACGACCAGTCGGGGCTTGATGCCGGAGAGGATGAGGCCGTTGGCTCGCTCAACTTGGCCGTTTGACTGCGGGTGGGCAACGGACGCTAAATCCAACCGGATGCCCTGCGTCGCGCAGAAACGTGCCAATGCTCCCTTGGCGAAATTCATGCCGTTGTCGGTGATGATGCTGTGTGGCACGCCGTAGCGAGTTGTTATATATGCGATGAATGTCACGGCAGTCAGCCCATTCAGCTTCTTGATCGGCTTTGCCTCGATCCATTCGGTGAATTTGTCCACGGCGACAAGCAAGTGTGTCATGCCGCCGCGCGCCGTCTTGAATGGGCCCACCGTGTCCAGTCCCCAAACAGCAAAGGGCCAAGTGAGGGGAATGGTCTTGAGTGCCGAAGCCGGCATGTGTTGCTTGGAGCTGAAGACTTGGCACCCTTTGCAATATTTAACTAACTCCTTGGCATCATCCAAAGTAGTCGGCCAAAAGAACCCATGGTGGAAAGCTTTGGCGACGAGCGATCTTGAGGCCGCATGGTGGCCGCATTCTCCTTGGTGGATGTCTCTGAGGATTGCAATGCCCTTTTCTTGCTCGACACATCACTGGAAGACTCCAGTGACACTGCGCCTGACGAGCTCTCTGTTGACAATTGTGTATGCTCCGGCTCGGCGTTGGACTTGTCTTGCCTCTGTTTCGTCAGCCGGTAGATCTTGGTTTATTAGGAAGTTGAGGATGGACTGAGCCCATGATGGAGCTGTGACTTCTTCTATTGCCAACACGGCTACTGCGACCAGGGCGGGCGGGCTGGGTGGTGAAATGCTGGAGTCGGCCGCCACCTGTTGTGTTGGTGCAGTCCCCGGGCCGACTACCACAGTCCCCGAGCCGGGTGTGGCAGTCCTCGGGTCGGGCGCAACTACGGAAGTCCCCGAGCCGCCTACTGACGTCCCCGGGCCGACTATCGAAGTCCCCGGGTCACCTGCTTGGTTCTTCGAGCCGGACCCGGCCGCGTCGGGGTTAGGCGGCACGAAGATGGAATCGGACTCTGGAGACGGCTTGATAGACGGCTTGAGGAGGCATTGCAGAGAGACTCCGGTTGGTATTGCCTGCCGAGTGGAGCCTATTCGAGCCAGGGTATCAGCTGGCTCGTTGTCGGCTCGCGGTACGTGGAGGAACTCGCATCCTTCAAAGTACCCGCTGATTTGCTGAACAAGGAAGCGGTAGCTTGCCATATTTGCGTCCTTGGCGTCCCAGTCGCCGGATGATTGCTGGACTACCAAGTCCGAGTCGCCGTAACACAGGATCCGGCGTATGCCGAGCTCTTTGGCAAGCCGGAGCCCGTGTATGAGCGCCTCGTACTTGGCCACGTTGTTGGAGGCGGCAAAGTGAATTTGCAGCGTGTATCTGAGCTTGTCGCCTTTGGGAGAGGTGAGGATGACGCCGGCTCCCAAGCCGGTGCGCATCTTGGACCCGTCGAAGTGCATGCGCCAATGAGTGGAGTCGGGAGCTGGCGGTAGGTACTGGGTCTCGGCCCAGTCGACAAGGAAGTCGGCCAATGCTTGGGACTTGATGGCGGTGCGAGGCTGGTAGAAGATCGTGTAGGGGGCCAGCTTGATGGCCCATTTCGCCACCCGACCGGATGCGTCCCGGCTGCCTATGATCTCGGCAAGCGGGGCGGTGCATACGACCGTGATGGGGTGCTCTTGAAAGTAGGGTTTCAGCTTCTTGGCAGCGAAGTACACGCCATAGCACATCTTCTGGTAGTGCGGGTAGTTATGCTTCGAGGTAGACAGCACCTCGCTCAAATAGTACACCGGCCTTTGGACCGGCTGGGCTCGGCCCTCTTCTGGGCGCTGGACTACGATGACGGTGCTGACCACCTGGCTGGTTGCAGCAATGTAGAGGAGCATGGGCTCTTTCTCAGTCAGCGCCGCCAGGACAGGCGGCGTGGCCAGCATCTTCTTTAGCTCGTGAAAAGCTTGGTCGGCTTGGTCGTTCCACTCGAAGTGAGTGGTCTTCTTCATGAGGCGATAGAGGGGGAGAGCTTTCTCTCCGAGCCGGCTGATGAAGCGGTTCAGGGAGGCTAAGCACCCGGTGAACTTCTGGACGTCTCGAAGTTTGGTGGGAATCGCCATTCTCTCAATGGCCTTGATCTTTATTGGGTTGCATTCGATGCCGCGTTCGGAGACCAGGAAGCCTAGGAGCTGGCCGGCTGGCACTCCGAACACGCATTTCTCGGGGTTGAGCTTGACCTGGAACCGGCGCAGGTTCTCAAATGTTTCCTTGAGGTCCTCCAGCAAGGTGTCGCGCTTCTCCGTCTTCACCACAATGTCGTCTACGTAGACGTGGGCATTTCAGCCGAGCTGCTTGAGGAGGCACTTCTGCATGCAACGCTGAAAAGTGGCACCGGCATTTCTCAAGCCGAATGTCATAGTCAGGTAGCAGAAAGCTCCGAATGGCGTGATGAAGGCGGTCTTTAGGCGGTCAGCCGGATCTAGCTTTATCTGGTGGTATCCTGAGTAAGCATCCAAGAAACTCAACAGCTCGCATCCGGCCGTGGAGTCTATCACTTGATCAATCCTTGGCAGGGCAAAGGGATCTTTGGGGCAGGCCTTGTTGAGGCTCGTGTAGTCTATGCACATGCGCCACTTGTTGTTCTTCTTTAGCACAAGGACCGGGTTGGTGAGCCACTCTGGAAAGAAAACCTCCATAATGAAGCCGGCTTCCAGAAGCCGGGCTATCTCCTCTCCCACAATCCTTCTTTTCTCCTCTGACAGTCGGCGGAGGGGTTGTTGGAGGGGTTTTGCGCCTTCTCGGACGTGTAGCTTGTGCTCGGCGAATTCCTTTGGAACACCTGGCATGTCCTTAGGGGACCATGCAAAGATATCCCGATTCTCACGGAGAAAGTCGGCGAGCTCGCCTTCCTATTTGCTGTTTAGGTTTGCCCCGATGACGGCAAACCTTCCTGGGTGCTCGGGGTCAAGAGGTATCTTCTTCGTCTCCTTGGCCGGCTGGAAAGATCCTTGGGCATCACACTCCCTGGGATCGGGGGACAGGGCCGGCTGTTTGCTGGCCATGGCCACGACTCGGTCCAACATCTTCTTTTCTTCGGCAATCACAAGGGACTCGGCCAGCCGGCTGCTGGCTGCAGTGCACTCGGAAGATTTCTTGTAATCGCCGGCTACGGTGAGGATGCCCTTGGCGCTCGGCATCTTCATTTTGAGGTAAGCATAGTGGGGAACAGCCATGAACCTGGCCAAGGCAGGACGGCCAAGCAATGCATGGTAGGGGCTCTCCAGGTCCACCACTTCAAACCAGATCGCTTCTCGGCGGAAATGCTCCTTGTCCCCAAAGAGTACATCAACCTTGATCTTGCCAATGCGGGCGCAAGACAGGCTAGGTACAATGCCATGGAACACAGTCCGAGTAGGCATGAGTTGCTTCGTCTTGACGTTCAGCTTCTCCAGGGTGTCACGGTACAGGATGTTGATGCTGCTCCCGCCGTCTATCAGCACTCGGGAGAAACGGGCGGCGCGTCTGTCCGTTGCAAGGGTGGCATCCAAAACCAACGCATAAGAGCCGGGTGATGGCATCACCTCTGGGTGGTCGGCCCGGCTCCAGCTGATAGGCTTTTCTGACCAGTGCATGTGTTCGGCGGGGTTGGTAGCGACCACGCTGACTTCCTGGTACTCTCGGCGTTTGCTACGCCGGCCTTCGGGCTGGCTTGTAAAGATGACATAGGCAGCATGCTCGTCGGGGAACTCATCGCGCACAGCTCCGACTGCTGGCCGAGTGGTCGGCAGCTGCGGAGCCGGAGGCGGCGGACCAGCAGGCGGAGGCAGCGCGAGCCCTTCGCCTTTGGAGATTCGGGTGAGCCAGTGGCACTTCCGGGTTGTGTGGTTGGACGGCTTCGCGCCGCTGTGGAACTTGCATGGGGCGTCAAGAGTCTGCTCGTAGGAGAAGGCCGGCTGCCAAGCCGGCCTGCCGCTCTTCGGTTTCTTGGGCGCGGGCCGCCCTTCGGGCCGCTCGTCCTCGACGGTGGCCACCTGCCGGCTGGTGGAGAGCGGCACGGGGCCCTTGCGCTTGTGGTCGTTCTGGTACGGGCGTCGGCCGGAGTCCCCAGCCGGCGTCTTGGGCGCCGGGTTGATTACCTTCCCGGACGCGTCTACCCGGAGTTCAGTCTTCATTGAGGAGTCGGCGGTGGCGTACTTGTCCGCTATGACCAGAAGCTCGTCGAGGGTAGTCGGCTCGTCGCAGAGGAGCTTGTGCTTAAGGAGGGTGCCTTCTCGGCACCCGACAGTGAAGTATTCTATGGCTTGCACCTCATGCACCCCTTCGCAAGAGTTGCGGAGCTCGGCCCAACGCGTGAGGTCGTCGTGAGTGGACTCGGCAGGGCCCTGTACGCACAAGGAGAGCTGTCTGGGCTTGGGAGCCCGCTTGTAGGTGCTGGTGAAGTTGCAGACGAAGGCTTCCGTGAAGTCTAGCCAGCTGTTGATGCTGTAGGGCCTGAGGCTATTGAGCCAGGTCCGCGCCGTGCCTTGCAGCATGAGGAGCATGTACTTCACGGCAACGCACCTGTTGCCGTTTGCTATGTGAACCGCGGTGGAGTAGTCAATCAACCAATCTTCCGGCTTCACGGAGCCGTTGTACTTGGGCGTGTCTCTCGGGAGCGAGAACCCTTTGGGGAAAGGCTCGTCGCGGATGCGGGGGCCGAAGCAAGGCGGGCCGACATCATCTTCTTCTTCTAGCGCCAGTGATCGCGCTAGGCGGTCGATCCGATGGCGGGCGTCGTTCTCGCCGACTCCTTCACGGAGACCTAGTCGGCCGCTGAGAGTCGGATGTGTGACAGGCGGTGGGGTGGGATATCTCTCCCCGCGAGGCGGAGGCGGAGGTGGGTTGCCCCGCCGCTCCACGGCCCTGGGACGGCCTTCCGCGTCTCGCTCGATGGAGGTCCGGGTTCGGCTTCGGCTGGCAGCCGGCTCCTTCTCGTGTCGCGTGTGAGTTTTACCCGCAGTCGGCGTCCGGGACGTCGCGCCGTGCTCTCGGCGCGGGGGAGGGCTTCCCGCGCGGGCGTCGGCTTCGTGCCGCTGTGCGGCTGCATCGATTAGTTGCTGGATGCGTCTGTTCAAGTGGGGGAGATCTTCGGCCCCCAGTCCGTCCAGCTCGTCTACGGCCACCTGGGCGGCACGCAAGTTCTCGAGTGGAGTGGCGTAGACTAGGCGGTCGACTCCTAGCGTGTCGGCGAGGGTAGCACCGCGCTGTCTGACAACGCTGGCTCGGCTTGGCCCGCCTGGGGGCGGCGTGCCAAAGGCGGCGCGGTCGGCTTCGCGCTGGTGGGCCTCAGTGAGGCGTCTCATGGAGGCCAACTTCCGGCCCTCCGCGAGGAGGGCGAGGCGGCGAGCCTCCAGTGCTTCGGCATCGGCATCGGCCGGGAGGGGGATGGACAAATCGTGGACCGCTGCATGCGGGGTGTCAAAGGCGTTCTCGCCAGAAGCGCCGCCGTGGCCGATGACCATCACCTCGGCGGTGGCGCCGTCACAGCCATCGGCCCGGGGAAGAGGGTCATTGTAGATCGCGACGTTGGTGGGGAAAGCGTCGAGCAAGGCCGTGTCGGAGTCGACAGGCATCGGATCGGTGGAGCCAACAGACTCCAAGTCCACAGCAAGCTCGTCGGAGACGTGGAGCTGGCCGAGGAGGTTGACGAGGTGGTCGGTGCCCGCGTCAGAGGCGAGCTCGTCGGAGATGAGGGTCTCGTCAAGGAGGTCGGCGAGGCCGCTCGCTGCGCAGACGTTGGCGACGCCTTGCAGCGCGTCGTGGCAAGCGCCATCGGGCATGCCGGGCTGGCTACGCTCGCTGGGGCGGAAGAGGGTTCCCGTCCAGAATAGGTCTCTGTACGACGGTGCACCTGGCCCCACGGTGGGCACCAAATGTCGGGTGGTAGGTGCGACATATGCCAACGGGTGGCTTATCATTGTGGGAGCCAGTAAGACGTCGCCGGTGCCTGGAAGCGGGATGAGGTGAAGACATGCATGCCGGCGAATCTTACCCAGCTTCGGGGCTCTCCGAGGAGATAACACCCCTATTGCTGCTCTGCGGGGTCTCCGCATGATCACTAGATGAACGAGTGGCTACAAGATGCTCCTTGAGCTGCTTGGCGAGAGGAAGAAGAAGGGCACGGCTAGCTCTCTTCCCCTCTCTATGTGGTGTCTAACACTAGCTCAGATCAATCCTTTGCATGGGTGCCCCGGGGGGTTTATATAGGCTCACCCCCCGGGGGTACAATGGTAATCCGGCTAGGCGTGGGCCCCAACCGTCTGTGTCTACGCTCGCCAGCTTCTGCGCCGGCTGCTGGGGCCCGCCGGCTGGTGGGTCCCGCCGGCTGCCGGCTCCTTGGTCGACAGGCAGGCCCCACTGTCCAGGGCCTTGTCGATGGCTGGTTACTGTTGCCTCAACCTGGTGACTAGGGCTTCGCTGAGGTGGGCGTGGCTACAGCGCCGCCGCCCGGCGGGCGATCGCTGTAGCCTCATTGCGTCTTGTCTCCTTAATGGGGCGTCTCCTTCGAGGGAGGGGGCAAGCCGGCTGCGGGGAGCCGGCCCCGTCTCGGGCCGACTAGGGGAGGCCTGGCCGCCTTCGGGTGTCTCTCTGCCTGAAGGGGCCCACCGCCCGTGGGCCACGCTGGCAGCCCGTCGTGGGTGACGTCAGGGTCAACATGGCAATAGTGTCGCGCCGGACGGGTCATGGCCACCCCGTACGGCGCACTGTGCCAGGCGTGCTCCGGGATTCGGGGGTGGCAGGCTTTACTGTAGCCACGCCCCGTCACATCGCCGTTATGTGGATGCAGACTTCGAGGGTACGATCTTGACCGCTTGGTGGGAGCCGGCCTCTTGGAGTCGGTCTTCTCGTGGCCGGCTTCTTGGAGCCGGCCCTCCCGCGGCTTTCTTCATGAGGGCTAAAGTCGGGCCGCCTTCCGACAGTCGGCCTGGGAGACAGCCGGCAAGGGGAAGGCAGCCCCGCGTCTTGGATTCTTGAGGGCCAGATCGGCTCGTAATTTTTTCAGAAGGGCCAGGGGGAGCCGGCTAGGCTACCCGTGGTCATTTACTCCGACACCAAGGAACAAGCGAGGTTTGGTAATGCGGCTGCTTTGAAGGCGGCCGAAGAGTTGAAAGCCGAGAAGGCCGTGCATGGCGAGAGCCGAGATAAGATGGCCAAGATGGCCATAGAATTAAAAGCCGCCGCCGACCGTTGCCGGGTTCTTGAAAAGGAAAACCTAGCGAAGGCATCGGACCTTGAAAAGGCTGCTGCGACGAGAAAATACATCCGCTCTGCTATGAGGGCGAAGAAGGAGGAGCTGCGGGAAGCCGGGGATATTGTAGCTGGGAAATCCTTTATGTTGCGGAGGAAGTTCGGAGATCCACGGTATGCCCCTCTGGATCGGTTGTGGAGTTCGGAGGATGTGTATATGGATTTGGCGGCGAGCGCTGCCGATGCGGCCAAGTACATCCAGGGTCAGACGGACCGTGGAGTGGACCAGCTGTTTTGGACACAATTCCATTCTCCCGAGTGTCCGCTTTCATTGACTGACCAATTAGCCGAATGGGCCGAACTGAATAGGTTGTCCGGACTCGCCATGAGGTCTGTTGTGGATCAGCTATGGTCGGAAAGGCCAAAACCGAACAGCTATTTCAGATTGGTGCAGTAGTTCCTTGACGTGGTGCCGCGCATTAATGCGATGAAGAGGTTGGCGTGCATAGAGGGCTCACGGATGGCCTTTGCCCGTGTTAAAGCATACTGGGCGGAGATGGATGCTACCACTGTTGCAGCGCGAGATTCGGCCATAGGTCGAATGGCTGCTGAGCACTACTTTGAAGAAGTTCTTGAGGGTGCTCGTTTGATAGAGACCCAGTGCTCAAAAGATATTATGTTTGAGTGATATGTAATCTCATTGTAAGCGAAATGCTTTTATAAATTTTTATAAGGCTATTTTTATACTTTTGCCTGAAAGTAATATGATGCCTCCTGGGCGGCCGTTTATGTATACATGTGTATAACCTGAAAGATTGCAGCCGTCGGCTTCAACCCCCACGCATATAATACGGAGGTGCTCGCAAAAAACACGCGTTCACACTTAACCCAACGTCTTGGTCCAATTAAGGAGGTGATAGCGGAGCGAGCGAGGCAACCGGACTATAATGCTTTAGCACTTTCACTTAGCCATAGGAGTTTGACAGTGGGGCTACTAGATAGCCCCTGGTGGCTCCGCACTCTCCCGATCCCGGGGTGCGTACATGCCTGGCCGGAAAACGGCCCTTCGTTAAGGCGGAGGAATTCTAACATTCCAATAGGTCATCGAGTGGTTGACCAGTCTCACGCTATATCATGATAGTCAGTTTTCGGCTTTCTCTACTGAGGTGCTCGTCCGGATGAACCAGGGCACAATCGCAGTAGTTCTCCTGGTGCTACCTTAGTAGGTAAAGCGGAACGTAAGGCCCAAAACACAGGAGCCGGGCAAACCCAACATTTGACCAAAGACAATGATTCGAAGCTGATGCATATAGGGCCAAACTCACGACGCCGAACACTCCCTAAGGTATTCGGTCTTTGTGGTATAAACCGGGCCTAAATAATGGCCTTTGTAAGAAGCCCCTTGTGTCCATGTACGTGCATTGTTCTGGCGTGGCCACATGCCAAGACGTCAGCATCCTTCTCAACGGTGGATATGTATCAACAAGAGACAGTAAAAAAGGTTTACGCAGGGTCTTAATCTAAAAAGAATCCTTGGAGCGGGTCCCTGCTGCACGTCTGCGCCTGTGTCTCCGTTGTGCCGTATCCTGGACGGGTGTAGCACGATGATCGTCTGTAAAAGAGAGGAATTTAGGTGAAAAAGTTGTCGTGCAAAAAGATAGTTTTTAAAGAAACCATGTATAATTCAAGATGAGAAGAAATTGCCACTTGTCTGCGCGCGTTGAGCCCCTTGTATCAAATAGGGGCGTCGGACTTGATTAGTTGTGTCTGAGGTCTTGACGACCTATTGGATGCTTTCACTGGTCCGGGCGCCTTTAGTGTGCGGCTGCCAAGGCAGCCGCACTCTCTTCGGCGCGCAGAGATCGCTTGATATTTCCGTTCACTGAAAATGATGCCACATGGACCGGGCATCTTGAGTGTGAGGGAGGCGTAGTGTGGTATTGCATTAAAGCGAGCGAAAGCTTCGTGTCCGAGCAGTGCTTGATAGCCACTTTGGAACGGAGCGATGTGGAAGGTTAAATGCTCGTGACGGAAGTTATCGGGGGAGCCGAATATAACTTGTAGTAGGAGGGAGCCCGTACAACGAGCCCCTGGGCCTGGCGTTACTCCTTTAAAGGTAGTATTGCTATGGCGAATTTTTGTTGGGTCTAACCCCATCCCGCGGATTGTATCCTGATATATTAGGTTTAGATTGCTGCCACCATCTGTCAAGACTCGTGTGAAGTGATATCCGCCAATTACTGGGTCTAATACCAGGGCAGCCCATCCTGCGCGTCGGATACTTGCTGAGTAATCGCGATGGTCGAAAGTGATCGTTTGAGACGACCAGTGGCAGGACTTCGCGGTGACAGGCACTTGGGTATATTTTCCTGGGAGTGCCGCGTTGTTTTTTCCCTTGATCACATGTAACACGTTTACTGTTTTGACTTCTGGTGGAAATTTCTTTTGTTCCCCAGTGTCTTGCTTGGGAGGCTCGTCCTCGCCTTCACTTGGTTTGTCCTCCCCCTTGTGTATGGCGTTGAGCTTGCCGGACTGCTTGAAGACCCAACATTCTCTGTGGGTATGATTAGCAGATTTACCAGGGGTACTATGGATCTGACATACTTGGTCCAGAATTTTGTTGAGGCTGGACAGTTCATCCCTGGTGCCTTTAGAGGGCGGCTTTTGACCTGGCCGAGAGCTTTTGAATCCGGTGTTTACTGTCATGCCCTTCGTGTTGTCTTCTTTATTCCGGCGTTTGTTATTGATGTTGCACCGTGATTTCCCGTTTCCATTTCTAACTTCAGATGTACTGGGGTCGCTGGTGCTGCATCTGGCTAGCCAGCTGTCCTCACCCGCGCAAAAGCGGGTCATGAGGTTTGTTAATGCGGCCATCGTTCTCGGCTTATTTTGGCCGAGGTGTCTGGCGAGCCATTCGTCACGGACGCTATGCTTAAAAGCTGCCAAGGCTTCGGCGTTCGGACAGTCGACAATCTGGTTCTTTTTAGTAAGAAACCTGTTCCAAAACTTTCGGGCTGACTCTCCGGGCTGTTGAGTTATATGACTCAAATCGTCCGCATCCAGAGGTCGGACATAAGTCCCTTGAAAATTTGCCCGAAAGGCGTCTTCGAGCTCTTCCCAACTTCCAATGGAGCTTTCGGGGAGGCCTTTAAGCCAATGATGAGCTGGCCCTTTGAGCTTGAGGGGTAAGTACTTGATGGCATGGAGATCATCTCCTCGAGCCATATGGATATGAAGGATGTAGTCCTCAATCCAGACCCCGGGGTCTGTTGTTCCGTCGTATGTCTCTATGTTTACGGGTTTGAATCCCTCTGGAAATTCATGGTCCAGCACCTCATCGGTGAAACATAGGGGGTGTGCAGCACCCCTGTAGCTGGGTGTACCACGTTGTTCGGATGTTTGTTGTGTTGCATTGTATGCTGGGGCGCGCTTACGTGGTCCATAGATGGATCTTGTTGCGCTGTCCTTTGGGTGCGAGCCCTCGCATGGTTCACATGTTGTATTGTGAGTGGCGTTATATGCCGCTCTGTGTTGGTAGAGGGGTCGTCTATCCGGCCAGGTGGCTGCTTTGATATTTGGTTGTGGGGGGTCTGAGGCCTCCTCATCGAATTCAGGTAGCAGCTTCCGCTTTGGGTAGCTCTTGGAGGGGCGATTGTCGCCGTACCTTGCTGCTGTGTTGAGTATTTTACTCCATCTGATTTGGAGTGTGTCTTGCGCAGCCTTGAGCCTTTGCTTCTGCTTTTTAAGACTCCTCGCGGTGGCAACTAGCCTTTTACGGGCATTCTGCTGCTCCGGGTGCCTGTCCGGCGTTATGTCGTCCGGACCATTTATCTTTGATAGAATTTGTTTGTTCGGTTTGATTATCCGGATTGCCGTTGTCCGGCAGTGGTTCGCCCTGCTCCAACGCTGGGTCTGTGTGATCGTTATTTCTGTCGAGGCGGGATTTGGGGCGGCGCTTGCGTCGCCGCTTTGGCTGCTTCTCGAGGGAACAAGCCTTCGGTGCGTCCTTCCGCTCCTCGTCGTCATCTTTTGGTGCGTCCACCATGTATACGTCATATGACGAGGTGGCTTTCCAGGGCCCAATAGGTGCTGGTTCTTCATCGTCTCCTTCATCGGCGTCCATACCGTCGATGTCTTCGGAGTCGAAGTCGAGCATGTCGGTTAAATCGTCGACAGTGGCTACAAAGTGGGTGGTGGGTGGACTTTGAATTTCTTCATCGTCCGTATCCCAACCTTGCCGACCGTAGTCCGGCCAGGGCTCTCCTGATAAAGAGAGAGACTTTAGTGTCTTCAGAATATCGCCGAAAGGCGAGTGCTGAAAGATGTCCGCGACAATAAACTCCATGATCGGCGCCCAATCGGATTTGATTGGCAGGGGCGCGGAGGGTTCGGAGTCCAGAGAGGAGTCCGGCTCCTTGGAGTCATGAGTCTCGCGGAGTGCGGGGCTGGTGTTCAGCTCGATCGCCGTTGGGATCATAGCCCCCGAGGCGGCGTCCAACCACCCATCCTCGATTAGCGCAGTTGGCTCTAAATTAAGGGTCGAAGCCGATGCGGGTGCGGCCTCCAGGGCACTATTCGGCGGCAGAGCTAGATCATGCTCGTCGTGACAGTGCGGCACGCTCGGCAGTGGCTCGAATCCGTCGAAGATCAAGTCCCCGCGAATGTCAGCCGTGTAGTTTAAACTTCCAAATCTGACCTGACGGCCAGGGTCATAGCTTTCGATCTGCTCCAGATAGCCAAGTGAATTGGCCCGCAGTGCGAAGCCGCCGAAGACGAAGATCTGTCCGGGGAGGAAGGTCTCTCCCTGGACTGCATCGCTATTGATGATTGTAGGAGCCATCAAGCCTAACGGCGACGACACAGAGGAACTCTCAATGAAGCACCAATGTCGGTGTCAAAACCGGCGGATCTCGGGTAGGGGGTCCCGAACTATGCGTCTAGGCTGGATGGTAACAGGAGGCAAGGGACACGAAGTTTTACCCTGGTTCGGGCCCTCTTGATGGAGGTAAAACCCTACGTCCTACTTGATTAATATTGATGATATGGGTAGTACAAGAGTAGATCTACCACGAGATCGGAGAGGCTAAACCCTACAAGCTAGCCTATGGTATGATTGTTGTTCTGTATGTTGTCCTACGGACTAAAGCCCTCCGGTTTATATAGACACCGGGGAGGGTTAGGGCTACACAAAGTCGGTTACAATGGTAGGAGATCTACATATCCGTATCGCCAAGCTTGCCTTCCACGCCAAGGAAAGTCCCTTCCAGACACGGGACGAAGTCTTCAATCTTGTATCTTCATAGTCGAGGAGTCCGGCTGAAGGTATAGTCCGGCCATCCGGACACCCCCTAATCCAGGACTCCCTCACTTACCGTACCACATATCTATCCCTTTTTGGAGTCTGAAACATTCTGGAAAGTGTCCCTTATGTATTCCTCCAGGGTTACGGTTTTAGTAATATTGGTTTCAACATTTATGGGATTACCTGACATATAATGTTTGATTCTTTGACCGTTCACCACCTTTGGATTTGTGCCTTCGAAGTTGTTGATTTTTATGGCACCGGAACGATAGACCTCCTCGTTAACATAAGGACCTTCCCATTTAGAGAGAAGTTTTCCTGCAAAAAATCTTAAATGAGAGTTGTATAACAATACATAATCACCTACATTAAACTCACGCTTTTCTATCCTTTTATCATGCATCTTTTAACTTTTTCTATAAAAAATTTGGCATTTTCATAGGCTTGGGTTCCCCATTCATCAAGTGAGCTAATGTCAAATAACATCTTCTCACCGGCAAGTTTAAAATCATAATTGAGCTCTTTAATAGCCCAATATGCCTTATGTTCTAGTTCGAGAGGTAAGTGACATGCTTTTCAATAAACCATTTTATACGAAGACATACCCATAGGATTTTTATATGCAGTTCTATAAGCCCATAATGCATCATCAAGTTTCTTGGACCAATTCTTTCTGGATCTATTAACAGTCTTTTGCAAAATTAATTTGAGCTCTCTGTTACTCAATTCTACTTGACCACTAGACCGTGGGTGATAAGGAGATGCAATTCTATGATTAACGTCATACTTAGCAAGCATTTTACGAAAGGCACCATGAATAAAATGTGAACCACCATCAGTCATTAAATATCTAGGGACTCCAAACCTCGGAAAAATAACTTCTTTAAGCATTTTAATAGAGGTGTTATGATCAACACTACTAGCTGGAATAGCTTCTACCCACTTAGTAACGTAATCAATAGCAACTAAAATATATGTATACCTGTTAGAGGAAGGAAAAGGTCCCATATAATCAAAGCCCCAAACATCAAATGGTTCAATAACAAGTGAATAATTCATATGCATTTCTTGATGTCTACTAATATTACCAATTCTTTGACATTCATCACAAGACAAGACAAACTTACGAGCATCCTTGAAGAGAGTAGGCCAATAAAACCGGATTGCAATACCTTATGTGCAGTTCTATCTCCAACATGGTGTCCTCCATAAGCCTCGGAGTGACACTTGAGTAGGATGTATTCATGTTCATGCTCAGGTACACAATGTATAATAATACCATCCACTCCTTTAT
The DNA here is from genome assembly GCF_003073215.2 of Triticum urartu. Taxonomy (NCBI): domain Eukaryota; kingdom Viridiplantae; phylum Streptophyta; class Magnoliopsida; order Poales; family Poaceae; genus Triticum; species Triticum urartu. Next base: position 510,088,190 of record NC_053023.1, on the reverse strand, counting down.
AAAGATGTGGGTCATCCCAAAAGTAATGTCTCAAATCATAGAAGAACTTCTTCTTTTGCTGGTATGTGAAACTAGGTGGTATAAATTTAGCAACAATATAATTAGCATAATCAGCATACCATGGAGCAGTACGAGAGGCATTTATGACATTTAGTTGTTCATCAGGAAAACTATCATCAATACGTGGTGGGTCATCAAGAACATTCTCTAACCTAGACAAGTTGTCTGCAACGAGGTTCTCAACTCCCTTTCTATCAATGATATGCAAATCAAATTCTTGTAGCAGGAGAACCCATCTAATAAGTCTAGGTTTAGCATCTTTCTTTTCCATAAGGTATTTAATAGCAGCATGGTTAGTGTGAATAGTTACTTTAGAATCAACAATATAAGGTCTGAACTTATCACAAGCAAAAACAACTACTAAAAATTCTTTTTCAGTAGTAGCATAATTTCTTTGGGCACCGTCTAGGGTTTTACTAGCATATTGGATAACATTTAATTTCTTATCAACTCTTTGTCCTAGAACAGCCCCTACAGCACAATCACTAGCATCACACATAATTTCAAAGGGTAAATTCCAATCAGGTGGCTGAACAATAGGTGCAGAAATCAATGCTTTCTTAAGTATTTCAAATGCTTCCACACAATCATCATCAAAGACAAAAGGAATATATTTTTGTAATAGATTAGTCAGAGGCTGAGAAATTTTTAAGAATTTCTTAATGAACTTCCTATAAAAATCAGCATGACCAAGGAAACTTCTTATACCTTTGATGTCCTTGGGACATGGCATCTTTTCTATAGCATCAACTTTAGCTTTATCGACTTCAATGCCTCTTTCAGAAATTTTATGCCCCAAGACAATACCTTGTAAAATAAGAGAGAATAGGCATAAGTATTGTGACATAATGTGTAATAACATCCCATAATGCAATAAATATCGATATAAAAGCATGATGCAAAATGAACGTATCAGCCCCCGTCACGGATACTGGTCCGGTGATCCTGGCGATCAAAGGTGATCGGGCATGACGACCATGGATTGAATTTTGGGGCAACTGGTTCAATCGCATAGACGTCCCTGAGCGCGCGCTTGCGCTCCCTCTTGGGGATGTGGGTAGCATATATCATGTTCACCATTTTGACCTGAGGGGGAAACTTCTTCTGTCCCCCTGTGTTCGGTTGTTGTGGCTCTTCGTCATCGTCCTCTCTTTGCGATCCCTTTTCCCTGTTCTCGGCGTTTAATTTGCCGGCCTGTTTGAAAACCCAGTGTCGGTGTCAAAACCGGCGGATCTCGGGTAGGGGGTCCGGGGGTCCCGAACTGTGCGTCTAGCCGGATGGTAACAGGAGGCAGGGAACACTTTGTTTTACCCAGGTTCGGGCCCTCTCGATGGAGGTAATACCTGCTTGATTAATATTGATGATATGGGTAGTACAAGAGTAGATCTACCACGAGATCAAGGAGGCTAAACCCTAGAAGCTAGCCTATGGTATGATTGTTGTGTATGGAGTTGATTGCCTACGGACTACAACCCTCCGGCCTCCGGTTTATATAGACACCGGATAGGGTTAGGGTTACACAGAGTCGATTACAATGGTAGGAGATCCACGCCAAGGAAAGTCCCATCCGGACACGGGACGAAGTCTTCAATCTTGTATCTTCATAGTCCAGGAGTCCGGCTGAAGGTATAGTCCGGCTACCCCAACACCCCCTAATCCAGGATTCCCTCAGTAGCCCCTAAACCAGGCTTCAATGACGACGAGTCCGGCGCGCAAATTGTCTTCGGCATTGCAAGGCGGGTTCCTCCTCCAAGTCCTTCATAGAAGATTATAAACACCAAGAGTAGTGTCCGGTTCTGCAAAATAAGTTTCCACATATTGCCATAGAGAGAATAATATTAACACAAATCAAATCTGCTGACGTATTCCGCAGTGCGTCATCACACTACGGCCAAGTTCTTTACTCGAATCGTTTTTACTTTTCCACCTCAGCATGTTTTGCGAGGCGGTTTCCTTGGCACGTCTTGTCGAAGCAGAGATCGTGTGCCCCCCTTTTACGGGATTCTCATCAATACGGACATGGGTAACCCAATCGTGCCCCTTAGCATGTTTTCTCGATTAAAGGCGAGTCCCAGACGGTTACAGGGAGGGCCCCTGGTATTCAACCTCTTATAAAGAGACCAGGGCCTTACTCTTTTCTCCAATCTCAAACGAGTTCGCCCGTCGCCTCGAGTTCCAACACCCTAGGCCCCAGATTCCAGGCGCTCCGGACCTTCGACAATGTCCGGTTTCGACCTTCAAGGCCGATGGATGCCCTCCTCCGTCACGGAGGAGGACGTGCTAAAGTTGAGAGAGGCTAAGTTCTTGACCGCCGAAATTCCGCATAGGTTGCCTGCTCAAAAGCAGGCTATTCCCAGTCCCCAGCCCGGTGAGAGCGTAGTGTTCATGTCTCACTTCCTTCGGGGGTTAGGCTTCCCGATGGATCCCTCCGTGAGGGGGCTGCTGTTTTATTACGGGCTGGAATTTCACGACTTAGCTCCGGAGTCCATCCTCCACATTTCCTCATTCATCGTTGTGTGCGAAGCGTTCCTACGTGTTACTCCTCACTTTGGATTATGGCTCAAGACTTTTGGATTGGAGCCGAAGATGATCGAGGGATGGCACGCAGAGTGCGGAGGTGCTATCATAAGTAAGAATGTTGATGCTCCATGGCCCGAAGGCTCCTTTCAAGAGGAGCTCGGGTTGTGGCAACGAGAATGGTTCTATATCACCGCTTCCAGGAGCGCCAAGTGGGTGGCGCCTCCTGCCTTTCGCTCGGGTCCCCCATCACGGCTAGCGTCATGGGTCAACAAAGAATTAGATTGGGGTTTGCCCAAAGACGTGCCCCTATTACAGGGCCAAATTAAGGATCTCTTGGAAGGAGACCTCAGTTTGGTCAAGGTGACGCAGGTCATGCTGATTCACTGAATATTGCCCGGCAAACGTCGCCCGCTTCGCCTGTGGGAGTTTAATCCAGAGGGACCGTGAGCTCTCCAGAATTTTATGGGCGCAACGCCCGCGGAGATGTATAGAATGTTCTTCGGATCACAAGAGACGTGTCTAGATTTAACCGAGGACGCAGGCCTAAGCTGCAATCGTCCGGATACTCAAGTAAGCAACCCTGTGCCCGGACCGTCTATCCGTATAATTGTCATAAACTTGCCCCTAAGAGAGCCGTCCTTTTAAACAGGAGTGGATAGCGAAGGCAAAGCTGATCAGGTGTCCGGCTCCCCTTCCTGAAACCAGGCCGAATCGCGTGTTGGTCAGGATGCTGGAGATAATGCCTTTGGAGGGGGAGGACAAGGAAGCTATGGCCTCCTCGAAGGAGGCTGCTCCGAAGGGAGGAACCGACAATTCCTCTCCTAAGGGGAAGAAGAGAGCCACCTTTGACGACCCGGAAACCATGGCCTCAAAACAGGGGAGAAAATCCTCGTCAGAGGGTCCGACGCCAGGGAGTTCCTCGGCCGGACTACACCCTCAAGGGGATCAGCCCTCCAACGAGCCGTAAGTGGAGAAAATATTTTCCTTTTGAGGGATGAGAGAAACCCTTGATTTTATTTTTGAGAAGATTAACCGAAATTTTACCTTGTAGCTTGGACCTCAGCCCTTCGCAGCAGAGCTCGTCTTCGGGGGATCTTCTTCCGGAGATGATGGAGAGCGGGACGCCTCCCCCTGCCGTACCACCCAGCGAGGCGGGCGACCCTGAGGTGTCGTCGCGGAGGGTTTCTCCAAATCTGGCAGGGGCGGAAGGTGGCTGTGCCGCCCCCCGAAGTTCTCCGTGTCCGGTCTTCGAAAGAGGCCATAGGACAAGTCTGGCACCGTCTGGTGCTCGGCCGGAGGAGCTAAAGATTCTGCTGGGGCGAGCTTCTATCTCAGAGGAGCACCGTGCTTTGATGGGCACGGTGATTGAAAGGATTTCATCCGCACAAAGCGGATTGCATGAGGCCGTCAAAAATTTACTGACGGGTTTTGAGGTACGTTAGATAATGTACACTTTTGTCAGTTGCGCATAAGTAAGGTGCGCCCTGTGTAGATAGTAGCCCCTGAGACTCTGCGCGTTGTCAAGAAATGACGATAGGCAGAGGATCATAATCCCAGGTCTAAGATGTCGCCTTTGAATGTAGGTGGCGAGGTGTCCGGAATCAAGCCGAACTGATGATGTGGTCGAACTAAAGCGGCAACTGGACGTGGAAGATGCTGACATCGCGCTTGTCATCAAGCGGCTTGATGAGGCTCACGGTATGTAATTCTTCGGGCGGCATCAGGTAAGAGAAGCTTCATGCCAGTGTCTTACAATGTGTGTGGTTGACGCAGATGGTATGGCCGGCGTGGAGAATCTTAGGGCAAAACTTGCCCGAGCTAAGGAGCAAGCCAGAAAAAGCGATGCGGCTGCCAAGAAGGCCCTTGAAGAGCTGAGAGCCGAACAGGCTGCTCACTGCCGAAGCAAAGCAGAGATGGCCGAGATGGCCGAGAAGTTAAAGAGCGCTGCAGACCGTTGCAAACTTCTTGAGAAAGAAGACCGGGCGAGACAGACGGATTTAGAGAAGGCCGTTGCCGATGCCAAGGACGCTCGCTCTGTGATGAGAGCTGCGAAAGAGGAGCTGCGTCAGGCCGAACAGATTGCGGCTGGAAAGCCCTTTATGCTGCGGAGGAAGGTTTGTGATCCGAAGTTTGCTCCGTTGGACCGAATGTGGAGTGTGGAGGACACCTATCTGGATTTGGCAGCAAGTGCTGCTGATGCGACCGAACACTTTCGAGATCTGGAAGATCGCGAAGTGGAAAAGCTTTTCTAGTCACAATTTCACAATCCAGAGCGTCCACTAGCAGTGGACGATCGCCTGGCTCAATGGGCCGAGCTGAATAGATTGTCCGAACTCGCCATGAAGTACGTCATGGGTCATCTGTGGCCTGGGAGATCGGAGCCGAAAAGTTATTTCAGCTTGGTGCAGCAATTCCTTGACGTGGTGCCGCGTATAGATGCAATGAAGAGGTCAGCATGCATAGAGGGCACTAGGATGGCTCTTGCCCGTGTTAATACATACTGGGCAGAGATAGAGACCACCGTTGTTGCGTCCCAAGATTCGGACAAAAGCCGAGTACCCTCCGAGCACTATTTTCAGGAAGTTCTTGAAGGCGCTCGTGTAATAGAGACACAGTGCCCGAAAGATGCTATGTTATGATAGCATATGTAATTATAAAGTAATATTTTGATAAATTGTAGTGGCCTTTTTTATACTTGAGCCCCCAAGTATTGTTAACACCTTCTATGCGGTCATTTTAAGATATATATATATATATGTGTGTGTGTGTGTGTATCTATATATATAGAATCTGAAAGATGGCAGTCGTTGGCTTCAGCCCCCACGCACATAGTGCGGGGGTGCTCGCAGAAGATGCATTTTCACACTTAACCCAACGTCTTGGTCCTACAAAGGAGGTGATAGCGCAGCGGGCCAGGCAACCGGACTATAATGCTTTAACACTTTCACTTAGCCATAGGAGTTTGAAAATGAGACTCTTTAGGTAGCTCCTTGGTGGCAACTGCGCTCGTCCGAATTCGGGGCGCGTATGTGCCTGGCCGGGAAGCGGCCCTTCATTAAAGTGGAGGAATCCGATAGATTCCGATCGGTCATCGAGTGGCTGACCAGTCTCACGCTACATCATGACAGTCAGTTTTCGGCTTTCTCTACTGAGGTGCTCGCCCTGGCCGAACCGGGGGCACAATCGCAGTAGTTCTCCTGGTGCTACCTTAGCCGATAGAGCGGAACGTAAGGTAGCCGAACTCAGGAGCCGGGCAACCCAACATTTGACCAAAGACATGATTCGGAGCTGATGCATATAATGCCAAAACTCGCGACACCGAACACTCCCTAAGGTGTTCGGTCTTTATGAGTGTGGGCCAAACAACACTCTTTATGAAAGAAGCCCCTAGTGTCCAGGTACATGCAAAAATTCTGACGTGGCCATATGCCAAGACGCCAGCCTCTTCCTTGGTTATATTAGAAAGGAAAAAACCAGTGGATGTGTATCAACAAGAGACAGTAAAAAAGGTTTACGCAGGGTCTTGATCTAAAAAGAATCCTTTAGGACGGGTCCCTACTGCACGTCTGCGCCTGTGTCTCCGTTGTGCCGTATCCTGGACGGGCGCCGCATGACGTTCATCTGTAAAAGAGAGGAACTAAGTTGAAAACGGGTCGTGCTGAAAAAGTTTAAAATAAGGAAAGTATAAAGTAAGATATATAAGTTTGAGCTTTATTGTCTCTTATTGTATATGCGTGGAGCCCCTAGTGCGGGCGTATACGGCTTCTAGGCCTGCATCAATGATGATTTTGCGCCGAACTCGTCTATCCACGTTCATGGTCTTTAAATGACCTGTTTTGAAGTTTTTTGGCCGGTGAGGCCATTTTGCTGTGGGGCTGTCAAAGCGGCCGCACAATCCTCCGCTTGGGGAGGCGCACTTTAGTGCTTCCCCTTCAAAGAGATGATGCCTCGTGGACCGGGCATCTTAAGCGTAAGAGATGCATAATGCGGTATTGCGTTAAAGCGAGCGAAAGCTTCGCGTCCTAGTAGTGCTTGATAGCGACTTGAGAACGGGACGATGTGGAAGGTCAGCTTTTCACGGCGGAGGTTATCGGTAGAGCCGAATGTGACTGTGAGCCGGAGAAAACCCGTACAATGGGTGTCCGGACCAGGTATTACCCCTTGAAAGGAGGTTTTGCTGCGGCAGATTCTTGCTGGGTTTATCCCCATGTGCTGGATTGTATCCTGATATATTAGGTTTAGTCCACTGCCGCCGTCCATAAGGACATTTGAAAACTTGAGTCCGCCAATTATTGGATCGAGTATCAAGGCAGTCCAGCCTACATTCTCAATATTCCTAGAATAATCTAGCTGATCGAAGATGATCGGTTTGACAACCAGTGGCAGGACCCTTTGGGCCGTGTGGTGCGTACCTTTACGGGCACCGCACGTTTTGTTATGTGAAGTGAGTTCACTGTTTTTACTTCTTGTGGGAAGTTCTTTTGTTTCTTGGTGTTCTGCTTTTGGGGTTCGTCCTCGTCTTCGCTTGGTGTGTCGAGCCCCTTGTGTTCGGCATTGGGTCTGCCGGATTGTTTGAAAACCCAACAGTCTCTGTGGGTATGGTTAGCAGGTTTCCCGGGAGTACTGTGTATCTGACATATCCTGTCCAGGATTTTATTTAGGTTGGATGGATCATCCCTGTTATCCTGGGGGTGATTTTTCCTGATTTTGCCGTGAGCCTTTGAATCCGGCATTGACTGCCGTGCTCTTCGGACTTTTGTCCTTAGTCCAGCGACGGTCCTTGTTGCGTCGCGATTTTCCGTTTCCATCCCTGGTTTCGAATGTACTTGGGTCGCTGGGGCTACACCTTGCCAACCAGCTGTCTTCCCCTTCACAAAAGCGGGTCATGAGGCTTGTTAGTGCGGCCATTGTCCTTGGCTTTTCTTGGCCAAGGTGTCTGGCGAGCCATTCGCCTCGGACATTATGCCTGAAAGCTGCTAAGGCTTCGGTGTCCGGACAGTCGACTATCTGATTCTTTTTAGTGAGGAATCTATTCCAGAACTGCCGAGCTGATTCTCCGGGTTGTTGAGTTATGTGACTAAGATCGTCTGCATCCGGGGGACGGATATAGGTCCCTTGAAAGTTTGCTCGGAAAGCATCCTCGATCTCTTCCCAGCTTCCGATTGTGTTTTCTGGAAGGCTTTTAAGCCAATGCCGAGCTGGCCCTTTAAGCTTAAGGGGTAGATATTTTATGGCGTGGAGATCATCTCCTCTAGCCATGTGTATGTGGAGGATATAATCCTCGATCCAGACTCCAGGGTCTGTTGTTCCATCATATGCCTCTATGTTTATGGGTTTGAGTCCCTCTGGGAATTCATAGTCTAGGACCTCATCGGTGAAACATAGAGGGTGTGCGGCGCCCCTGTATTTGGGTGTGCCGGATTCTGATGATGGCTTCATAGCGTTGCTTACGGGAGCTTGCTTTCTTGGCCCGTAAATGGACCTGACTGGGCCATGATGCGAATCCTTAAGAGGGTCGCATTCCGATTTAGGTGCGGCGCCGCTTGCCGCTTTATGGGGTCGTCTATCCGACCGTGTGGCTTTTTCATTTTTTGAATGCGAGGGCTCTAAGGCCTCTTCGTCGAATTCAGGCAGTAGCTTTCTTTTCGGATAGCTTTTAGTGCGGCGACTATCACCGTACTTATCTGTGGCATTGATTACCTTGCTCCATCTGATCCGGAGTGCATCTTCCGCTGTTTTTCGCTTCTGCTTTTTTAGGCTGCATGCAGTTGCAACGAGCCTCTCATGGAGATTCTTCTGCTCCATAGGTTTATTTGGCGTGAGGTCGTCCTGCTCTATGGCTGGGTTTTTGTCGAGGCGGGGCTTGGGTTTCCTCGTTGTCGCTTCCTTTTGGGGTGGCCACCATGTACACATCGTGAGATGAGGTGGCTGTCCAATTCCCTATGGGCGTTGGTCGTCGGTATCTCCTGCATCGTCATCCATGCTGTCGATGTCTCCGGAGTCGAAGTTGAGCACGTCGTTTAAATTGTCGATAGTGGCTACCAAGTGGGTGGTGGGTGGGCTTTGAATTTCTTCATCGTCCGTATCCCAACCTTGCGGACCGTAGTCCGGCCAGGGCTCTCCTGATAAAGAGAGAGACTTAAGAGAATTCAAGATGTCGCCGAAGGGAGAGTGCTGAAAGATGTCCGCGGTGGTGAGCTCCATTATCGGCGCCCAATCGGATTCGATCGGCAGGGGCGCGGGGGGCTCGGAGTTCGGAGAGGAATCCGGCTCCTCGGAGTCACGGGCCATGTGGAGTGCGGGGCTGGAGTTCGGCTCGATCGCCTCTGAGATCGCAGCCCCTGAGGCAGCGTCCAACCGCTGATCCTCGATCGGCGCAGTAGGCTCCAAATCAATGGTCGGAACCGATGCGTGTGCGGCCTCCAAGGCGCTGCTCGGCGGCAGAGCTGTATCATGCCCATCGAGACAGTGCGGCGCGCCTTGTTGTGGCTTGAATCCGTCGAAGATCAAGTCCCCGCGGATGTTAGCCGTGTAGTTTAGGCTTCCAAACCTAACCTGATGGCCAGGGGCGTAGCTTTCGATCTGCTCAAGGTGGCCAAACGAATTGACCCGCAGTGCGAAGCCGCCGAAGACGAAGATCTGTCCGGGGAGAAAAGTCTCGCCCTGGACTGCATCGTTGTTGATGATCAAAGGAGCCATCGGGGCTAAAGGCGACGACACAGAGGAACTCTCAATGAAAGCACCAATGTCGCTGTCAAAACCGGCGGATCTCGGGTAAGGGGTCCCGAACTGTGCGTCAAGGCCGGATGGAACAGGAGGCAGGGAACACTTTGTTTTACCCAGGTTCGGGCCCTCTCGATGGAGGTAATACCCTACTCCTGCTTGATTAATATTGATGATATGGGTAGTACAAGAGTAGATCTACCATGAGATCAAGGAGGCTAAACCCTAGAAGCTAGCCTATGGTATGATTGTTGTGTATGGAGTTGATTGCCTACGGACTACAACCCTCCGGGTTATATAGACACCGGATAGGGTTAGGGTTACACAGAGTCGGTTACAATGGTAGGAGATCTTGAATATCCGCATTGCCAAGCTTGCCTTCCACGCCAAGGAAAGTCCCATCCGAACACGGGACGAAGTCTTCAATCTTGTATCTTCATAGTCCAGGAGTCCGGCTGAAGGTATAGTCCGGCTACCCGAACACCCCCTAATCTAGGACTCCCTCACCCAGCACTCTTTATTTGTATGATTAGGAGGCTTGTCGGGGGTGCCGTGAATCTGGCACAGACGATCACGTATGCGGTCCAAGCTGGATGGTCCCGAATATTTCTTTTGGAACGGCTTCTTCCGCTGATCGGACTTAGAGCCGCTGAATCCCGCGTTGACCGCCCTATCATCGGTGTTGTCACTGTTGTTTCGGCGCTTGTATCTATTGCGTCGAGACTTGTCTTTGTTGCTTTGAACTTCAGGGGTGCCGGCGTCGCTTGCATTGTTTTTGCTACGGGCCAACCAACTGTCCTCGCCCGCACAAAAGTGGGTCATGAGTGCCGTGAGGGCTGCCATGGATTTTGGCTTTTCTTGGCCGAGGTGGCGAGCGAGCCATTCGTCGCGGATGCCATGCTTGAAAGCTGCTAGAGCTTCGGCGTCCGGACAATCGACAATTTGGTTCTTTTTAGTTAAGAACCTTGTCCAGAATTTCCTGGCGGACTCTCCGGGCTACTGAACTATATGGCTTAAGTCATCACCGTCCGGTGGTCGAACATATGTACCTTGGAAGTTATCGAGGAAAGCCTCTTCCAAGTCCTCCCAGCTGCCAATGGAATTTTCAGGCAGACTGTTTAGCCAATGCCGAGCTGGCCCTTTGAGTTTTAGAGGGAGGTATTTTATGGCGTGGAGGTCATCTCGGCGGGCCATATGGATGTGGAGAATGAAGTCCTCGATCCATACCGCGGGGTCCATGGTTCCATAATATGATTCTACGTTCACGGGCTTGAATCCTTCTAGGAATTCGTGATCTAGGACCTCATCGGTGAAGCAATGAGGATTTGCGGGGCCTCTGTATCGGGCCGTATCATGGCGCGGCTCTGATAGAGTCCGTCTGCGGTATTCAGCCCGCCCATGAGTGGGTTTGTCACGTCCGAATAGGTGGCCGTTGTCGCATGTCGAGGCGCATCCTCGTGATCCGTAGATTGATCTGGTGTGTCATGTTTTATTGTTCAGCGTCTGCCGGAGGTCATATGTATGTCTGTGGGATAATTTACCTCTACCTGAGTGATGAGGCGGGGCGGGCTGGTGTTCGGCATGAGTTGCCGTTTTGTCCCGACCACGTGGTGGTCAATCGGCCATATTGTGCGGTTCTGGTATGTACTCCGGCGCCTCCTCGTTGAACTGAGGTAGCAATTTGCGCTTAGGGTAGCTTTTAGTTGGGAGCTTGAGGCCGTATTCTTCAGCTGCTAGGACATCCGTCCATTTGTCATTGAGCAGATCCTGATCAGCTTGAAGCTGCTGCTGCTTCTTTTTCAGGCTCCTTGCCAAGGCTATTAGCTGGTGCTTGAAGTGCTCCTGCTCGAGAGGTTCCTCGGGCACGATGAAATTTTCGGTGCCGAGGCTCACCTCATCTTCGGAGAGCGGGAGGTAATTGTCGTCCTCCGAATCTTCGTGCTTGGTCTGTTTAATAGGGCTAACCTGCTCATCTTACCGTTCATCTTGTTCGTTTGCTTTATTGACGGGGTCTTCGTTGTCTTCGGCACCTTCCAGAGTGCCATCTTCTCCTATGCCGGCGTTGCTATCTGTACTGCAGCGTGACTTAGAGTGGTGCCGCTGACGATGGCGCTTTGACTGTATTTCGGAAGGTTTATCCTCAACTGGGTCTTCCTTATCGTCGCCGATGTGCTCCTTTGGTGCCTCCACCATGTATACGTCATACGAGGAAGTGATCATCCAGCGTCCGGTGAACGGCGGGTTCTGGGCCTCCTCTTCTCCAGCATCGTCGTCCATACCATCGATGTCCTCAGAGTCGTAATCAAGTTCGTCAGTCAAATCCTCGATCGTGGCTATGAAGTGGGTGGCGGGTGGGACATAAAATTCTCCATCGTCAGCCCCTAGTTCGAGCCGGATATAGTTCGGCTGTGGGTCCTCTGCCAAGGACATGTTTTCTAATGAGTTCAGCATATCACCCAAAGGCGAGTGCTGGAAGATGTCTGCGGCACTGAATTTTAAGATCGATAAACGATCAAGCTTGGTGTCCGCGGGCTCGCGCGGTTCAGAACCTGCGGCCAGAGACGAGTCCGGCGTTCCGGTGGTATAGGCCTTGTGTGAGACCCGGTCCATGTACGGCTCCAACACCGTGGAATCTGCAGTCTCCGAGGTGGCATTAATCCTTTTGTCTCCAGATGGCACGGCCTGCTCCGGTTCTAGGGCCAGAGCGGTTACAGGAGTGATCTCCTGGATGCGGCCCGATGACAGATTTAGGTCATGATCATCGGGGTGACCGGGAGCGGCCACCGCGGAATCGCGTCTGATGAAGATGAAGTCTCCACGGATGTCCGTGACGTAGTTCAAGCTCTCCAATCTAACCTGATGGCCAGGGCGTAGCTTCTGATCTGCTCCAGATGGCCAAACGAGTTCGCCCACAGTGCGAAGCCACCGAACATGAATATCTGCCCAGGGAGGAAAGTTTCTCCGTAGACAGCGTCGTTACTGAGGATCGAAGGTGCCATCGAACCTGTCAGCGACAGCACAGAGGAACTCTCAATGAAAGCACCAATGTCGGTGTCAAAACCGGCGGATCTCAGGTAGGGGGTCCCGAACTGTGCATCTAAGGTTGATGGTAACATGAGACAGGGGACACGAAGTTTTACCCAGGTTCGGGCCCTCTTGATGGAGGTAATACCCTACGTCCTGCTTGATTGATATTGATGGGTATGAGTATTACAAGAGTTGATCTACCACGAGATCGTAATGGCTAAACCCTAGAAGTCTAGCATGTATGACTAAGGTATTGAGTATATCCTTTCTGGACTACACCCTCCGGTTTATATAGACACCGGGGGGGATCTAGGGTTACATAGAGTCGGTTACATAAGAGGGAATCTTCATAGCTGTTCGCCAAGCTTTCCTTCCACGCCAAGGAGAGTCCCATCCGGACACGGGTACAGTCTTCGGTCTTCATGTCCTCACAGCCCATCAGTCCGGCCCATAGATAACATGCCGGACGCCCGAGGACCCCTTAGTCCAGGACTCCCTCAGTGAGCAAGCAAGTTGGATGCACACCCACTTAGTTTCTTTTGTTGAGCTTGCATATATTTATAGCTCTAGTGCATCCATTGCATGGCAATCCCTACTCCTTGCATTGACATCAATTGATGGGCATCTCCATAGCCCGTTGATTAGCTGCGTCAATGTGAGACTTTCTCCCCTTTTTGTCTTCCCACACAACCTCCATCATCATATTCTATTCCACCCATAGTGCTATGTCCATGGCTCGCGCTCATATATTGCATGAAAATTGAAGGAGTTTGAAAAGGCTAAGTACAAAACAATTGCTTGGCTTGTTATCAGGGTTGTGCATGATGGGAGCATTTTGTGTGACGAAAATGAAGCATGGCCAAACTATTTGTAGGGATAAACTTTCTTTGGCTATGTTATTTTGATAAGACATAATTGCTTGGTTAGCATGCTTGAAGTATTATTATTTTTATGTCAATATTAAACTTTTGTCTTGAATCTTTCGGATCTGAATATTCATGCCACAGTAAAGAAAATTACATTGAAAATTATATTAGGTAGCATTCCACATCAAAAATTCTGTTTTTATCATTTACCTACTCGAGGACGAGCAGGAATTAAGCTTGGGGATCCTTGATACGTCTCCAACGTATCTATAATTTTTGATTGTTCCATGCTATTATATTATTTGTTTTGGATGTTTAATGGGTTTTATTATGCACTTTTATATTATTTTTGGGACTAACCTATTAACCGAAGGCCCACTGCAAATTGTTGTTTTTTGCCTATTTCAGTGTTTCGCAGAAAAGGAATAACAAACGAAATCCAAACGGAATGAAACCTTCGCGAGGATCTTTTTTGGAACAAACGCAATCCAGGAGACTTAGAGTGGAGGTCAAGGAAGCAATGAGGCCGCCACGAGGTAGGGCGGCGCACCCAGGGGGGCAGGCGCGTCCCCACCCTCATGGGCCCCTCGTAGCTCCACCGACCTACTTCTTTCGCCTATATATACTCTTATACCCTGAAAACATCCAGGGGAGCCACGAAACCACTTTTCCACCGCCGCAACCTTTTGTACCCGTGAGATCCCATCTGGGGACCTTTTCCGGCAATCTGCCGAAGGGGGATTCGATCACGGAGGGCTTCTACATCAACACCATAGCCTCTTCGATGATGTGTGAGTAGTTTACCACAGACCCTCGGCTCCATAGCTATTAGCTAGATGGCTTCTTCTCTCTCTTTGATCTTCAATACAAAGTTCTCCTCAATGTTCTTGGAGATCTATTCGATGTAATCCTTTTTGCGGTGTGTTTGCCGAGATCCGATGAGTTGTGGGTTTATGATCAAGTTTATCTATGAACAATATTTGATTCTTCTCTGAATTCTTATATGCATGATTTGATATCTTTGCAAGCCTCTTCGAATTATCAGTTTGGTTTGGCCTACTAGATTGATCTTTCTTGCAATGGGAGAAGTGCTTAGCTTTGGGTTCAATCTTGCGGTGCTCGATCCCAGTGACAGAAAGGGAACCAACACATATTGTATTGTTGACATCGAGGATAAAAAGATGGGGTTTACACCATATTGCTTGAGTTTATCCCTCTACATCATGTCATCTTGCCTAATGCGTTACTCTGTTCTTATGAACTTAATACTCTAGATGCATGCTGGATAGCGGTCGATGTGTGGAGTAATAGTAGTAGATGCAGAATCGTTTCGGTCTACTTGACACGAACGTGATGCCTATGTTTATGATCATGCCTAGATATTCTCATAACTATGCGCTTTTCTATCAATTGCTCGGTAGTAGTTTGTTCACCCACGTAATATATGCTATCTTGAGAGAAGCTACTAGTGAAACCTATGGCCCCCGGGTCTACTTTACATCATATAAGTTTCCAATCTACAATTCCAGTTTACTATTTATTTTGCAATCTTTACTTTCCAATCTATACAAAAATACCAAAAATATTTATCTTATTATCTTTATCAGATCTCACTTTTGCATGTGGCCGTGAAGGGATTAACAACCCCTTTATCGCGTTGGTTGCAAGGTTCTTATTTGTTTGTGCAGGTACTAGGCGATTTGCGTGTAGTCTCCTTATGGATTGATACCTTGGTTCTCAAAAACTAGGGGAAATACTTACGCTACTTTGCTGCATCACTGATACATCTCCAACGTATCTACTTTTCCAAACACTTTTGCCCTTGTTTTGGACTCTAACTTGCATGATTTGAATGGAAGTAACCCGGACTGACGTTGTTTTCAGCAGAATTACCATGGTGTTATTTATGTGCAGGAGCAAACGTTCTCGGAATGACCTGGAACTTCATGAAGACACTTTTCATAAAATAAGAAAAATACCTGCAAAACATGAAGGCCAGGGGGCCCACCACCTCTCCACGAGGGTGGGGGGAGGCGTGCCCCCTACCTCGTGGGCCCCCTGTTGCCTCTCCGACTCCAACTCCATATATTGTGTTTCGGGGAGAAAAAAATCAAAGAGAAGAAATCATCGCGTTTTACGATACGGAGCCGCCGCCAAGCCCTAAAACCTCTCGGGAGGGCTGATCTGGAGTCCATTAGGGGCTCCGGAGAGGGGAATCTGTCGCCATCGTCATCATCAACCATCCTCCATCACCAATTTCATGATGCTCACCTCCGTGCGTGAGTAATTCCATCATACGCCTGCTGGACGGTGATGGGTTGGATGGGATCTATCATGTAATCGAGTTAGTTTTGTTAGGGTTTGCTCCCTAGTGTCCACTATGTTCTGAGATTGATGTTGCTATGACTTTGCTATGCTTAATGCTTGTCACTAGGGCCCGAGTGCCATGATTTCAGATCTGAACCTATTATGTTTTCATCAATATATGAGTGTTCTTGATCCTATCTTGCAAGTCTATAGTCACCTATTATGTGTTATGATCCGTTAAACCCGAAGTGACAATAATCGGGATACTTACCGGTGATGACCATAGTTTGAGGAGTTCATGTATTCACTATGTGTTAATGCTTTGTTCCGGTTCTCTATTAAAAGGAGGCCTTAATATCCCTTAGTTTCCGTAAGGACCCCGCTTCCACGGGAGGGTAGGACAAAATATGTCATGCAAGTTCTTTTCCATAAGCATGTATGACTATATTCAGAATACATGCCTACATTATATCAATGAACTGGAGCTAGTTCTGTGTCACCCTAGGTTATGACTGTTACATGATGAACCGCATCCGGCATAATTCTCCATCACTGATCCATTGCCTACGAGCTTTCCACATATTGTTCTTTTCTTATTTACTTTCCCGTTGCTATTGCTATCATCACTACAAAATACCAAAAAAATTGCTTTTACTACCGTTACCATTTGTTACCGTTATCACTACTATCATATTACTTTGCTACTAAACACTTTGCTGCAGATATTAAGTTTCCAGGTGTGGTTGAATTGACAACTCGGCTGCTAATACTTGAGAATATTCTTTGGCTCCCCTTGTGTCGAATCAACAAATTTGGGTTGAATACTCTACCCTCGAAAACTGTTGCGATCCCCTATACTTGTGGGTTATCAAGACTATTTCCTGGCGTCGTTGCCAGGGAGCATAGCTCTATTCTTTGAGTCACTTGGGATATATATCTGCTTATCATTATGAAGAACTTAAGAGATCCAAAAACCAAGATCTATCCCTCAACTACGAGGGGAGGTAAGGAACTGCCATCTAGCTCTGCACTTGATTCACCTTCTGTTATGAGTAAGTTTGCGACACCTATACCTTCTTCTGCTATTCGTTCTGATATGTCACATGTTATTGATGATGCTACTTCTGCTATGCATGATACTTATGATGAAACTATTGGAAAAATTCCATCGATTATATTTGGAGGTTTTGAATTTCCTCTTCCTACCGTCAAGAAGAAATATGATATTCTTATTTTTGGGGATGTGCATATCCCCGTTGAGGTAACATAGTGTTATTCGAAATTTCTCCGGTTCCATGTTATTCGGAATGAGTTCGTTAACAAGACTTGATCAACCTTGTTAGAGGATTCCTTTTGATGATCATGAGACGGATGAAACTAGAAGGCACAACCTTCTGTACCCCACTTTTACTTTCTGTTATTTATATTAAAGAAAATAAAAATAAATATTTTTCTGTCTGTTATCTGATTATCCGTGCCATATAAAAATACCCCGAAAATAAAAGTTCTCCAAATGCCCTGAAATTTAAATATGATTTTTTTCTAGAATATTTGGCACTGAGAACACAGCAGGGGGGTCAACCACCTGCCCACGAGGGTGGAGGGCGTGCCCTACCCCCTGGGCGCGCCCCCCTGCCTTGTGGGCCCATGGTGGCCCTCCTCCACTTATTCCTGCACCCACACACTTCATCTTCCTCCCACAAACACGAATATCCAGCTCAAGCACGAGTTCTAGCTCACTTTGCTGCCATTTTCGATCTCCTTGCTCAAAGCATCTCTCACAAAACTGCTTGGGGAGTTTGTTTCTTGGTATGTGACTCCTCCATTGGTCCAATTAGTTTTTGTTCTGGTGCTTTATTCATTGCAAATTTTTGCTGCTTAGGTGACACTGTTCTTGAGCTTGCATGTCAAATTTATATGGTCAAAAGTAGTTTTGATGCATGATATAGGCCCTAGGCACTTGTATGAGTAGTTGCTATCAATATTATTGAGTTTGGTTTACTTTTATTTTGAAGTTACTAAAAATTTCAGAATTTTTCAGAAAATGATGAGGAGACTATTGAGGGGCTCATTGAGCCAAAGCTTGAAGGAAAAGGCACCGAAGCCTAAGAATAATTTGCCGCGCACCGCGGAGGTTCGGGCGTGTGAATGGCCTTCCGATGATTTCTTGAGAGGGTAATCGATGAAAAATTCCAATAGAGACACATCTCCGGTCAATAACCAATAGCGGAACCTGGATGCTCATATTGGCTCCTACATATTCTACGAAGATCTTTATCGGTCAAACCGCATAACAACATACGTTGTTCCCTTTGTCATCGATATATTACTTGCCCGAGATTCGATCATCGGTATCATCATACCTAGTTCAATATCGTTACCGACAATTCTCTTTACTCGTTATGTAATGCATCATCCTGTGACTAACTCATTAGTCACATTGCTTGCAAGGCTTACAGTGATGTGCATTACCGAGAGGGCCCAGAGATACCTCTCCGATACACGGAGTGACAAATTCTAATCTCAATCTATGCCAACCCAACAAACACCTTCGGAGACATCTGTAGAGCATCTTTATAATCACCTAGTTACGTTGTGACGTTTGATAGCACACAATGTGTTCCTCCGGTATTCGGGAGTTGCATAATCTCATAGTCAAAGGAACATGTATAATTCATGAAGAAAGCAATAGCAATAAAACTCGACGATCATAATGCTAAGCTCACGGACGGGTCTTGTCCATCACATCATTCTCCTAATGATGTGATCCCGTTCATCAAATGACAACACATGTCTATGGTCAGGAAACTTAACCATCTTTGATTAACGAGCTAGTCAAGTAGAGGCATACTAGGGACATTCTGTTTTGTCTATGTATTCACACATGTACTAAGTTTCTGGTTAATATGATTCTAGCATGAATAATAAACATTTTTCATGATATAAGGAAATATAAATAACAACTTTATTATTGCCTCTAGGGCATATTTCCTTCAGAACTGTGGAGGAGGGCACCGCACACGGCTAAGAGATTGTCCGTTGTGCTATTGGAGTGCCCCCTGGCCACGTATATAAAGGAGGGAGGGAGAGAGGAGGCCGGCCAGGTTGGGCGCGCTGGGGGGGAGTCCTACTTGGACTCCTAGTCCAAGTAGGATTCTCCCCCCTTTTCCTTTCTTCCACCGGAGGGAAATGAAGGAGGGGAGAAGGAGAAGGAAGGAGGGGCATGCATCCCCACCCCTTGTCCAATTCGGTTTGGGCAGGGGGGAGGCACGCGCCACCTCATGGCCCTTCTTCCCTCTCTCCACTAAAGCCCACAAAGGCCCATTAACTTCCCCGGGGGGTTTCGGTAACCTCTCGGTACTCCGGAAAAATGCCCGAACCACTCGGAACCATTCCTATGTCCAAGTGCAACCTTCCAATATATGAATCTTTACCCGTCGACCATTTCGAGACTCCTCGTCATGTCCGTGATCTTATCTGGGACTCCGAACAAACTTCGGTCATCAAATCACATAACTCATAATACAAATCGTCACCGAACGTTAAGCGTGCGAACCCTACGGGTTCGAGAACTATGTAGACATGACCGAGACACATCTTCGATCAATAACCAATAGCAGAACCTGGATGCTCATATTGGTCCCTACATATTCTAGGAAGATCTTTATCGGTGAAACCGCATAACAACATACGTTATTCCCTTTGTCATCGGTATGTTACTTGTCCGAGATTCGATCATCGGTATCTTCATACCTAGTTCAATCTCGTTACTAGCAAGTCTCTTTACTCATTCCGTAATGCATCATCTCGTAACTAACTCATCAGCCACATTGCTTGCATGGCTTATAGTGATGTGCATTACTGAGAGGGCCCATAGATACCTCTCTGATACACGGAGTGACAAATCCTAATCTCGATCTATGCCAACTCAACAAACACCATCGGAGACACCTGTAGAACATCTTTATAATCACCTAGTTACGTTGTGATGTTTGATACCACACAAAGTGTTCCTCTGGTATTCGGGAGTTGCATAATCTCATAGTCAGAGGAATATGTATAAGTCATGAAGAAAGCAATAGCAACAAAACTAATGCTAAGCTAACGGATGGGTCTTGTCCATCACATCATTTTCTAATGATGTAATCCCGTACATCAAATGACAACACATGTCTATGGTCGGGAAACTTAACCATCTTTGATTAACGAGCTAGTCAAGTAGAGGCATACAAGGGACACTCTGTTTGTCTATGTATTCACATATGTACTAATTTTCTGGTTAATACAATTCTAGCATGAATAATAAACATTTATCATGATATAAGGAAATATAAATAACAACTTTATTATTGCCTCTAGGGCATATTTCCTTCAGTCTCCCACTTGCACTAGAGTCAATAATCTATATTACATAGTAATGATTCTAACACACATGGAGTGTTGGTGTTGATCATGTTTTGCTCATGATAGAGGCTTAGTCAACGGGTCTACAACATTCAGATCCGTATGTATCTTGGAAATCTCTATGTCTCCCTCCTTGACTTGATCGCGGATGGAATTAAAGCGTCTCTTGATGTGTTTGGTTCTCTTGTGAAATCTGGATTCCTTCGCCAAGGCAATTGCTCCAGTATTGTCACAAAAGATTTTTATTGGACCCGATGCACTAGGTATTACACCTAGATCGTATATGAACTCCTTCATCCAGACTCCTTCATTTGCTGCTTCCGAAGCATCTATGTACTCCGCTTCACACATAGATCCCGCCACGACGCTGCTACCTCTTGAGCACTGCGTTGGTTTTCCGTTGAAGAGGAAAGGGTGATGCAGTAAAGCAGCGTAAGTATTTCCCTTAGTTTTTGAGAACCAAGGTATCAATCCAGTAGGAGACCATGCGCGAGTCACCTCGTACCTACACAAACAAATAAGAACCTCGCAACCAACGCCATAAAGGGGTTGTCAATCCCTTCACGGCCACTTGCAAGAGTGAGATCTGATAGAGATGATAATAATAAGATAAATATTTTTGGTATTTTTATGATATAGATTGAAAGTAAAGTTGCAAAATAAAATAGATTGGAAACTTGTATGATGGAGAATAGACCCGGGGGGCATAGGTTTCACTAGTGGCTTGTCTCAAGATAGCATAAGTATTATGGTGGGTGAACGAATTACTATCGAGCAATTGATAGAAAAGCGAATAATTATGAGAATATCTAGGTATGATCATGTATATAGGCATCACGTCTGTGACTAGTATACTGACTCCTGCCTGCATCTACTACTATTACTCCACACATCGACCGCTATCCAGCATGCATCTAGAGTATTAAGTTCATAAGAATAGAGTAACACCTTAAGCAAGATGACATGATGTAGAGGGATAAACTCATGCAATATGATGTAAACCCCATCTTTTTATCCTCGATGGCGACAATACAATACGTGTTGTTTCCCTTTCTGTCACTGGGATCGAGCACCGCAAGATTGAACCCAAAGCTAAGCACTTCTCCCATTGCAAGAAAGATCAATCTAGTAGGGCAAACCAAACTGATAATTCGAGGAGACTTGCAAAGATAAACCAATCATACATAAAAGAATTAAGAGAAGATTCAAATATTGTAAATAGATAGACTTGATCATAAACCCACAATTCATCAGATCTCGACAAACACGCCGCAAAATAAGATTACATCGAATAGATCTCCAAGAGAATCGAGAAGAACTTTGTATTGAGATCCAAAGAGAGAGAAGAAGCCATCTAGCTACTAGCTATGGACCCGAAGGTCTGAAGTAAACTACTCACACATCTTCGGAGGGGACATGGAGTTGATGTAGAGGCCCTCCGTGATCAATGCCCCCTCCAGCGGAGCTCCGGAAAAGGCCCCAAGATGGGATCTCTTGGGTACAGAAGGTTGCGGCGGTGGAAATAGGGTTTCGTGGTGCTCCTGGATGTTTGTGGGGTATATGGATATATATATAGGAGGAAGAAGTAGGTCGGTGGAGCAACAAGGGGCCCACAAGGGTGGAGGGCGCGCCACAGGGGGGTGGGCGCGCCCCCCTTCCTCGTGGCCTCCTCGATTGTTTCTTGACGTCCACTCCAAGTCTCCTGGATCACGTTTGTTCCAAAAATAACGCTCCTGAAGGTTTCATTCCGTTTGGACTCCGTTTGATATTCCTTTTCGGTGAAACACTGAAATGGGCAAAAAAACAACAATTGGGCTAGGCCTCCGGTTAATAGGTTAGTCCCAAAAATAATATAAAAGTGTATAAATAAGCCCATTAACATCCAAAATAGATAATATAATAGCATGTAACAATCAAAAATTATAGATATGTTGGAGACGCATCAGACGCTCTGCTTGGAACTGCACCAACTGACAGCTCCACCATTCAATATAAATACATATTAGGTTTGTGACTTAGAGTCATCCGGATCAGTGTCAAAACTTGCATCGACGTAACCATTTATGACAAGCTCTTTGTCACCTCCATAAACGAGAAACATATCCTTAGTCCTTTTCAGGTATTTCAGGATGTTCTTGACCGCTGTCCAGTGATCCACTCCTGGATTACTTTGGTACCTCCCTGCTAAACTTATAGCAAGGCACATATGAGGTCTAGTACAAAGCATTGCATACATGATAGAACCTATGGCTGGGGCATAGGGAATGAGTTTCATTTTCTCTCTATCTTCTGCAGTGGTCGGCCATTGGGTCTGACTACACTTCACACCTTGTAACACAGGCAAGAACCCTTTCTTTGACTGATCTATTTTGAACTTCTTCAAAACTTTATCAAGGTATGTGCTTTGTGAAAGTCCAATTAATGTCTTGATCTATCTCTATAGATCTTGATGCCCAATATATAAGCAGATTCACCGAGGTCTTTCATTGAAAAAATCTTATTCAAGTATCCTTTTATGCTATCCAGACATTCTGTATTATTTCCAATCAATAATATGTCATCCACACATAATATTAGAAATGCTACAAAGCTCCCACTCACTTTCTTGTAAATACAGGCTTCTCCAAAAGTCTGTATAAAACCATATGCTTTGATCACACTATCAAAGCGTATATTCCAACTCCGAGAGGCTTGCACGAGTCCATAAATGGATCGCTGGAGCTTGCACACTTTGTTAGCACCTTTTGGATCGACAAAACCTCCTGGTTGCATCATATACAACTCTTTTTTAAGATATCCATTAAGGAATGCAGTTTTGACATCCATCCTCCTGGTTGCATCATATACATGATTCGGACAGACTTAAGCATCGCTACGGGTGAGAAGGTCTCATCGTAGTCAACTCCTTGAACTTGTCCAAAACCTTTCGCAACAAGTCGAGCTTTGTAGACAGTAATGTTACCGTCAACGTCAGTCTTCTTCTTGAAGATCCATTTATTCTCTATGGCTTGCCGATCATCGGGCAAGTCAACCAAAGTCCACACTTTGTTGTCATGCACGGATCCCATCTCAGATTTCATGGCCTCAAGCCATTTCATAGAATCTGGGCTCATCATCGCTTCCTCGTAGTTCGTAGGTTCATCATGGTCAAGTAACATGACCTCCAGAACAGGATTACCATACCACTCTGGTGCAGATCTTACTCTGGTTGACCTACGAGGTTCGATAGTAACTTGATCGGAAGTTTCATGATCATCATCATTAGCTTCCTCACTTACTGGTGTAGGAATCACTGGAACTGATTTCTGTGATGAACTACTTTCCAATAAGGGAGCAGGTACAGTTACCTCAGCAAGTTCTACTTTCCTCCCACTCACTTCTTTCGAGAGAAACTCCTTCTCTAGAAAGGATCCATTCTTAGCAACAAATATTTTGCCTTTGGATATGTGATAGAAGGTGTACCCAACAGTCTCCTTTGGGTATCCTGTGAAGACACATTTCTCCGATTTGGGTTCGAGCTTATCAGGTTGAAGCTTTTTCACATAAGCATCGCAGCCCCAAACTTTAAGAAACAACAGCTTAGGTTTCTTGCCAAACCACAGTTCATATGGTGTCGTCTCAATAGATTTAGATGGTGCCCTATTTAAGGTGAATGCAGCCGTCTAAAGCATAACCCCAAAACGATAGCGGTAAATCGATAAGAGACATCATAGATCGCACCATATCTAATAAAGTACGGTTACAACGTTCGGACATAGCATTACGCTGTGGTGTTCCAAGTGGCGTCAGTTGTGAAACTATTCCACATTATTTCAAATGAATACCAAACCCATAACTCAAATATTCACCTACACGATCAGATCATAGAAACTTTATTTTCTTGTTACGATGATTTTCTACTTGACTCTGAAATCTTTGAACTTTTCAAATGTTTTAGACTTATGTTTCATCAAGTAGATATACCCTATCTGCTCAAATCATCTGTGAAGGTGAGAAAATAACGATACCCGCCGCGAGCCTCAACACTCATCGGACCGCGCGCATACATCAGTATGTATTATTTCCAATAAGCCAGTTGCTCGCTCCATTGTTCCAGAGAACAGATTCTTAGTCATCTTGACCATGAGGCATGGTTCGCAAGCATCAAGTGATCCATAATCAAGTGATTCCAAAAGCCCATCAG
Source organism: Triticum urartu (assembly GCF_003073215.2). Taxonomy (NCBI): domain Eukaryota; kingdom Viridiplantae; phylum Streptophyta; class Magnoliopsida; order Poales; family Poaceae; genus Triticum; species Triticum urartu. Next base: position 510,064,100 of record NC_053023.1, on the reverse strand, counting down.
CATGGAGTTTCTTCATGCGCTTTACACCAATATGACCTAAACGACAGTACCATAAATAAGTTGCACTATCATTATTAACTTTGCATCTTTTGGCTTCAATATTATGAATATGTGTATCACTACAATCGAGATTCAACAAGAATAGACCACTCATCAAGGGTGCATGACCATAAAAGATATTACTCATATAAATAGACCAACCATTATTCTCTGATTTAAATGAATAATCGTCTCGCATTAAACAAGATCCAGATATAATGTTCATGCTCAACGCTAGCACCAAATAACAATTATCTAGGTCTTAAACTAATCCCGACGGTAGATGTAGAGGTAGCATGCCGACAGCGATCACATCAACTTTGGAACCATTTCCCACACGCATCAGCACCTCATCCTTAGCCAATCTTCGTTTAATCCGTAGCCCCTGTTTTGAGTTGCAAATATGAGCAACAGAACCAGTATCAAATACCCAAGCGCTACTACGAGCATTAGTAAGGTACACATCAATAACATGTTTCTTCCCTTGAGCACTCAGTCTCAGGCTTAGGTCCAGACTTGGGTTTCTTCCCTTGAGCAGCAACTGCCTTGTTGTTCTTATTGAAGTTCCCATTCTTCCCTTTGCCCTTTTTCTTGAAACTAGTGGTCTTTTTCACCATTAACACTTGATGCTCCTTCTTTATTTCTACCTCCGTAGCCTTTAGCATCCCTTGCATATTATAGTTCATCACGAAGCCTTTATAGCTTGGTGGCAGTGATTGAAGAACTTTGTCAATGACACTATCAACATGAAGATTAACTCCCAGCTAAGTCAAGTGATTGTGGTACCCAAACATTCTGAGTATGCGTTCACTGACAGAACTATTCTCCTCCATTTTGCAGCTGTAGAACTTGTTGGAGACTTCATATCTCTCAACTCGGGCATTTGCTTGAAATATTAACTTCAACTCCTGGAACATCTCATATGCTCCATAACGTTCAAAACGTCTTTGAAGTCCCGATTCTAAGTCGTAAAGCATGGCACACTGAACTATCGAGTAGTCATCAGCTTTGCTCTGCCAAACGTTCATAACGTTCGGAGTTGCTCCTGCAGCGGGTCTTGCACATAGCGGTGCTTCCAGGACGTAATTCTTATGTGCAGCAATGAGGATAATCCTCAAGTTATGGACCCACTCTGTGTAGTTGCTACCATCATCTTTCAACTTAGCTTTCTCTAGGAACGCATTAAAATTCAAGGGAACTGTAGCACGGGCCATTGATCTACAATAACATAGACATGCAAATACTATCAGGTACTAAGTTCATGATAAATTAAAGTTTAATTAATCATATTACTTAAGAACTCCCACTTAGATAGACATCCCTCTAGTCATCTAAATGATCACGTGATCCATATCAACTAAACCATGTCCGATCATCACGTGAGATGGAGTAGTTTTCAATGGTGAACATCTCTATGTTGATCATATCTACTATATGATTCACGTTCGACCTTTCGGTCTCAGTGTTCCGAGGCCATATTTTCATATGCTAGGCTCGTCAAGTTTAACCCGAGTATTCTACACGTGCAAAACTGGCTTGCACCCGTTGTATGTGAACGTAGAGCTTATCACACCCGATCGTCACGTGGTGTCTTGGCACGACGAACTGTAGCAATGGTGCATACTCAGGGAGAACACTTGTACCTTGAAATTTAGTGAGGGATCATCTTATAATGCTACCACCGTACTAAGCAAAATAAGATGCATAAAGGATAAACATCACATGCAATCAAAATATGTGACATGATATGGCCATCATCATCTTGTGCCTTTGATCTCCATCTCCAAAGCACCGTCATAATCTCCATCGTCACGGGCTTGACACCTTGATCTCCATCGTAGCATCGCTGTCGTCTCACCAACTATTGCTTCTACGACTATCGCTACCGCTTAGTGATAAAGTAAAGCAATTACATGGAGATTGCATTTCATTCAATAAAGCAACAACCATAAGGCTCCTGCCAGTTGCCTATAACTTTTACAAAACATGATCATCTCATACAACAATTTATATCTCATCACGTCTTGACCATATCACATCACAAGATGCCCTGCAAAAACAAGTTAGACGTCCTCTACTTTGTTGTTGCAAGTTTTACGTGGCTGCTACGGGCTTCTAGCAAGAACCGTTCTTACCTACGCATCAAAACCACAACGATTTTTCGTCAAGTATGTTATTTTAACCTTCAACAAGGACCGGCCGTAGTCAAACTCGATTCAACTAAAGTTGGAGAAACAAACACCCGCTAGCCACCTATGTGTGAAGCACGTCGGTAGAACCAGTCTCATGAACGCGGTCATGTAATGTCGGCCCGGGCCAATTCATCCAACAATACCGCCGAATCAAAGTAAGACGTTGGTGGTAAGCAGTATGACTATTATCACCCACAACCCACTATGTTCTACTCATGCATATAACATCTACGCATAAACCTGGCTCGCATGCCATTGTTGGGGAATGTAGTAATTCAAAAAAATTCCTATGATCACGCAAGATCTAACTAAGAGATGCATAGCAATGAGAGGGGAGAGTGTGTCCACATACCCTCGTAGACCGAAAGCGGAAGCGTTTAGTAACGCGATTGATGTAATCGAACGTCTTCACGATCCAACCGATCCAAGTACCAAACATATGGCACCTCCGTGTTCAGCACACGTTCAGCACGATGATGTCGCTCGAGCACTTGATCCAGTTGAGGACGAGGGAGAGTTCCGTCAGCATGATGGCGTGGCGACGGTGATGATGAAGTTACCAGCGCAGGGCTTCACGTAAGCACTAGGACGATATGACCAAGGTGTTGAACTATGGAGGGGGGCACCGCACACGGCTAAGAGATTGTCTGTTGTGCTATTGGGGTGCCTCCTGGCCACGTATATAAACGAGGGAGGGACGAGGAGGCCGGCCAGGTTGGGCGCCAGGGGGGGTCCTACTTGGACTCCTAGTCCAGGTAGGATCCCCCCCTTTCCTTTCTTCCACCAGAGGGAAAGGAAGGAGGGGAGAAGGAGAAGGAAGGAGGGGGCCACGCCCCCACCCCTTGTCCAATTCGGTTTGGGGAGGAGGGAGGCGCGCGCTACCGATGACATGTACCTAGGGTAGGGTAATAGGCCTGACCTAGACGCCCTTCCCAAGGACACTACCACAAGATCAACAGCATTCAAAGCACAACAGCATCCATCGTATGGAATCACCTCAGTGCAACCCACTCGACCAACAACTCCACTCGGATAACCCAATTCCATTCGACCAGTATATCATCATTTGACCGTACAAGAAACCACTCGGAGTACAGAAGATCTAATGTCATTCAGGATGGCAATTGTCAGGCGTTCACTCCGTAGCGTTAATGATCATTTATATGTATTTATTGCTGGCATTACCAGTAATGTCTGACCTTAATGTACATTGAACTCCTTGTAACATGGGCTGCTTGGGGTCCTGGCGCACTCTATATAAGCCACCCCCTCCACTGAGACAAGGGTTCGCACCCCTTGTAATTTCACGCATAATCCAGTCGACCGCCTCAGGGCACCGAGACATAGGGGTTTTACTTCCTCCGAGAAGAGCCTTAACTTGTAAATCTTGCGTGCACAACCTCACCGTATCTAGGATCTTGCCTCCTCCTACATACCCCTCTTTTCTATTGCCAGACTCAGAACCACGACAGTTGGCGCCCACCTTGGGGCAGGTGTCTTAGCGACTTCCAGTGAGGTTGCAATTTTTCCGATTCCCATCATCATGGTTTCCAGCGGTGGCTTGGCTGAGGGCCACAAGATCTGTCTCAGCACACTCGTTTTCATTGCCGACGACTCTGCGTGGCTCCAAGAGGCTCCTCTCGACATCGAGAGGCTCCCCGTCCGCGGGGCGACACACTTCCGCGCATGCGTCCGCGGCGTCCTTATGCGGCAGCCGTCAACCCCGTATCGGTAGGCTTCCGCAACATCTTTGCTTCCCGCTACTCACTGTCGCAAGCGATCCGGTCGATTGCGGCTTCAGCGGTGGATCAAGCACGCATGGGCTCGTCAATCGGCCACCCCTCAAGTCACGACAATCGAGCCCGACGAATCTATCTACGGGTTGTTCGACCTGTCGACTGGCTCCGTCGAGACCCTGTCCGAGTGTGACAGCAGCGACCCTGCGGCAGAAGTCCTGATGGTCGACACGCCACGCAACCTACTTGATTTCTGCCACAGCGACGACGGCGACGGTGGCGGTGATCCGTCTCATGTTCACGAGGAATATCGTCCTCAAGCCCTCACTTCGCAGTAGAGGGAGGAGCTGCATCACCGCAATACGGAGGCACTCTACACTCCCATCATCGGGGAAACCTCTGAGGCTCGGGCCCTGGAGGCTGCGCGTCTGGCCAGGTTGGCTGAGCGCGCGCGATTGGAGAACCTTCAGCATTCACTCGACGAACACGCTCGGCGACTGATTCCAGAATCCAATCGACAACAGCGGCAATTGTTCCCACCCGACCTCAGGTATACCGCACTCCAATCAGAATCTTATTGTTGTGGCCCGCATAGCAGAGTCGATCCAGCCATCCCAATCAGAGGCTGGAAGGGGTTTGATGCATATTCGGGCATTGCTCCAAGCAGCGGGAGAGCAGAACACCGCAGTTTCCGAGTCGCACAACAGGATCCATAGCAGATCCGTGGTGGCGGACACCATCCAGTTAGCCCATAGCCCAAGATCGCCTCCGCGGCATGAGGGCCGGGGGCACCGTCAAGAGCAGCACATGGGTCGGAACCATGAGAAATATGATCATCGGTTCGGCAGTGAAGACCGCCGTCGAGTGCCCACGCCCCCTCCGAGGGGCGGATCGTATGCACCCCGGTGATCCGATGACACGCGTCCATATGGTGACGAGCGAAGACATCCAGTCGACCCCAGAGAACCCGCATTTGATGCAAGGTCAATTTTGGTACAAGGTCTGGTCGACCGAAACAGAGCCCACAGAGAAGGACAGGACAGAGATCGTCCAACGAGCAGCCGAGTGCATGTATCTGGACCTAAGTGTTTCAGCAGAGCCATCAGGGCCGCGGAAATCCCTCCCAACTTCTGGTTGGCGACTGGGGTAAGTAAGTTCACCGGTGAATCCAAACCTGACACTTGGCTAGAGGATTACCGAGTGGCTGTACAGATTGGTGGTGGTAATGATGAGGTAGCCATGAAACATCTTCCTCTGCTGTTGGAAGGGTCGGCCAGGGCTTGGCTGAATCAGCTGGCTCCTAGCAGCATGTTTAGTTAGGAAGAGTTGGCCCGAGTATTTGTTAGGACGTTTGAGGGCACTTAGAAGCGGCCCGCAGGGCTGACTGAACTACAGCATTGTGTTCAGAAACCGAATAAAACTTTGAGGGATTACATCCAGAGGTGGACCATTTTGCATCACACAGTGGAAAACGTGTCACCACACCAAGCAGTTTGCGCTTTCAAGGAAGGCGTTCGGTACAGAGAGCTTAACCTGAAATTCGGTTGGACAGGAGATATGACTCTGACCCGAATGATGGAAATAGCCACTCGGTACGCTAAGGTGAGGAAGAAGACCGACTCCACAGCGGCAAGAACAAACCGATACGTCTCCAACGTATCTATAATTTTTGATTGCTCCATGCTATATTATCTACTATTTTGGACATTATTGGGCTTTATTATCCACTTTTATATTATTTTTGGGACTAACCTATTAACCGGAGGCCCAGCCCAGAATTGCTGTTTTTTGCCTGTTTTAGGGTTTCGAAGAAAAGGAATATCAAACGGAGTCCAAACGGAATGAAACCTTCGGGAACGTGATTTTCTCACCGAATAAAACTCAGGAGACTTGGACCTTACGTCAAGCCAACTAACAGGAGGCCACGAGGTAGGGGGCGCGCCTGCCCCCCCCCCCAGGCGCACCCTCCACCCTGATGGGCCCCCTGTTGCTCATGGAGGACTTCTACATCAACACCATAGCCTCTCCGATGAAGTGTGAGTAGTTTACTTCAGACCTACGGGTCCATAGTTAGTAGCTAGATGGCTTCTTCTCTCTTTTTGGATCTCAATACAATGTTCTCTCCCTCTCTTGTGGAGATCTATTCGATGTAATCTTCTTTTTGCGGTGTGTTTGTTGAGACCGATGAATTGTGGGTTTATTATCAAGTCTATCTATGAATAATATTTGAATCTTCTTTGGATTCTTTTATGTATGATTGGTTATCTTTGCAAGTCTCTTCAAATTATCAGTTTGGTTTGGCCTACTAGATTAATCTTTCTTGCAATGGGAGAAGTGCTTAGCTTTGGGTTCAATCTTGCGGTGTCCTTTCCCGGTGATAGTAAGGGCAACAAGGCACGTATTGTATTGTTGCCATCGAGGATAAAAAGATGGGGTATTCTTCATATTGCATGAGTCTATCCCTCTACATCATGTCATCTTGCTTAAGGCGTTACTCTATTTTCATGAACTTAATACTCTAGGTGCATGCTGGATAGCGGTCGATGAGTGGAGTAATAGTAGTAGATGCAGGCAGGAGGCGGTCTACTTGTCCCGGACGTGATTCCTATATACATGATCATACCTAGATATTCTCATAACTATGCTCAATTCTGTCAATTGCTCAACAGTAATTTGTTCACCCACCGTAGAATACTTATGCTCTTGAGATAAGCCACTAGTGAAACCTATGGCCTCCGGGTCTATCTTTATCATATTAATCTCCTACTACTTAGTTATTTACTTTGCCTTTATTTTACTTTGCATCTTTATCATAAAAATACCAAAAATATTATCTTATCATATCTATCAGATCTCACTCTCATAAGTGGCCCTATAGGGATTGACAACCCCTATTTGCGTTGGTTGTGAGGATTTATTTGTTTTGTGCAGGTACGAGGGACTCACGCGTAGCCTCCTACTGAATTGATACCTTGGTTCTCAAAAACTGAGGGAAATACTTACGCTACTTTGCTGCATCATCCCTTCCTCTTCGGGGAAAACCAACGCAGTGCTAAAAGAGGTAGCAAGAAGGATTTCTGGCGCCGTTGCCGGGGAGGTCTACGCAAAAGTCAACATAACAAGTACCCATCACATACCATTATCTCCCGCATTACATTATTTGCCATTTGCCTCTCGTTTTCCTCTCCCCCCCCCAATTCACCCTTGCCGTTTTATTCACCCTCTCTCTCTATCCTCCCTCTCTTTCTCTATTTGCCTCTTTTTGTCCGCTTGCTTTTTGTTTGCTTGTGTGTTAGTTTGCTTGCTTGTCGTTATGGCCAGTCCCTTATCTTCTCCGTTAATCCCTGAGTTCGAAATCTTTCACTTTAAACAAAGGTTTGGAGAAAACTTAAAAGATGCCTGTTGAGAATAATGGAATCTCATCGTAATTGTACCTCTGAAATAAATCTGAGAATTTTGCTTCGCAATTTTTATGTTGGATTAAATATGTCTCATAGACAACTCTTGGATTGCGTTGCTAAAGGCAATTTTATTGAAATCGATCCCCATATTGCACTTGAAATTATAGAAGGTAAAGTGGGAACACTACCTCAACAAAAGGGGCCTCATCCTACCCAGGAAGAGACACAAGTTTTTGAATTTTTTGTGAAATTACTAAAATCTTGCAGAAATCTCTTAAACCTCTTAAGAACATTAGTGGAAATATTCACCGCATGAATATGTTGCTTACCCTTTGCAATAAGCCGTTGGATTTGTTAGATCTAAAAATTTCAGAATATGAAGGGAAGCATAAAGAACCTCCCGGATTCAAGCTTGATTCCGCTAAAAAGTTGAAAACCAAAGATGGCAATACCTAGATCTATTCTTGCTTGTTATGCCTAGCTAGGGGCGTTAAACGATAGCGCTTGTTGGGAGGCAACCCAATTTTATTTTTATTTCTTGATTTTTGCTCATGCTTATTAATAAATAAATTATTTAGCCTCTGTTTTGGTTTTTTTTGTGTTTAATTAGTGTTTGTGCCAAGTAGAACCGTTGGGAAGACTTGGGGAAAGTCTTGTTGAACTTGCTGTAAAAAACAAAAACTTTAGCGCTCACGAGAACTGCTGTCATTTTTATTTGGAAAGTGATATTTAGTTAATTATTTTTACAGATGATTAATAGATAAATTACTCACGTCCATCAATTTATTTTAGAATTTTTGGGGTTCCATATATTGCACTAGCTACAGATTACTACAGACTGTTCTGTTTTTGACAGATTCTGTTTTGCGTGTGTTGTTTGCTTATTTTGATGAATCTATGGCTAGTAAATTAGTTTATAAACCATAGAGAAGTTGGAATACAGTAGGTATAACACCCATATAAATAAGGAATGAGTTCATTACAGTACCTTGAAGTGGTCTTTTGTTTTCTTTCTCTAACGGAGCTCACGAGATTTTCTACTTTAAGTTTTGTGTTGTGAAGTTTTCAAGTTTTGGGTAAAGATTTGATGAATTATGGAACAAGGAGTGGCAAGAGCCTAAGCTTGGGGATTCCCATGGAACCCCCAATATAATCTAAGGACACCTAAAAGCCAAAGCTTGGGGATGCCCCGGAAGGCATCCCCTCTTTCGTCTACTTCTATCGGTAACTTTACTTGGAGCTATATTTTTATTCGCCACATGATATGTGTTTTACTTGGAGCGTCTTGTATGATTTGAGTCTTTGCTTATTAGTTTACCACAATCATCCTTGCTGTAAACACCTTTTGAGAGAGCCATACATGATTTGGAATTTGTTAGAATACTCTATGTGCTTCGCTTATATCTTTTGAGTTATATAATTTTGCTCTAGTGCTTCACTTATATGTTTTAGAGCACGGTGGTGGATTTGTTTTATAGAAACTATTGATCTCTCATGCTTCACTTAGATTATTTTGAGAGTCTTAATAGCATGGTAATTTTCTTAAAATCCTAATATGCTTGGTATGCAAGATTAATAATAAAACTTTCTTATGAGTGTGTTGAATACTAAGAGAATTTGATGCTTGATGATTGTTTTGAGACATGGAGGTAATAATATCAAAGTCATGCTAGTTGAGTAGTTGTGAAATTGAGAAATACTTGTGTTGAGGTTTGCAAGTCCCGTAGCATGCACGTATGGTAAACGTTATGCAACAAATTTGAAACATGAGGTGTTATTTGATTGTCTTCCTTATGAGTGGCGGTCGGGGACAAGCGATGGTCTTTTCCTACCAATCTATCCCCCTAGGAGCATGCACGTAGTACCGAGGTTTTTGATGACTTATAGATTTTTGCAATAAGTATGTGAGTTCTTTATGACTAATGTTGAGTCCATGGATTATACGCACTTTCACCCTTCCATCCTTGCTAGCCTCTTCAGTACCGTGCATTGCCCTTTCTCACATTGAGAGTTGGCGCAAACTTCGCCAGTGCATCCAAACCCTATGATATGATACGCTCTTTCACACATAAACCTCCTTATATCTTCCTCAAAACAGCCAACATACCTACCTATTATGCCATTTCCATAGCCATTCCGAGATATATTGCCATGCAACTTTCCATCATTCCGTTCATCATGACACATTCATCATTGTCCTATTGCTTAGCATGATCATGTAGTTGACATAGTATTTGTGGCAAATCCACTGTTCATAATTCTTTCATACATGTCACTATTGGTTCATTGCATATCCCGGTACACCGCCGGAGACATTCATATAGAGTTATCTTTGTTCTAGTATCGAGTTGTAATCATTGAGTTGTAAATAAATAGAAGTGTGATGATCATCATTTTCTAGAGCATTGTCCCAAGTGAGGAATATAAAAAAAGAGGAAAGGCCATAAAAAGAGAGAAGGCCCAAAAAAAGAGAAAGGCCCAAAAAAAGAGAAAATGAGAGAAAAAGAGAGAAGGGACAATGTTACTATCCTTTGCCACACTTGTGCTTCAAAGTAGCACCATGATCTTCATAGTAGAGAGTCTCTCATGTTATCACTTTCATATACTAGTGGGAATTTTTCATTATAGAACTTGGCTTGTATATTCCAACAATGTGCTCTCGGCGTGGGGGAGGACTTTCGGCGCGGACACCGGCTTCATGCCGCTCTGTGGCCGCGTCGATAAGCTGCTGGATGCGTCTGGTCATGTAGGGGAGCTCGTCGGGCCCCAGTCCATTCAGCTCATCTGCGGCCGCCTGGGCGGCGCATAGGTTCTCGAGAGGCGTGGCATAGACTGGGCGGTCTGCTCCCAGCACGTCGGCAATAGCCGCACCGCGTTTCTTGATGATGCCGACGCGGCTCGGCCCGTCGGGAGGCAGCGTGCCGAAGGCGGCGCGGTCGACTTCGCGCTGGTGAGCCTCGGTGAGGCGTCTCATGGAAGCTAGCTTCTGGCCCTCTGCAACGAGGGCGAGGCGGCGCGCCTACAGTGTCTTGGCATCGTCGTCGGTCGGGATGGGGGCGGACAAGTCGTACAGCGCCGTCTGCAGGGCGTCGTGGGCGTTTTCGCTAGAGGCGGCGTCGTGGCTGATGACCAGTACCTTGGTGATGGCACTGCCGCTGCTGTCGGCTCGAGGAAGAGGGTCATTGATGATTACTACGTTGGTGGGGCAAGCGTCAAGCGACGCCGTGTCAGAGTCGATAAGCATCGGGTCGGTGGAGCCAACCGACTCCAAGTCCGCGGCAAGCTCGCCGGAGACGTAGAGTTGGTCGAGGAGGCTGACGAGGTGGCTCTCGGGGCAGCATGTGCCCGCGTCCGATGCGGGCTCGTCGGAGATGCGAGCTTTGCCAAGAAGATCGGCGAGGCAGCTCGCCGCGCAGGCGTCGGCGACGCCTTGCAGCGTGTCGGGGCAAGCGCCATTGGGCGAGTCGGGCTGGCTACGCATGCTGGGAAGGAAGAGGGTTCCCGTCCAGTACAGGTCTCCGGACGACGATGCACCTAGCCCCAGGTGGGCGCCAAATGTCGGGTGGTTGGTGCGACATATGCCAACGGGTGGCTTATCATTGTGGGAGCCAATAAAACATCGCTGGTGCCTGGAAACGGGATAAGGCGAAGACATGCATGCCAACGGATCTTACCCAGTTTCGGGGCTCTCCGTGGAGATAACACCCCTACTGCTGCTCTGCGGGGTCTCTGCATGGTCACTAGATCGACAAGTAGCTACAAGAGGCTCCTTGAGCTGTTCGGTGAAAGGATGAAGAAGGGCAAGGCTAGCTCGCTTCTCCTCTCGATGTGGTGTCTAAAACTACTGAAAGGGGACCCCCTCATGGGTGCCCTGGGGGTTTATATAGGCCTACCCCCCAGGGGTACAATGGTAATCTGGCTGGGCGTGGGCCCCAGCCGTCTGTGTCTACACTCGCCGGCTTCTCTGCCGACCGATGGGGCCCGCCAACTGCGGGCCTTCTGGTCAATAGGCCGGTCCCACCGCTCGGTGATCTTGTCGGAGGCTGGTTACTGTTGCCTCGCCTTTGGTGACGAGGGCTTTGGCGTGGTAAGCATGGCTACAGTGCTGCCGCCGGGCGGCTTATCGCTGTAGCCTTACCTCGTCTTATCTCCTTAATGAGGTGCCTCCTTCGAGGGAGTGAACTAGCCGGCTATTGGGAGTCGGCCATACCCCAGGCCGACTAGGAGAGGCCTGGCCGCCTTTAGGTGTCTCCTTGACTGAGGGGGCCCGCCACCCACGGGTCGTACTGACAGCTCGCCGTGGGTGACGTCATGGTCAACATGGCAACAGTGCCGCGCCGGACGGGTGATGGCCGCCCCGTACGACGCACTATGGCCATGCGCGTCCCGGGATTCGGGGGTGGCAGGCTTCACTATAGCTACGCCCCGTCTCATTGCCGTTATGTGGGTGCAGACTCTGAGGGCATGATCTTGGCCACCTGCTGGGGGGGCCGGCTTCTTGGAGTCGGCCCTCTCGTGGTTTTCTTCGAGGATTTTAGGGCTGGGCCGCCTTCATGCAGCCGGCTTGAGGGGTAGCCAGCTGGGGGAAGGCGACCCCACACCTTGGATGCTTGGAGGCTTGATCGGCCTATAATTTTTGCTGAAGATCCAGGGGGAGCCGGCTAGGCTACCCATGGTTATTTACTCTGACAGTAGTCCCCGAAGCTGGTTGGCCTCCGAGGCAGAAAAAAGACGAGAAGCTCAATTAGCTTCCTATCTTGAGGAGCCGGAAGCTGGGAGCCGGCTTTGATCAGGTGCGCCGTCTCCTGGAGGTTTCGAAGCTTGAAGGCGGGAATCAGGGGGTGCGCAAGTCAGGCTACGAGCTGACCGCTCGCCGCCTACGCGCCACGTGGCACCCTACAGCTGGAAGAGCCTACCAGCCCACGCGCGCGACGGGACGTCGCCGCAGTCCGGGGCCCGCCACTACCGGACCCCGGCCCACGCACGGATCTTCTGTGGCCCGGGCGGACCGCGCGCCTCCTAGCGGCGGTTTCCGCACACGGTTAAGGCGTAATAAATGCGGGACGTGGGGGAATGGGCGCAGTTAATCCCACGTCCCCCCATGCCTCGCCTCCTCGGCTTCGCCGCACGAGGCTATAAGTAGGGGGAGGAGGGGGAGCGGCAAACGCTCGCATGCTCGCCCTCGCCCCGCCCCTTCCTTCTTCTTCCTCGCCGTCGCCACAGCTTCCTGCCGCCGCCCGGCTCTTCTGCCAATCTTCTTGGCTCGCCGTTGCTCTGTCGTGACAGGGTCGCGCGCCTCTCCGCCGCCGCACCTTTCTTGTTGCCGCGCCGTCCCCATGGCACTGTCGAGCTCCTGGGATGGCTCCAACGTCCATGACGACCATGTCGACTTCCTCCGCCAGATGCGGCGGCTGCCAGGTGCTAACTACGTGCGGGCCCGTCTCGCGCCGGAGAGGGAGAACTCGCCGGCACCGAAGGAGGACGAGCAGGTAATCTTCCGCTCGCACTGCCTGCGTGGCTTCGGCCTGCCGGCGAGCGGGTTCTTCCGCTCCTTCCTTGAGTTTTATCATCTCCAGCCGCATCACCTCACTCCAAACGCGGTGATGCTGCTGTCGGCCTTCGTCGCCCTGTGTGAGGGCTTTCTTGGTGTCCTCCCCACCCTCAAACTCTGGGGGGAATTCTTCCAGTGCAAGCTTGGCACTGTCGTCGCGGGCGTGCACGCCCCATGCGGCGCCTTCATCGCCATGGGGAGGACGAGCGACAACAATCCGTTTCCGCCCATCCCGCTGATCCAGTCGGTGAAGATCTGGCAGAAATCTTACTTCTACATGAAGAACGTCGCTCCACAAGGCGACTTCGTCAATCTGCCGGCTTACGTAGCCGGCCCGCCGGCTGGGAGGCAGCCCTCATGGTCCTACCGGGCCAGGTCGCTGTCTCAGGGTGGGGCCGCCTCCGTTGCATGGCTCCGAGTGATGATCCAGTCGAAGGGCCTGACCTGCTGGCCGTCTTCATGGAGCGCCGGGTGCTCCCGCTCCAGGGCCGACCTCACATGATCTGCCAGATGAGCGGCCGCTTTGACCCGTGCCGGCTAAGCACCAAGGAGATGCCTCACGCCGAGGTGTCTTACATAGTGAACTATATTTCCAACTACAAGCTCACCGAGGAGTGGCAGTACGGCAAGGAGCCGTACTCTCGCGCCAATCCTCCGCCTACGGTAAGTTTCTCTTCTTTTCTTCTTTCCCTGTTGCCGGGTTCACGATGGCTGACTCCTGACCAGTCGGGTTGTTTTCGGCAGAACCCCATGCTTCCGCCGGCAACCGGGGCTGCGGGGGTGGAACGCCAGTTCCTCCCCGACCGCGCGGTGGACGACATTGACGACCCGGACCTGGGGGCGGCCGCCATGGAAGACGACGTCGTAGGAGAAGGCAGCGAGGCAGGCTGCCCTGGGCTTGGGGCCGCCTTTGAGGACTGGCCGGATGACGATGAGGCCGAAGTTATTCCGCGCCGCCGACCGGCGCCCGATCATCAAGGCGCGGGCCCATCTGCCACGCCGGCTGCTCATGGTGGCGCGCAGAAACATCGGGCCGCGTCGACCCACTTCGGCAGTCGGCCAAAGAAGCCCAAGAGTACCGCGGCGGCGACCAAGCGGGACGAAGCGGCCGCGAAGGAGGCCCGCTTCCGCAAGGTGGTGAAGCAGCCGTAGGAGGTTTCAGCCTAAGTGTCGTTTTTCTTACGCCTTTCTTTTTATTCTTCGGTTGATATTCTTCTAAGCCTTCTTCTTGACTTATCAAGCAGGGCCCCGCTTTCTCTCGAGCGGGCTTCTGCCGCCTCCATAGTCGGAGCCGTGGGAGGGTCTTCAAGCTCCCACCGTGTGGATCCCCGTGCCGATCTCCTAGAGGCGACGGAGCGGAACGTGCGGGAGGAGCGGGAGGCGGAGGAGCGGAGGGCGGTTCGGGAGGCGAGGGAGAAGTCGGCTGAGGCGTGAGCCGATGCAGCTGCCAAGGCCCAGGCGGAGGCCGCGACCGCGGAGAGGGAGGCGGAGGCCCTACAGAACCAGCCTCCGCAGCTCGTCATCCCCCTTCGCGCCGCCGCTCCCGACATCCCAGTGCCCCCGACGGAGGAGGCCGGCCGCGGCCGGCCGGTGATGGAGAGGGAGGCGGTGCCATCGCCGCCGACTGGAATGGGTCAAGGTGGCCGGCCCGACGCGCCGCCTGTGTAGCCGGCTAGAGGCGAGCCGATTGTGGGGGCGGATCTTGTGGTCTCGTCGCCGTCTCGTCAGCGCACGGGGAAGGCGACTTCGGCGCCGGAGCCGCAAAAAACTGCGGGCGCCAGCTCGTCGGCCCAGGACCTGGAAGCGGCCAGCGATAGCTCGTCCGGGTGGACGTCGGGCGGTGGGACGGCCGTGCTGAACATGGCGGCACAGGACGTCCGAAACCGGCTTCAGGCCCAAGCTGCCGTGCTGAAGCAGTACACTCAAGAGTTTCTCACGACGCGAACGGTTATTCGGGTGAGTCCTCCTGCTCTTCGTCGATTGCTCCTGATTTCTTCCGTGGGGGCGCGTCAGCGCACCCATTGGGTGTAGTCCCCGAGTTCTAAGTCGGCTGCTGAGCAGGCGGCTTGGAACTTCTTGGTAGACTTCGATTGTCGTCTTGTTCTTACTCGCATCTCTTATCTTATCTGCAGGAGTATCATAACCTCCGCGCAGCTGCTTTCAACTCCCAGGCCCAGGAGTTGAATTAGAAAGCCACTGATCTGGCCGGGAGCTGGAGTAAGTGCTTCATCTTTTATCTCAAGTGGGGGCGCGTCAGCGCACCCACTGGGTGTAGTCCCCGAGATCCGGGCAGTCGGGTCGGATCTTTTCCTGACGACTTATTTCTTATTGCCTTTTTTCTTCTTCTTCATATCTGCAGGGGCCAATGCTGACTTGAGGGAGCAGCTCGGTGGGGCCCAGTCCGCCCTTCGTGCCAAGGAGGCCGAGTGCGCCGCCCTGGCTCAGGAGCGCGATCGCCTGGCCAAGAAACTGGCCGACCAGGAGGAGAGCCACAAGGCGGCCCTAACGGCGGCGCAGGACAGCGAGGCTGCCCTCAAAGCCGAATATGAAACCAAGGCGGCGAACTGGGCCGAGGCAAGGCAGGCGTTGAGTCAAGGCTACAACCGGGTGGAAGACTTAATCGATGGTAGGCTGCCTTCTTCTTCGTTTCTTTGCCTGCCTCATGCCATCTGGTTCGTCTTTTGATTTTGTGCTACTGCATTCTTCTTTGTGCAGATTACTTTCCCGGTTACTCTGCTGCCGCTACCCAAGCCATCGAGGCCTACCGCGACGTGCGACGGCAGGCAGGGGCCGAGATCGCACCGGGTGTCAGCCGGTCAGTTGAGGAGTAGCTTCTGGCGCTTCAAGCCTGCCTGCAGCCGGCCCACTGCATGCTTCGCCGTCTTCAGCGCGCCGGGGCGCAAGTGCTAGCCGCCCTCTGGCCCGGCGAGGTGGTTCCCCGCACCCCAAGTCGGACTGCCGACTGGCTGGAGGTCGCAGTCGGCCGCTTCGAGGCTTAGAAGGTGTCAGCAGCCCGGTCCGGTGCTGGGCGAGCGCTGGAATTCGTCCGAGCTTGGTATCCTGGGCTAAACTTGGACCAGCTGAGCACCTAGCGGCAGGAGGCCGACGAGGAGCTGGAGGCGGTGCAGCCGGCTATCGTCCAGCGCGCCTCGGCGATCGCTGAGTACACCAACACCAGCACCTTTGCCCCTGAGGTGGATGATACCGACGTCGCTCAGCCGGAGGAGTGGTTCAGGCTGAACCCGGCAGAAGGTGAGGACTCGGCGGAGGAGATTGCTTCTAGCGATGGGGGCGAAGAGGAGGAGGGAGAGGATGGTGAATACGTCATGCCAGACGGCGAAGCGACCAGCCAGCCTCAGCCTGATCGTGCCTCTAGCAACGAGGCACGTGCAACCGCGTCGTCTACAAGGGGTGATGATCATGCCGAGACTCGCCAGCCGGCCACTCCTCCAGCCGGCACTGCCGTCTCTACCAACCTGCCCGACTCGCCCGTCGCTCCCTTGGCCTGATCCGCCATCCTTGCTTTCCTGCTTGTTACTCTTTTGAACAAATTTTATTAAATTTGTGTAGTTCCACCCACTAGGGGTGTATTCAAACTATGTTGAATGCTGGCCTTTTGAAGGTCTTTTGTGTAAATATAATTATGCATATGTTTGGCTTCTGTTCAAGTTTGCTTTTCATCCTTTTGGCTTTTTCCTTTGCCGCCTTCCCTTGGCCACCGCCTTCCCAGCCGGACAGCTGCTCTGCAGTCTGTGGCTGGAGAAGGACTTGGCCATTTTGGGAAGACAAGTACTCAAGCTTTCTTAGATTGCAGCAAGGTGAACGGGAAGCCGGCCAGCCGGCTACACTGGTAGCCGGTTGGCGGGGTGGGAGGCCGGCTCGTGTTATATAAGTTCGTTAGTCCTTAGCCGTTTTTCGTGTGGGCATCCTTTCCTGCCCTTGGCTCTTGCCAGTCGGATAGTCGATTCTTCGAGCTGCGACTTTTGATAAGAGGGGGCTTGGGTGCCGGCACACTACTTGTCTGACTGCAGGCAGAACTTTAGATATAACTCGAGGCGGCGAGTCCCCAGGCCGACTGGTCGAACCCGGTGCCGGACGAAAAAGCAAATGTAGTAACATAATCATAGGCATGATACTCATCATTCATAGATAAAAGAGGGTAGTCCCCGAGTGCTCCTCGGGGGACCCTTTGTCTCGTACTTAGTACAAAAGGTAGCGTGGTACATACTGCTTTTTAACTGTAAAATCTTTGGAGGAGATTGGTGTTCCATGGTCGTTCCGACTCCTTGTTGGAATCATCTCTCTTGCGTGCCTTCGGCTTCTGCGTGTCGATTAGGTAGTAGGAGTCGTTGCCTAAAGCTCTGCTGATGACGAAGGGGCCCTCCCAAGGGGCCGAGAGCTTGTGCTGGCCCGCTGTTCGTTGGATCAGCCGGAGCACAAGATCGCCCTCTTGGAAGGATCTTGGCTTGACCTTCCGGCTGTGTTAGCGGCGCAGACCCTGCTGATAGATGGCGGACCGGCTGAGGGCTAACAGCCGGCCCTCTTCCAGCAGGTCGACGCTGTCTTCTCGTGCTTCCTTGGCCTCGCCTCCGTGTACATGGTGACCCGAGGTGAGTCGAACTCGATGTCAGTTGGGATGACAGCCTCGACACCATATACAAGGAACAAAGGGGTGAAGCCAGTTGACTTGTTTGGGGTAGTGCGCAAACTCTAGAGGACGGCCGGCAGCTCGTCGAGCCAACAGCTGGCCGAACGCTCCAGTGGCACGACCAGTCGGGGGTTGATGCCAGAGAGGATGAGCCCGTTTGCTCGCTCGACCTGGCCGTTTGACTGCGAGTGGGCAATGGACGCTAGGTCCATCCGGATGCCTTGTGTTGCGCAGGAACGTGCCAGAGCTCCCTTTGCAAAAATTTGTGCCATTGTCGGTGATGATGCTGTGTGGTACGCCGTACCGGGTTGTGATATCTGCGATGAACATCACGGCAGTCGGCCCATCCAGCTTCTTGATCGGCTTTGCTTCAATCCACTTGGTAAATTTGTCCACAGCGACGAGTAGATGTGTCATGCCGCCGCGTGCCGTCTTGAATGGGCCCACCATGTCCAGCCCCCAGACGGCAAAAGGCCAGGTGAGGGGGATGGTCTTGAGTGCAGAAGCCGGCAGGTGTTGCTTGGAACTGAAAACTTGGCACCCTTTGCAGTGTTTGACTAGCTCCTTGGCGTCATCCAAAGCAGTCGGCCAGAAGAATCCATGGCGGAAAGCTTTGGCGACGAGTGATCTTGAGGCCGCGTGGTGGCTGCATTCACCTTGGTGGATGTCCTTGAGGATTGCTATGCCCTTCTCTGGCTCGACGCAGCGCTGGAAGACTCCAGTGATGCTGCGCCTAACAAGCTCTCGGTTTACTATTGTGTATGCTCCGGCTCGGCGTTGGACTTGTCTTGCTGAGATCTCGTCAGTTGGCAACTCTCGTTTACTAAGAAGTTGAGGATGGGCTGGGCCCATGATGGAGCTGTGACTTCTTCTACTGTCCAAACTGCTACTGTGACCAGGGCTGGTGGGCTGGGTGGTGAAGAGTTGGAGTCGGCCACCGCCTGTTGTGTCGATGCAGTCCCTGGGCCGGCTGCAGTAGCCCTTGGGCCGAGTTCCGAAGTTCCCGAGCCGGGTGCGACTATGGCAGTCCCCGGGCCGCCTGTCGAAGCCCCCGAGCCGCCTGCTTGGTTCCCCAAGTCGGATCCGACTACGTCGGGGTCAGGCGGCACGAAGATGGAATCAGATTCTGGAGACGGCTTTATAGACGGCTTGAGGAGGCGGTGGAGAGAAACACCGGCTGGTATAGCTTGCCGGGTGGAGCCTATTCGTGCCAGGGCATCTGCTCGCACGTTGTCGGCCCGTGGTACATGAAGGAACTCGCATCCTTCAAAATATCCACTGATTTGCTGAACGAGGAAGCGGTAGCTCGCCATGTTCGCGTCCTTGGCGTCCCAGTCGCCAGATGACTGCTGGACCACCAAATCCGAGTCGCCATAGCACAGGATCCGGCGGATGCCGAGCTCTTTGGCTAGCCAGAGCCCGTGTATGAGCGCCTCGTACTCGGCCACATTGTTGGAGGCGGAAAAATGAATTTGCAATGTGTACTTGAGCTTGTCGCCCTTGGGAGAGGTGAGGATGATGCCGGCTCCCAAGCCGGTGTGCATCTTGGACCCATCGAAGTGCATCCACCAATGAGTAGAGTCGGGGGCCGGTGGCAGGTACTGGGTTTCGGCCCAGTCGACGAGGAAGTCGGCCAGTGCTTGGGACTTAATGGCGGTGCGAGGCTGGTAGAAGATCGTGTAGGGAGCTAGCTCAATGGCCCATTTTGCCACCCGGCCGGATGCATCCCGGCTGCCTATGATCTCAGCGAGTGGGGCAGTACATACGACCATGATGGGGTGCTCTTGAAACTAGGGCTTGAGCTTCTTGGCGGCGAAGTACACACCGTAGCACATCTTCTGGTAGTGCGGGTAGTTCTGCTTCGAGGCGGATAATACTTCGCTTAAATAATACACCGGCCTCTGGACTAGCTGAGCTCGGCCTTCTTCTAGGCGCTGGACCACGATAACTGTGCTGACCACCCGGCTAGTGGCGGCAATGTAAAAGAGCATGGGCTCTTTCTCAGTCGGTGCCGCCAAGACAGGCGGCGTGGTCAGCATCTTCTTTAACTCATGGAAAGCTTGGTCTGCTTGGTCGTTCCACTCGAAGTGAGTGGACTTCTTCATGAGTGGGTAGAGGGGGAGAGCTTTCTCTCCGAGCCGGCTGATGAAGCGGTTCAGGGAAGCCAAGCATCCGGTGAACTTCTGGACGTCTCGTAGCTTGGTGGGAATCTCCATTCTCTCTATGGCCTTGATCTTCACTGGGTTGCATTCGATGCCACGTTCGGAGACCAGGAAGCCTAGAAGCTGGCCGGCTGGTACTCCGAACACGCATTTCTCAGGGATGAGCTTGATCTGAAACCGGTGCAAGTTTTCAAATGTCTCTCTGAGGTCTTCCAGCAAGGTGTCGCGCTTCTCCATCTTCACCACGATATCGTCTACATAGACGTGGGCATTTCTGCCGAGCTGCTTGAGGAGGCATTTCTACATGCAACGCTGAAAAGTGGCACCGGCATTTCTCAAGCCGAATGTCATAATCAGGTAGCAGAAAGCTCCAAATGGTGTGATGAAGGCGGTCTTCAGGCGGTCAGCTGGATCCAACTTTATCTGGTGGTAGCCTGAGTAAGCATCCAAGAAGCTCAACAGCTCGCATCCGGCTGTGGAGTCTATTACTTGATCAATCCTTGGCAGTGCGAAGGGATCTTTGGGGCAGGCCTTGTTGAGGCTAGTATAGTCTATACACATGCGCCACTTGTTATTTTTCTTCAGCACGAGGACCGGGTTGGCGAGCCACTCTGGAAAGAAAACCTCCATAATGAAGCCGGCTGCCAGAAGCCGGGCTATCTCTTCTCCTACAATCCTTCTCTTCTCTTCCGATAGTCGGCGGAGGGGCTGTTTGACCTGTTTCGCACCTTCTCGGACGTGTAGTTTGTGCTCGGCGAATTCCTTCGGAACACCCGGCATGTCCTTGGGGGACCATGTGAAGATGTCCCGATTCTCACGGAGGAAATCGACGAGCTCGCCTTCCTATTTGCTGTCCAGGTTTGCCCCGATGGTGGCAAACCTTTCTGTGTGCTCCGGCTCCAGAGGTACCTTCTTTGTTTCTTTGGCCGGCTGGAAACAACCTTGGGCATCACATTCCTTGGGGTTGGGGGACAGGGCCGGCTGCTTGCCGGCCATGGCCACGACTCGATCCAGTATCTTCTTCTCTTCAGCAATCACGAGGGACTCGGCCAGCCGGCTACTAGCTGCCGCACACTCGGAGGATTTCTTGTAGTCTCCGGCTATGGTGATGATGCCCTTGGAACTCGGTATCTTCATCTTGAGGTAGGCATAGTGGGGTACAGCCATGAACTTGGCCAGAGCAGGTCGGCCAAGCAACGCGTGGTAAGGGCTCTCCAGATCCACTACCTCAAACCACACTGCCTCTCGGCGGAAATGATCCTTGTCCCCGAAGAGGACATCTATCTTGATCTTGCCGATTGGGGAGCAGGACAGGCCGGGTACTATGCCATGGAACATAGTCCGACTAGGCATGAGCTGCTTCGTCTTGATGCTCAGCTTCTCCATGGTGTCACAGTACAGTATGTTGATGCTGCTCCCGCCATCTATCAGCACGCGGGAGAAACGGGCAGCACGCCTTTCTGTTGCGAGGGTGGCATCCAAAACCAATGCGTAAGAGCCGAGAGACGGCATCACCTCTGGGTGATCAGTCCGGCTCCAGCTGATAGGCCTTTCTGACAAGTGCATGAACTCGGGATTGTTGGAGGCAATTGCGTTGACTTCTTGATGCTGTCGGCGTCGGCTACGCCGCTCTTCTGGTTGACTTGTAAAGACGACGTAGGCGGCCTGCTCATCGGGGAACTCGTCTTGAACAGCCCTGACTGCTGGTTGAGCGGCCGGCTGCGGAGGGGCCGGAGGCGGCTGACCAGTAGGCGGAGGCGGTGCTATCCCCTCGCCCTTGGAGATCCGCGTGAGCCAGTGGCATTTTCGGGTCGTGTGGTTTGACGGCTTCGCGCCGCTGTGGAACTTGCAGGGGGCATCAAGTGCTTGCTCGTAGGAGAAAGCCGGCTGCCAAGCCGGCCTACCGCCTTTCTGCTTCTTGGGCGCGGGCCGCCCCTCAGGTTGTTCGTCTTCGACGGTGGCCACCTGCCGACTGGCGGAAGGCGGCATGGGAGCCTTATGCTTGTGGTCATTCTGGTATGGGCGTCGGCTGGAGTCTCCAGCCGGCGTCTTGGGACTCGGAACGAGCACCTTCCCAGAGGCGTCTACTCGGAGCTCGGTCTTCATTGAGGAATCGGCCATGGCGTATTTATCAGCTATGACCAGCATCTCATCGAGGGTAGTCGGCTCGTCGCAGAGGAGTCGGTGCTTGAGGAGGGTGCCTTCTCGACACCCGGCGGTGAAGTACTCTATAGCTTGAACCTCGTGCACCCCTTCACGGGAATTGCGGACCTTGGCCCAACGCGTGAGGTAGTTGCGAGTTGATTCATTGGGCCCTTGTACACACAAGGAGAGCTGTCGGGGCTTGGGAGCCCGTTTGTAGGTGCTGGTAAAGTTGCAGATGAAGGCTTCTGTGAAGTCTAGCCAGCTGTTGACGCTGTAAGTCTTGAGGTTGTTGAGCCAGGTGCACGCCGTGACTTGGAGCATGAGGGGGACATACTTCACGGCAACACGCTTGTTGCCATTGGCGATGCTAACCACAGTGGAGTAGTCGATCAACCAGTCTTTCGGCTTCACGAAGCCGTTGTACTTGGGCGTGTCTCTTGGGAGCGAGAACCCTTTGGGGAAGGGCTCGTCGCGGATGCGGGGGCCAAAGCAGGGCGGGCCGACATCATCTTCTTCTTCCAGGGCCAGGGATCGCGCGAGGCGGTCGATCCGATGGCGGGCGTCATTCTCGCCGACTCCTTCGCGGCGGCCCAGTCGGCCGTTGAGAGTCGGATGCGTGACAGGCGGCGAAGTAGGATATCTCTCCCCACGAGGCGGAGGAGGAGGCGGGTCGCCCCGCCACTCCACAGCTCGAGGGCGGCCTTCTGCGTCACGCTCGATGGAGATTCGAGTCCGGTTGCGGCTGGCAGCCGGCTCCTTTTCTTTCCTTGCGCGGGTGTTGCCCGCAGTCGGTGTTCGGGACGTGTCACCATGCTATCGGCGTGGGGGAGGACTTTTGGCGCGGACACCGGCTCCATGCCGCTCTGTGGCCGCGTCGATAAGCTGCTGGATGCGTTTGGTCATGTAGGGGAGCTCGTCGGGCCCCAGCCCATTCAGCTCGTCTGCGGCCGCCTGGGCGGCGCGTAGGTTCTCGAGAGGCGTGGCATAGACTGGGCGGTCTGCTCCCAGCATGTCGATGATAGTCGCACCGCGTTTCTTGATGATGCCAACGCGGCTCGGCCCGTCGAGAGGCGGCACGGTCGACTTCACGCTGGTGAGCCTCGGTGAGGCGTCTCATGGAAGCTAGCTTCTGGCCCTCCGCAACGAGGGTGAGGCGGCGCGCCTCCAGTGTCTTGGCATCGCCGTCAGCCGGGATGGGGGCGGACAAGTCGTGCAGCACCATCTGCAGGGCGTCGTGGGCGTTTTCGCCAGAGGCGGCGCCGTGGCTGATGACCAGTACCTCGGTGATGGCGCTGCCACTGCTGTCGGCTCGAGGAAGAGGGTCGTTGATGATTACTACGTTGGTAGGGAAGGCGTCAAGCGACGCCGTGTCAGAGTCGACAAGCATCGGGTCGGTGGAGCCAACCGACTCCAAGTCCACGGCAAGCTCGCCGGAGACGTGGAGTTGGTCGAGGAGGCTGACGAGGTGGCTCTCGGGGCAGCCTGTGCCCGCGTCGGATGCGAGCTCGTCGGAGATGAGAGCTTCGCCAAGAAGATCGACGAGGCAGCTCGCCGCGCAGGCGTCGGCGATGCCTTGCAGCGCGTCGGGGCAAGCGCCATCGGGCGAGCCGGGCTGGCTACGCACGCTGGGAAGGAAGAGGGTTCCCGTCCAAAACAGGGCTCTGGACGACGGTGGACCTGGCCCCAAGGTGGGTGCCAAATGTCGGGTGGTTGGTGCGACATATGCCAACGGGTGGCTTATCATTGTGGGAGCCAATAAAACATCGCCGGTGCCTAGAAACGGGATAAGGCGAAGACATGCACGCCGGCGGATCTTACCCAGCTTCGGGGCTCTCCATGGAGATAACACCCCTACTGCTGCTCTGCGATGTAGCCAGCTGGGGGAAGGCGGCCCCATGCCTTGGATGCTTGGAGGCTTGATCGGCCTATAATTTTCGCTGAAGAGCCAGGGGGAGCCGGCTAGGCTACCCGTGGTTATTTACTCCGACAGTGGGCATCTCCATAGCCCATTGATTAGCCTCGTTGATGTGAGACTTTCTCCTTTTTTGTCTTCTCCACATAACCCCCCTCATTATATTCTATTCCACCTATAGTGCTATGTCCATGGCTCGCGCTCATATATTGCGTGAAAGTTTATAGGTTTGAGATTACTAAAGTATGAAACAATTGCTTGGCTTATCATCGGGGTTGTGCATGATGATAGCATTCTTGTTTGACGAAAATGAAACATGACTAAACCATATGATTTTGTAGGGATGAACTTTCTTTGGCCATGTTATTTTGAGAAGACATAATTGCTTAGTTAGTATGCTTGAAGTATTATCATTTTTATGTCAATATGAACTTTTGTCTTGAATCTTTCGGATCTGAATATTCATACCACAATTAAGAAGAATTAAATTAAAATTATGCCAAGTAGCACTCCGCATCAAAAATTCTGTTTTTATCATTTACCTACTCGAGGGCGAGCAGGAATTAAGCTTTGGGATGCTTGATACGTCTCCAATGTATCTATAATTTTTGATTGCTCCATGCTATATTATCTAATATTTTGGACATTATTGGGCTCTATTATCCACTTTTATATTATTTTTGGGACTAACCTATTAACCGGAGGCCCAGCCCAGAATTGCTGTTTTTTGCCTGTTTTAGGGTTTCGAAGAAAAGGAATATCAAACGGAGTCCAAACGTAATGAAACCTTCGGGAACATGATTTTCTCACCGAATACAACTTAGGAGACTTGGACCCTACGTCAAGCCAACTAACAGGAGGCCACGAGGTAGGGGGCGTGCCTGCCCCCCCCCCCAGGCGCACCCTCCACCCTCGTGGGCCCCTGTTGCTCCACCGACGTACTTCTTCCTCCTATATATATACCCACGTACCCCCAAACGATCAGAACAGGAGCCAAAACCCTAATTCCACCACCGTAACTTTTTGTATCCGCGAGATCCCATCTTGGGGCCTGTTCCGGAGCTCCGCCGGAGGGGGAATCGATCACGGAGGGCTTCTACATCAACACCATAGCCTCTCCGATGAAGTGTGAGTAGTTTACTTCAGACCTACGGGTCCATAGTTAGTAGCTAGATGGCTTCTTCTCTCTTTTTAGATCTCAATACAATGTTCTCCCCCTCTCTTGTGGAGATCTATTTGATGTAATCTTCTTTTTGCGGTGTGTTTGTTGAGACCGATGAATTGTGGGTTTATGATCAAGTCTATCTATGAATAATATTTGAATCTTCTCTAGATTCTTTTATGTATGATTGGTTATCTTTGCAAGTCTCTTCAAATTATCAGTTTAGTTTGGCCTACTAGATTGATCTTTCTTGCAACGGGAGAAGTGCTTAGCTTTGGGTTCAATCTTGCGGTGTCCTTTCCCGGTGACAGTAAGGGTAGCAAGGCACGTATTGTATTGTTGCCATCGAGGATAAAAAGATGGGGTTTTCTTCATATTGCATGAGTCTATCCCTCTACATCATGTCATCTTGCTTAAGGCGTTACTCTGTTTTCATGAACTTAATACTCTAGATGCATGCTGGATAGCGGTCGATGAGTGGAGTAATAGTAGTAGATGCAGGCAGGAGTCGGTCTACTTGTCTCGGACGTGATGCCTATATACATGATCATACCTAGATATTCTCATAACTATGCTCAATTCTGTCAATTGCTCAATAGTAATTTGTTCACCCACCGTAGAATACTTATGCTCTCGAGAGAAGCCACTAGTGAAACCTATGGCCTCCGGGTCTATCTTTATCATATTAATCTCCTACTACTTAGTTGTTTACTTTGCTATTTGCTTTGCCTTTATTTTACTTTGCATCTTTATCATAAAAATACCAAAAATATTATCTTATCATATCTATCAGATCTCACTATCGTAAGTGGCCCTATAGGGATTGACAACCCCTATTTGTCTTGGTTGCAAGGATTTATTTGTTTTGTGCAGGTACGAGGGACTCGCGCGTAGCCTCCTACTGGATTGATACCTTGGTTCTCAAGAACTGAGGGAAATACTTACGCTAATTTGCTGCATCATCCCTTCCTCTTCGGGGAAAACCAACGTTGTGCTAAAAGAGGTAGCACAAACCAGTCGCCCAAGACACCGGAGGGGGTAACTCCAATCGGAAATAGAAGCACAAAGCCGAACCCGCCGCTCCTGGTGAAACCGCAGTGGTGACCGAGGGAAAATTCAAAGGAAAACCTAAAGGACCATGGGTCCCCAAAAAGGTGAAAGACTCAACAAGAAATGATGTGTTAGATTTGTCGTGCCATATATACACCAAGAGGATGGAGAGGGGAACCTGATTTATCCCAAACATACCAATCAACAGTGTCAACTCCTTATCCAGCAGTTTCGAGAGGGTCAGCCCAGTGAGAAAGAGAAGGAATCTGATAAGGATGAAGACAAAGAGGAGGATGATGGTTTCCCCAACATTAATGCCACTTTGGTGATTTTTGCTGACGTTGAGAGCAAAAGTCGACTGAAAGTCATTAACAGAGAAGTAAACATGGTTGCCCTGGCAACGCCAACGTATTTGAAGTGGTCTAAGACCCCCATTATATTCGACCAATCTGACCATCTGGCACGCATTGCTACCCTAGGGCGGCAAGCGTTGGTGGTCGACCCAGTCGTTACGGTATGGATGGTGGAAGTGGTTTGAACATTTTGTATGCTGAAACTCTCCGAGAGATGGGCATCCCGATGTCCAAGCTCAATGAAAGCAATATGTGCTTCCACGGTGTCATCCCTGGAAAGAAAGCTGATTCACTTGGCCAGATCACTCTTGACATGGTTTTCGGCAATTCGAAGAATTATCGCAAGGAAAAGTTGACATTTGAAGTTGTGGATTTTCACAGTGCTTATCATGCTATTCTGGGCAGGCCTGTGTATGCCCGCTTCATGGCTCGACCATGTTACGTATACCTCAAGCTGAAGATGCCTGGTCCCAAAGGTGTGATCATGATCACTGGTAATCGGCAGAGAGCGGAGGAGTGTTTCCAGAAGGGCTCAAAGATTACCGATGAACAGATGGCAGCACTGGAAATGCAAGAGTAGCAAAGGAACGCAGATCCGAGTGATTTGCTATGTGCCAAGAAGCCTGCTTCAGAATGTGCATTTCAGTTGTCTGGTGAAACAAAGCAAGTTCATGTTCACCCGACCGATCCCAGTGCTGCTCCGACTCATATCTCAACAACACTCGACAGCAAATAGGAATAAGCGCTCATCCCGTTCCTCCGTGAGAACTCGGACATCTTTGCATGGAAACCTTCTGACATGCCAGGTGTACCCATAGGACTGGCTGAGCACCGTTTGCGAGTCAACCCGAAAGCAAAACCTGTCAAAGAGCATCTCCGTCGGTCCACCATGGAGAAGAGGAAGGCAATTGGTGAAGAGGTGGCTCGGCTTCTGGCAGCTGAGTTCATCTGTGAGATATACCACTCCGAGTGGCTCGCCAATGTTGTCATGGTCCCCAAGAAAGACGATTCACTTCTCATGTACATCGACTTCAAGCATATCAATCGGGCCTGCCCGAAAGATCATTTCCCTCAGCCCCGCATCGATCAAATTGTTGACTCGACTACGGGATGTGAGCGCTTGTCCTTTTTGGACGCTTATTCCGGGTACCATCAGATCCGACTGTATGGACCTGACGAAATAAAAACAGCTTTTATCACCCCATTCGGGTGCTTTTGCTATGTTACCATGCCCTTTGGTCTCAACAATGCTGGTGCCACATTCATGTGCATTAGAAGTGCGTGCTCACTCAAATCAGTCGGAATGTGGAAGCTTACATGGATGACATCATGGTCAAGTCACGTAAAGGTTCCGACCTACTGACTGACCTTGCCGAAACCTTTGCCAATATGAGAAGATATGATATCAAGCTTAATCCGTCAAAGTGCACATTCAGAGTCCCAGGAGGAAAGTTAATCGGTTTTCTCGTTTCCGAACGAGGGATCGATGCAAACCCAGAAAAAGTTGGTGCAATCCTCCGAATGAAACACCCTGTGCGTGTGCATGATGTCCAGAAGCTTACTAGTTGCCTGGCTGCATTGAGCCGATTCATTTCTCATCTCGGTGAAAATGCATTGCCTCTTTACCAACTAATGAAGAAATCTAACAAGTTCGAGTGGACTCTTGAAGCTGACGCAACGTTTGTAGAGCTCAAAGCCCTGCTTTCCACCCAGCCAGTGCTTGCTGCCCCAATTAGCAAAGAGCCTTTACTGCTCTATATCGCAGCCACTAGACAAGTTGTCAGTACGGTGCTCATGGTCGAGGGGGAAGAAGAAGGCAAAGCCTACAAAGTTCAGCGCCTAGTGTATTATATTTCTGAAGTCTTAACTCCGTCCAAGCAGAGATATCCACATTATCAGAAGTTGGTTTATGGAATTTACTTGATGACAAAGAAAGTTGCACATTACTTCTTAGATCACTTGGTTTCAGTCGCCAGTGATGCTCCATTATTAGAAATTCTAAACAACAGAGATGCAACTGGTCGAGTGGCGAAGTGGGTGATTGAACTCCTTCCGTTAGATATCAAGTTTGAGGCAAAGAAAGCAATCAAGTCCCAAGCAATAACATATTTCCTCGCCGGGTGGAGTGAGCAGCAACAACCGACTCAAATTCACTCGGAACATTGGACGATGTTCTTTGATGGGTCCTAAATGCTGAATGGTTCTGGTGCTGGAGTAGTTGTGGTATCCCCGCGAGGCGACAAGCTCAGTTATGTTCTCTAGATTCACTTAGATTCCTCCAACAATGAGGCTGGATATGAGGCACTTCTGTATGAGTTGCGTATGGCCATTTCACTCGGCGTCCATCGCCAAATGGTTTACGGCGACTCAGATTTGGTGGTCAATCAAGTGATGAAGGAATGGGATATCAGGAGCCCAGCTATGACTGGCTATTGCAATGTAGTGAGGAAGTTGGAAAAGAAGCTTGAGGGGTTAGAGCTCCACCACATACCCCGAGTCAAGAATCAAGCAGCTGATGATCTGGCGAAGATAGGCTCCAAGCGTGAGCCTATTCCCAGCAATGTGTTTTTGGAGCATCTCCACACCCCGTCAGTTCAAAAGGATCCTTTCACAGAAGAGCCCCCACAACCAAAAAGTTCCACTGATCCGACTGAAGTTGAAATTCCAGCAGTGGTCGACCTGATCTTGGAGGTTTTGGTCATCACCCCTGATAGGACCGTGACATATGTTGCATACCTACTCAGGAAAGAGCTCCTAGAAGATGAAGATGAGGCCCGTCAGATCGTCCATCGTTCCAAAGCCTTCACCGTGATAGGTGGATGACTGTACAGAGAGAGTGTTACTGGAGTTTCTCAATGATGCATCACACCAGAAGAAGGTTGAATGATTCTCAATGATATCCACTCGGGGACCTGTGGTCACCATGCGTCCTCTCGGACAATCGTGGCCAAAGCATACCGAGCGGGTTTTTACTGGCCGCGAGCAAATGAAATGGCAAAGGAAATAGTCAACAAGTGCGAAGGCTGCCAGTTCTACTCCAACATGTCCCACAAACCAGCATCTGCCCTGAAGACCATTCCACTCGTCTGGCCATTTGCTGTTTGGGGATTGGATATGGTTGGACCCCTGAGGACCGGCAGAAGTGGTTTCACTCATTTTCTTGTAGCAGTCGACAAGTTCACTAAATGGATTGAAGACAAGCCTATCAAGAGTCTTGATTCAAGCACTGCCATCAGTTTCATCAGAGAGATGACATTCAGATATGGAGTCCCTCACAGTATTATCACGGATAATGGCTCCAACTTTGATTCTGATGAGTTCAGAGCATTCTGCTCCTCCCAAGGAACTCGGTTCGACTACGCGTCTATCCCGCATCCGCAGTCGAATGGGCGGGCAGAGAGAGGAAATGGTTTGATCCTCCAAGGGCTGAAACCCTAGTTGATGCGTGACCTCAAGCATGCAGTAGGTGCTTTGGGTAGATGAGTTGCCATCCGTCCTTTGAATGTTGAGAACAAAGCCAAATTGGTCGACTGGTTAGACTGCCTTCTTCATGGTCTATGGGGCTGAAGCCGTGCTGCCAAGTGATTTGCTTCACAACGCGCCCTGAGTGGAACTTTTCTCAGAGGTTGAAGCAGAGCAGGCTCGGCAAG
The DNA here is from genome assembly GCF_003073215.2 of Triticum urartu. NCBI lineage: Eukaryota > Viridiplantae > Streptophyta > Magnoliopsida > Poales > Poaceae > Triticum > Triticum urartu. Next base: position 510,034,099 of record NC_053023.1, on the reverse strand, counting down.
ATGTTGTTGACCTCCTGGAAGAAGAGAGAGAGAGAGAGAGATGGCCTTGATCCGATCGACCATTTGTCAGCAAGACGTCCGTCGATTCCATGCCAGAAACGTGAGAGGTCGGGCATTTCAGGAAGGAGACCTGGTGCTCCGAGTGGATCAGCAACAACCTCACAAGCTGGCTCCTGCTTGGGGAGGTCCCTTCATCATCACTAAGGTGCTCCACAATGGAGTGTATCACCTTTACAATGTGGAACACAAGAAAAACGAGCCACGTGCTTGAAACGCGGACCTGCTCCGTCATTTTTACACTTAAGTACTCGGGTCAACGAGTTGTAAGAATCGTTCAGTTTGCTTATCAAAGACAAGATTTTTGTAGTACCTTAATAATTGTTGTCCTGTGAGGATGTATGTTCAAATCCCCCAGTGGGTGACTTAGCCGCGAACCTGATTCGCCTAAGTTTCAAAAACTACTTCGAGTGGTGAGCAATCCTCCCACTCGGGGCTTAGCCGTGAACCTGATTCGCCTAAGTTTCTAAAATCCTACCGAGTGGAGAGCAATCCTCCCACTCGGGGCCTTAGCTACATTCCCGTTGATGACCCACAAGTGTAGGGGATCTATCGTAGCCTTTTCTATAAGTAAGAGTGTCGAACCCAACAAGGAGCAGAAGGAAATGATAAGCAGTTTTCAGTAAGGTATTCTCTGCAAGCACTGAAATTATCGGTAACAGATAGTTTTGTGATAACATAAATTGTGACGAGCAACGAGTAATAAAAGTAAATAAGGTGCAGCAAGATGACCCAATCCTTTTTGTAGCAAAGGACAAGCCTGGACAAACTCTTATATGAAGGAAAGCGCTCCTGGGGACACATGGGAATTATCGTCAAGCTAGTTTTCATCACGATCATATGATTCGCGTTCGGTACTTTGATAATTTGATATGTGGGTGGACCAGTGCTTGGGTACCGTCCTTACTTGTACAAGCATCCCACTTATGATTAACCCCCATTGCAAGCATCCGCAACTACAACAGAAGTATTAAGGTAAACCTAACCATAGCATGAAACATATGGATCCAAATCAGCCCCTTACGAAGCAACGCATAAACTAGGGTTTAAGCTTCTGTCACTCTAGCAACCCATCATCTACTTATTACTACCCAATGCCTCCCTCTAGTCCCAAACAATGGTGAAGTGTCATGTAGTCGACGTTCACATGACACCACTAGAGGGAGGACAACATACATCTCATCAAAATATCGAACGAATACCAAATTCACATGACTACTAATAGCAAGACTTCTCCCATGTCCTCAGGAACAAATGTAACTACTCACAAAGCATATTCATGTTCATAATCAGAGGGGTATTAATATGCATAATGGATCTGAACATATGATCTTCCACCAAGTAAACCAACTAGCATCAACTACAAGGAGCAATCAACACTACTAGCAACCCACAGGTACCAATCTGAGGTTTGGATACAAAGATTGGATACAAGAGATGAACTAGGGTTTGAGATGAGATGGTTCTGGTGAATATGTTGATGGAGATTGACCCCCTCCTAATGAGAGGATCGTTGGTGATGACGATGGTGATGATTTCCCCCTCCCGGAGGGAAGTTTCCCCGGCAGAACAGCTCTGCCGGAGCCCTAGATTGGTTCTGCTAAGGTTCCCCTCATGGCGGCGGAGTTTCGTCCCGTAAGCTTGCTTATAATTTTTTCTCGGACGAAATACCTCGCAGAAGATGGGCATCAGAGGGCCACCGGGGAGGCCACGAGGCAGGGGGCGCGCCTAGGGGGTAAGGCGCCCCCCCCCCCACCCTCGTGGCTGGTGGGTGGCCCCCCTCTGATACTTCTTCCGCTCGGTATTTTTTATATATTCTGGAAATAACTTCCGTTAAGTTTCAGGGCTTTTGGAGCTGTGCAGAATAGGTCTCTAATATTTGCTCCTTTTCCAGCCCAGAATCCCAGCTGTCGGCATTCTCCCTCTTCATGTAAACCTTGTAAAATAAGAGATAATAGGCATAACTATTGTGACATAATATGTAATAACAGCCCATAATGCAATAAATATCGATATAAAAGCATGATGCAAATGGACGTATCAACTCCCCCAAGCTTAGACCTCGCTTGTCCTCAAGCGAAAGCCAAAATCGAAAAATATGTCCACATGTTTAGAGATAGAGGTGTCGATAAAAATAAAAATACGGACATGAGGGCATCATGATAATTCTTAGAGCAGCAACATATATATATATACATACATATATATATATATTGTCATATGATCTCTTATGCTAAAGTAACAATTCCATCACAATTTCAAGTATGAACCATAAACTTCATTGAAAACTAGCAAACCACAATCTTAGTCATTGAAGCAATTTCAATTTATCATAACATCCGAAAGAGTCAAATAAGAGCTTTTCAGCAAGTCCACATACTCAACTATCATTTAGTCTTTCACAATTGCTAACACTCACGCAATATTTATGGGTATGAAGTTTTAATCGGACACAGAGAAAGATACAGGCTTATAGTTTTGCCTCCCAACCTTTTACCTCAAGGGTAATGTCAACCATAATAGTTCATGAAAACTCACATCCAATTAGCTATATACATCTGGATCTTTCCAACACATTGTGCTTGCCAAAGGATAAAATGTAAAAAAGGAAAGGTGAATATCACCATGACTCTTTGCGTAAGGTATAAGTCAAGAATAAAAGATAGGCCCTTCGCAGAGGGAAGCAGAGGTTGTCATGCGCTTTTATGGTTGGATGCACAAAATCTTAATGCAAAAGAACGTCACTTTATATTGCCAGTTGTGATATGGACCTTTATTATGCAGTCCATCGCTTTTATTTCTTCCACATCACAAGATCGTATAAAGCTTATTTTATCCATATTAATAAGTCATACATATTTAGAGAGCAATTTTTATTGCATGCACCGATGACAACTTACTTGAAGGATCTTACTCAATCCATAGGTAGATATGGTGGACTCTCATGGCAAAACTGGGTTTAGGGATATTTGGAAGCCAAGTAGTATCTCTACTTGGTGCAAAGATATTGGCTAGCATGAGAGGGAAAGGCAAGCCCAACATGTTGGATGATCCATGACAATATAATTTATCCCAGATGTAAGAAAACATAACCCATTACGTTGTCTTCCTTGTCCAACGTCAACTCTTCAGCATATCATACTTTAATGAGTTCTCACAATCATAAAAGATGTCTAAGATAGTATATTTATATGTGAACCTCTCTTTATTTATTACTTCCTATTAATTGCAACGATGACCAAAACTATGTTTGTCAACTCTCAACAACTTTTATTCATCATACTCTTTATATGTGAGCTCATTACTCTCCATAAGATCCATATATGTGATCTCTTTGTTTCTTTTTTATTTCTTCTCCTTTATTTTATTCCCTCAAGATCATAGAAAAATAATCAAGCCCTTGACTCAACACTAATCTTTATTATATATAGCTCACGGACTCAATTACATAGGAAGATCTTAAAGCAAAACTCACAACTAGAACATATTAAAACTTTATTCTACTAGATCAAGATATTATCAAAAGGATCGAACTAAGAAAAACGGTAAAGATAAAAGTGATGGTGATACGATACCGGGTCACTCCCCCAAGCTTGGCAGTTGCCAAGGGGAGTGCCATACCCGTGTGATTATGTCTCTTTTGCCGGTGAAGGAGGTTGGTGATGATGGGTAGTCGCACATCGAGCGTAAGAGATCCACCAATTTGCGGATAATGCCCTTGAGTGCGATGATATGCTCCTTCAACAAAATATTTTCACTTGTGAGATACTTGTTTTGAATACGAGCTAACTCAATCATCTTGAAAGCCTCAATCTCTGTTGGGGTAAAGAGATTGTGGTGAGGTGGAAGGATGTCTTCTTCTGCTACTGTCAGAACTTGATCCCCCATGGCCTTCTTGATCCCATCATCCTTGTTGATCTCTCCGGGTTCTTCTCTCTCCAGCTCTATCTTCATTAGCCAAGCATCGTTGCCCTCATTGTTGGAGGAGGAGGGAGACAACATGATGCTTGGCCTTGACAACCCTGGCAGAAAACAGCTCGAAACAAAAACAGGAGATTTTTGTGTGATATAGTGGTTAAAACCTTCGGGAGATTATATAATGGATTTGTACCGACCAAAAGAAGTATCGTGCAAGAAAACGGAGTCCGGAGAGCACACGAGGTGCCCACGAGGCAGGGGGGGGCGCCTAGGGGGGTAGGGCGCACCCTCCACCCTCGTGGAAGCCTCGTGTCCTTTCCGGTTTGCTTCTTATTTTCCTATTTTTATATATATTCCAAAACGGAGAAATATTGCCATTAGAACTGTTTTGGAGTCGGTTTACTTACCGTACCACGTACCTATTCCTTTTTCGAAGTCTGAAACGTTCCGGAAAGCGTCCCTTATGTATTCGTTCGGGGTTACGGTTTCAATAATATTGGTTTCAACATTTATGGGATTACCTGAGATATAATGTTTCATTCTTTGACCGTTCACCACCCTCGGATTTGTGCCTTCGAAGTTGTTGATTTTTATGGCACCGGAATGATAGACCTCCTCGATGACGTAAGGGCCTTCCCATTTAGAGAGAACTTTTCCTGCAAAAAGTCTTAAACGAGAGTTGTATAGCAATACATAGTCACCTACACTAAACTCACGCTTTTGTATCCTTTTGTCATGCCATCTATTAACTTTTTCTTTAAACAGCTTGGCATTTTCATAAGCCTAGGTTCTCCATTCATCAAGTGAGCTAATGTCAAATAACCTCTTCTCACCGGCAAGTTTGAAGTCATAGTTGAGCTCTTTAATGGCCCAATATGCCTTATGTTCTAGTTCGAGAGGTAAGTGACAAGCTTTACCATAAACCATTTTATACGGAGACATACCCATAGGATTTTTGTATGCGGTTCTATAAGCCCATAATGCATCATCAAGTTTCTTGGACCTATTCTTTCTAGATCTATTAACAGTCTTTTGCAAAATTAATTTAAGCTCTCTATTGCTAAGTTCTACTTGACCACTAGACTATGGGTGATAAGGAGATGCAATTCTATGATTAACATCATACTTAGCAAGCATTTTACGAAAGGCACCATGAATAAAATGTGAACCACCATCAGTCATTAAATATCTAGGGACTCCAAACCTCGGAAAAATAGCTTCTTTAAGCATCTTAATAGAGGTGTTATGATCAGCACTACTAGTTGGAATAGCTTCTACCCACTTAGTAACTTAATCAACAGCAACTAAAATATGTGTATACCCATTAGAGGAAGGAAACAGTCCCATATAATCGAAGCCCCAAACATCAAATGGTTCAATAACAAGTGAATAATTCATAGGCATTTCTCGACGTCTACTAATATTACCAATTCTTTGACATTCATCACAAGACAAGACAAACTTATGGGCATCCTTGAAGAGAGTAGGCCAATAAAAACCGGATTGCAATACCTTATGTGCAGTTCTATCTCCAGCATGGTGCCCTCCATAGGCTTTGGAGTGACACTTGTGTAGGATCTATTCCCGTTCATGCTCAGGTACACAATGTCTAATAATACCATCTACTACTTATTTATAAAGATGTGGGTCATCCCAGAAGTAATGTCTTAAATCATAGAAAAACTTTTTCTTTTGCTGGCATATGAAACTAGGTGGTATAAATTTAGCAACAATGTAATTAGCATAATCAGCATACCATGGAGCAGTACGAGAAGCATTTATGACATTTAGTTGTTCCTCAGGAAAGCTATCATCAATAGGTAGTGGGTCATCAAGAACATTCTCTAACCTAGACAAGTTGTCTGCAACGGGGTTCTCAGCTCCCTTCCTATCAATAATATGCAAATCAAATTCTTGTAGCAAGAGAACCCATCTAATAAGTCTAGGTTTAGCATCTTTCTTTTCCATAAGATATTTAATAGCAGCATGATCAGTGTGAATAGTTACTTTAGAATCAACAATATAAGGTCTGAACTTATCACAAGCAAATACAACTGCTAAGAATTCCTTTTCAGTAGTAGCATAATTTCTCTGGGCATTGTCTAGAGTTTTACTAGCATACTGTATAACATTCAATTTCTTATCAAATCTTTGTCCTGGAACAGCCCCTACAGCATAATCACTAGCATCACACATAATTTCAAAGGGTAAATTCCAATTAGGTGGCTGAACAATAGGTGCAGAAATCAAAGCTTTCTTAAGTATTTCAAATGCTTCTACACAATCATCATCAAAGACAAAAGGAATATCTTTTTGTAATAGGTTAGTCAGAGGCCGAGAAATTTTTGAGAAGTCCTTAATGAACCTTCTATAAAAACCGGCATCACCCAGAAAACTTCTTATACCTTTGATGTCCTTGGGACACGGCATCTTTTCAATAGCATCAACTTTAGCTTTGTCAACTTCAATACCTCTTTCAGAAATTTTATGCCCCAAGACAATACCTTCATTAACCATAAAGTGGCACTTCTCCCAATTCAAGACAAGATTAGTTTCTTCACATCTCTGCAAAACTCGATCAAGGTTGCTCAAGCAATCATCAAAAGAGGATCCATAAACAGAGAAATCGTCCATGAAAACCTCACAAATCTTTTCACAAAAGTCAAAGAATATAGCCATCATGCATCTTTGAAAGGTAGCAGGTGCATTACATAAACCAAAAGGCATACGTCTATAAGCATAAATACCGAAAGGGCAAGTAAAAGTGGTCTTAGCTTGATCATTAGCTGACACAAGTGTTTGAGAGAAACCAGAGTAACCATCTAGAAAGCAAAAAATGTGTATGTTTGGATAATCTTTCTAGCATTTGATCAATAAAAGGCAAAGGGTAATGATCTTTTTAGTAGCTTTATTTAATTTGCGGAAATCAATTACCATCCTATAACCTGTAAAAATTCTTTGTGGGATCAATTCATCTTTATCATTAGGAACAATGGTAATACCTCCCTTCTTAGGGACACAATGGATAGGACTTACCCACTAACTATCAGCAACGGGATAAATTATACCTGCCTTAAGGAGTTTTAATATTTCCTTTCTTACCACTTCTTTCATCTTAGGATTTAGCCGTCGTTGGTGATCAATAACTGGTTTGGCATCCTTTTCCAAATTTATTTTGTGTTGAGATAGAGTGGGACTAATGCCCTTAAGATCATCAAGAGTATATCCAATTGTAGCACAGTGCTTCTTCAGAGTTTTCAATAATTTCTTTTCTTCATGCTCTGAAAGGTTAGCACTAATAATAACAGGATATATCTTCTTTTCATCAAGATAAGCATATTTAAGAGTATCAGGTAATGGTTTAAGCTCAAACACGGGATCACCCTTGGGTGGAGGAGGATCCCCTAGGAATTCAACACGCAAGTTGTGTTTTCGAATAGGTCCTTGTTTAAAGAATACTTCATCTATTTCCCTTCTTTCATTCATGAACATATCGTTTTCATGGTCAAGCAAATATTGTTCTAAAGGATCATTAGGAGACACAACAATAGAAGCAAGACCAATAGTTTCATCCTTACTAGGTAATTCCTCATCACGGGGTTGTCTACGAAATTTACAGAAGTTAAACTCATGAGACATATCACCCAAACCAATAGTAACAACATCCTTTTCGCAGTCTATCCTAGCATTAACAGTATTTAAGAAGGGTCTACCAAATATAATGGGACAAAAACTATCTTGTGGGGAACCAAGAACAAGAAAATCAGCAGGATATTTAACCTTCCCACACAAGACTTCAACATCTCTAACAATCCCAATCGGTGAAATAGTATCTCTATTGGCAAGCTTAATTGTAACATCGATATCTTCTATCTCAGCACGTGCAATATAATGCATAATTTCTTTGTATAAGGTATGAGGTATTGCACTAGCACTAGCACCCATATCACATAAGCCATGATAACAATGATCCCCTATTTTAACAGAAATAACAAGCATGCCTATAACAGGTCTATGTTTATCCTTAGCACCAGGCTTAGTAATTCTAGCAGTTTCTTCATAGAAATAAATAACCTTCCCCCCATCAATATTATCGGCCAAGAGATCTTTAACCATAGCAATATTAGGTCCAACTTTAATTTGCCTAGGGGGTTTGTGTGCCCTAATATTACTCTTGTTGACTACAGTTGAGGCTTTAGCATGATCCTTAATTCTAACAGGGAAAGGTGGTTTCTCAACATAAGCAGTGGGAACAACAGGATCATCATAAGTGATAGTTTTTTATTCAACTTTAATAGGTGCAACTACTTTTGTTTCAATGGGAGGATTATATTTAAACCACTTCTCCTTAGGGAGATCAACATGAGTAGCAAAAGATTCACAGAAAAGAAGCTACAATCTCAGAGTCAAGTCCATATTTAGTGCTAAACTTACGGAAAACATCAGTATCCATAAAAGATTTAACACAATCATACCTAACTCCTTACCTTCATTGAGATCCCAATCTTCAGAGTTGCGTTTAATCCTCTCCAATAAATCCCATCCGAATTCAATAGTATTCATTGTAAAAGAACCAGCACAAGAATTATCGAGCATGGAGCGATTGTTGTCAGAAAGTCGAGCATAAAATTTTTGAATAATCATTTCTCTTGAGAGCTCATGATTGGGGCATGAATATAACATTGACTTAATCCTCCCCAAGCTTGAGCGATGCTTTCTCCTTCGCAAGGCCAAAAATTATATATATAATTACGATCACGATGAACAATATGCATAGGATAAAACTTCTGGTGAAATTCCAATTTCAATCGCTTATAGTCCCATGATTCCATATCATCACATAGCCTATACCATGTCAATGCATCTCCCTTCAAAGATAAAGGGAAGACCTTCTTCTTGATAACATCATCGGGCGTACCTACAAGCTTAAATAATCCACAAACTTCATCCACATAGATTAAGTGTAAGTCGGGATGCAATGTTCCATCTCCTGCAAAAGGATTAGCTAGCAGTTTCTCTATCATACCCGAAGGAATTTCGAAGTAAACATTTTCATTTTCAGTAGGTTCAGTAGGTTGAGAAGAAACTCTTTGCTCTACTGGTCGGGGTGAAGATACCCTGAACAAGCCCCTCAAAGGATTACTTTCCATAGTAACAAGTGACAGTAAATTTCAGCACACTATATAAATTTTTTCTTACCAAATTCCACCTACCAAAGGCGCTTCACTCCCCGGCAACGGTGCCAGAAAAGAGTCTTGATGACCCACAAGTATAGGGGATCTATTGTCGTCCTTTCGATAAGTAAGAGTGTCGAACCCAACGAGGAGCAGAAGGAAATGATAAGCGGTTTTCAGCAAGGTATTCTCTGCAAGCACTGAAATTATCGGTAACAGATAGTTTTGTGATAAGGTAATTGGTAACGAATAACAAGTAACAAGTGTAAATAAAGTGCATAAAGATGGCCCAATCCTTTTGTAGCAAAGGACAAGCCTGGGCAAACTCTTATATGAAGGAAAGCGCTCTTGGGAATTATCATCAAGCTAGTTTTCATCACGATCATATGATTCGCGTTCGGTACTTTGATAATTTGATATGTGGGTGGACCGGTGCTTGGGTGATGTCCTTACTTGGACAAGCATCCCACTTATGATTAACCCCCATTGCAAGCATCCGCAACTACAACAGAAGTATTAAGGTAAACCTAACCATAGCATGAAACATATGGATCCAAATCAACCCCTTACGAAGCAACGCATAAACTAGGGTTTAAGCTTGTGTCACTCTAGCAACCCATCATCTACTTATTACTTCCCAATACCTCCCTCTAGGCCCAAACAATGGTGAAGTGTCATGTAGTCGACGTTCACATGAGACCACTAGAGGGACGACAACATACATCTCATCAAAATATCGAACGAATACCAAATTCACATGACTACTAATAGCAAGACTTCTCACATGTCCTCAGGAACAAACGTAACTACTCACAAAGCATATTCATGTTCATAATCAGAGGGGTATTAATATGCATAATGGATCTGAACATATGATCTTCCACCAAGTAAACCAACTAGCATCAACTACAAGGAGTAATCAACACTACTAGCAACCCACATGTACCAATCTGAGGTTTGGATACAAAGATTGGATACAAGAGATGAACTAGGGTTTGAGATGAGATGGTGATGGTGAATATGTTGATGGAGATTGACCCCCTCCCGATGAGAGGATCGTTGGTGATGACGATGGTGATGATTTCCCCCTCCCGGAGGGAAGTTTCCCCGGCAGAACAGCTTTGTCGGAGCCCTAGATTGGTTCCGCCAAGGTTTCGCCTCGTGGCGGTGGAGTTTCATCCTGTAAGCTTGCTTATAATTTTTTCTCGGACGAGGACGAAAGACCTCATATAGCAGAAGATGGGCATCGGAGGGCCACCAGGGGGCCCACGAGGCAGGGGGGCGCGCCCAGGGGGGTAGGGCGCGCCCCCCACCCTCGTGGCTGGTGGGTGGCCCCCCTATGATACTTCTTGTGCTCAGTATTTTTTTATATATTCTGGAAATAACTTCCGTGAAGTTTCAGGACTTTTGGAGCTGTGTAGAATAGGTCTCTAATATTTTCTCCTTTTCTAGCCCAGAATCCCAGCTGCTGGCATTCTCCCTCTTCATGTAAACCTTGTAAAATAAGAGAGAACAAGCATAACTATTGTGACATAATGTGTAATAACAGCCCATAATGCAATAAATATCGATATAAAAGCATGATGAAAAATGGACGTATCACCTGTACTCGCCTAAGTTTCTAAAATCCTACCGAGTGGAGAGCAATCCTCCCACTCGGGGTTAGCTGCAGTCCCCTACTCGCCTAAGTTTCTAAAATCCTACCAAGTGGAGAGCAATCCTCCCACTCGGGGGCTCAGCTGCAGTCTCGTACTCGCCTAAGTTTCTAAAATCCTACCAAGTGGACAGCAATCCTCCCACTCGGGGGCTTAGCTGCAGTACGGTACTCGCCTAAGTTTCCAAAATCCTACCGAGTGGAGAGCAATCCTCCCACTCGAAGGCTTAGCTGAAGTCCCGTACTCGCCTAAGTTTCTAAAATCCTACAGAGTGGAGAGCAATCCTCCCACTCGGGGGCTTAGTTGCAGTCCCGTACTCGCCTAAGTTTCTAAAATCCTACCGAGTGGAGAGCAATCCTCCCACTCGGAGGCTTAGCTGCAGTCTCGTACTTGCCGAAGTTAAAAACCATCCCGATCCGCAAGGACGACGAAGTGCAGGTTGTGCACAACACCTAGTGCTCTTGTCCATGACGCACTTGATGGAGATGTGTCACAAGTACAACGTACGCTCCATCCCGATCCACAAGGACGACGAAGTGCAGGTCGTGCACAATACCTACTGCTCTTGTCCATGACTCACTCGACGAGGCTGCGTCACAAGTACAACGTACGCTCCATCCCGATCCGCAAGGACGACGAAGTGCAGGTCATGCACAGCACCTAGTGCTCTTGTCCATGACCCACTCGACGGAGCTGCGTCACAAGTACAACATACGCTCCGTCCTGATCCGCAAGGACGACGAAGTGCGGGTCGTGCACAACACCTAGTGCTCTTGTCCATGACCCACTCGACGAAGTTGCGCCATAAGAACAACGTCCACTCCATCCCGATCCACAAGGGTGACGAAGTGCAGGTCGTGCACAGCACCTAGTGCTCTTGTCCATGACCCACTCAATAGAGCTGCATCACAAAGTCAATGACAGTTCCGACTGAAGAATCAAGTTTCACTCGGAGTCAAGAGATTCAAAAGTAGCAAAGATGAAGACAAACCTATCCAAAGAAAAACCAAGTTCGGATAAATCTCGCAGGGTTCAGAACCGCAGATAAAAGTGCTCAGGCATCAGGCCCGAAGGAGTTTTAACAGTTAAAAAATCACTCAGCATTCCGAGGAAAATTTAATTAAGGCATAAAGTTTGTTCACTCCTCTGGAGGAGGACTGGCTGCCTCGACGAATTCGTCCAGGTCAATTCTGTCCGGATGTGAGTGGCTGCTTCAATGAAGGTCTCCATGAAGGACTGGAACTGGCGATGCTTGGTTTTGGCGACCTTGAGCGCTGCTAGCTTCTCCTCCTTGGCCTCTTTGCAATGGACACAAACCAGAGACAGAGCCACATCAGCACCACATCGAGCGGAAGACTTCTTCCATGCCTGCACTCGGCCAGGGATCTCATTGAGTCGAGTCATCAAAGACTTGAGGTCATTTTGGAACCTCTCCTTCGGCCAGAGCTCCATGTCGACTCAGGAAACCGCCACCTTCAGTCGAGCCAGATAATCCACGACGCTGGCAAGACAAGATTCCAATCAGAGTATGTTCATGGCGGCTTCATCCTTATCAGGAGAGTTGATGGGGTCCAAGTTCGTTTCAATCCGCCTAGTCTCTTCTTCGAATTTTGGCAAAATTCTGCACAGCATAGCAATATAATGAGTCGAAGAGCCGTCTGAAGAATCAAAAACTATCAAGAGAAACCGGTCGAGCAGGAGAAAATACCTTCAAGCATAAGGAATAACTTCTTGGCAAGTCCCCCCAGATAAGCCTCCAGCTCATTCCTCTTTCGGAAGAGATCTTCAATCTTGTCATTCAGGGCTACCTTGTCCTTCTTCAGACGTGTCACTTCCTTGTTAGCTTCGACAAGAGCAGTCTTCAGCTTGGCATTGTCTTCCTCTAACGTCCCGACTGAAGCCAACTTCTCGTCGACGAGTGTTGTTTTCTCTTTGGCCTCTTTCTGTGCCGCTGCGAGATCAAGGTCCTTCTATGCCAGAGCCTGCCTCATTTTCTCTAAAAATTAATAAACAACACTCGGTTCAGAAAGAAGAACGGAAAGATGACACGGACGGCAAGCTTTTACCTTCCATACCAGTTGTTTCGTCCTTAGCCTTCTACAAGTTCTGCTTGGCCAAGTCTAGGTCAAGATTGAGCTGGATCAGCTTCCTCTCGAATTCAGCAAATTGGGATATGAGCTCACAGGATTTCTAAAGTCAGAAAATAAGATATGTAAGTCGACGAAAATGAAGGTACAAGTTCTGGATATTACGACAAAAAGAGTTCTAATACTACTGCAGAATCGAACATCCAACGGTAGTATCGGGGACTACACCTAGTGGGTGCACTTGGCGTGCCCCCACTGGTTCGAGAATTCACTCGACAGGATCCGTTCAAGACCGAGTGGATATATTATAAACAAGATCTAAGACCCTCGCCGAATCAAACATTCGACGACGGTCTCAGGGACTACACCCAGTGGGTGCACTCTGCGTGCCCCCACAAATCTAAAAGTTCATTCGACGAGACAGAGTTGACTCAAGAGAACAAGATTGCAAAATAAAAGAAAACACCCAGTGGGTGAACAGATACACATAAAGTTTGAAAAGGTTCGAAAACGCTCATCCACGAACATCTTATGGATAATAAGGCAGCAGTTTTCAAGTGTCAAACTAGAAGATCAGTCGGAAATCAACTAACCTGGATGTTGGCTTGGAGAGCTGCACTGGCGTCATAGGCGGCTTGGCTGGTCTCACGCACCGTCTTCATCCGCTCCGTCATCAGGCCTGCTTGGCGTATAGCTTCTTTAGCAGCGCTCGCTTGATCCTCCGGGACATGATGGGTGACGAATAGCGGAGACGGTGAACAGTCGCAGCAGTCTGAGGATCTAAAGTATGGAGTTGCACAGATGAAGCAGGATCTTAAGCAGTCGATGTTGAAGGACGTTCAGTCGACACAGGATCGGCAAAAGTGGCAGAGGCCCGATTGAGGTCTCTAGTCTGCTGGGTCACCGGTTCGGGCACTGATGTCGTCTGAGCTGTTTTGCCGGCCGGTGCCCTCCTGCCCGAGCTCCTGCCTCTCCTTCCCTAAGGCCTCTGGGGCACATCTTCATCGTCATCTGGAAGTTCAATAACATGTTGCGGCGCGGCAAATGACTCGACCCTAAGACATTAGTCAGCCTACAAATCAATTGGCAAAATAGAAACAAGATGGTAGAGTCATACCTACTTTGGAGGTGGCAGCATCTTCCATTTCCGCATTGTCTTCATCTCTGTAAATATCCACGGAAGTCCTAGAAGTAGCAGCACTGCTAGTTTCCGAACTCACTCGGTCAAGCAAGAAAATGATTCGACATCTACTTAAGAGGCTCTTGAACAAAGAGAGAAAACAAAACGCTTACCCGGAGGCGATGGGAACATCAACCTTGATCTTAGGTAGGGCCTTCCGAGGCTTGGGAGCTGCAATCTTGGGTTGCTTCGGGGCCTTCTCAGTCAGAATGGGGGAGGAAGTCCAAGTGCGCTTCGAGGTCTGTGCGACTGCCTTGCCACGGATACTCGCTGGGTCATGGGTCTGCTTGGAGCGCCTTTTAGTGTAGGGTGGGGAGTCGACCTCCTCGCCGTCGCTTGAGTCCTCACTCTCCTCCCCATCTTCGTCATTGGATTTCTAGTTGCCACTTTCGCCTCCACTCACCTCTCCTTCCTGGTCCTGCTCTCCATTGGGCATCGAGTACATCTTAGTGTAAACCTGCAAGGCAAAAAATAACATAGACATCAGTCGGACACAAAGACAGTTGCAAATCAGAATGAAGAAACACTCGACAGTAAAGGACAGACCCTTTCAGGTTCATGGTCAGCGCCGAATGGTTGGACTCTTCTGGACCCCCTGGGGTTATCTTTGTTTCCAGTGATGCCCCGCAACCACTGCTCCACCGTTTCTTCGGTGACCTCCTCCGGGTGGATCCGAGTGGTGTCTTCAATACCCGAGTACATCCACATAGGATGATCACGGGCCTGGAGTGGCTGGACACGTCGACCGAGAAACACCTCTAGAAAGTCCATATCAATCACGCCATCGCGGACTAATTGGACTACTTGTTCCATCAACATGTTCACCTCTGCTTCCTCTGTCGGAGTTACTTTCAAAGAAGTGGGCTACTGGACTCGCTCCATGGAGAAGGGAGGAAGACTGGTTGACTGGCCAGGAGTCGGTTGGTCCTTGCAGTAAAACCTCTGTTGGAAAAGGCAGTGCCTAGGAGGCGCTTAGGCACGCCTAGGCGCTAGGCAATGGCTAAACGCCTTGCCTAGGGCATAAATGGAGGTCTAGGTAAGGCAATCAAGGAATTGCCTACCCAAGCATGAAATCATGCCACATACTGCACTGATATGCCAAACGAGTTATATTCCAATGGAAGTAGATGGTAATTAACTTATTTATATACCCTAAACTAATATCAACACCCGTATAATAATCATAAATACACTATGAGTAAAAACTATATTACCACCTAGGGCACTTAGGCACTGCCTAGGCACTAGGCGAAGGCCAACCGCCTCGCTACGCCTACCGCTTTTTCCAACCTCTAACTGACTCGGGAAGAATCACAGCTGGAAAAGTAATTTTGCCTCTCATCTGAATACCTAGACCTCCACACATCTGGATCACGTGTGTCCTCTCATCACTCGAATTAGCCTTTTTCACAGACTGAGAGCGACAGGTAAAGATGTGTTTGAAGAGACCCCGGTGTGGTCGACAGCCCAGAAAATTTTCACACATGGAAACAAATGCAGCGAGGTACGTGATGGTGTTGGGGGTAAAGTGGTGAAGTTGGGCTCCAAAAAAGTTCAGAAAACCCGGAAGAAAGGATGAGGGGGCAGAGAGAAACCACGGTCAATGTGAGTCCTGAGGAGGATGCACTCACCCTCCTATGGCTGCTGCTCGATCTCGTTGCCAGGCAGCCTCTAAGATCCATGGGCAACCAAGCCCCCTTCGGCCAGATCCTCCACATCCTCGTGCTGAATCGTGGACCGAATCCAGTCGCCCTGGATCCAGCTGGGCGGCAGGCCGGACCTCGAAGAAGATCCCCCAACTCGTCTTGTTGCCCTTCGGCTTCCCCGTCGCCGTCATCGTCACCTTCTTGGCACACTCCAAGGCCACCGTCTTGTCCTTCCCCATTACCGCGGGCTGCTCATGGGTGGTGCGGTGGTGTCGAGAGCGGCGGAGGATGAGGTGGGGAAACAGAGGAAGGAGAAGGAGAATGGGATGCGTTGTGCAAACGCACCGGCCGCAGAGCCTTTTATTTGCCCGCTTCCGAGTGGCTGACATGCGGGACCGAGAGATCATGTCAAATCTCGCAACAGCCGCGCACTCGGTACGTGGCGAAAAAGATGGCACAAAGATCGAGGCACCCCTGCCTAATCCGTCCCGTTTACTGTGGCACTCTCCGTCCCGCGTGCTTCCCCAAATTTCAAATCCCGTGAGATCCGGGAATAGTAGCGCAACCAGTCACGCCCAAGATTTCATACCCCTCCGACACTAGAAGCATACCAAGATAAGTTCACTCGACAAATTCTGAATGGATCAAGGCGATTGAAAATAAAGTTGAAGTTCCAGCATGGTTCACCAACCCAGGTAAGATGCCCCCGCAGCATGAGAATTGGGTTGGAACCATGCATCTTCAACCTCTTCTCCCCTCGGACCTCGATCCATTCGGGGGCTAATGACGATGACATGTACCTAGGGTAGGGTAATAGGCCTGACCTAGATGCCCTTCCCAAGGACACTACCCTAAGATCAACAGCATTGGAAGCACAGCGGCATCCACCGACTGGAATCACCTCAGAGTGCAACCCACTCGACCAACAACTCCACTCGGATAACCCAATTCCATCCGACCAGTATATCATCATTCGACCGTACAAGAAACCACTCGGAGTACAGAAGATCTAAAGTCATTCGGGATGGCAACGGTCAGGCATTCACTCCGTAGCGTTAATGATCATCTATATGTCTTTATTGCTGGCGTTACCAGTAACGTCTCACCTTAATGTACATTGAACTCCTTGTAACGTGGGCTGGCTGGGGTCCTGGCGCACTCTATATAAGCCACCCCCCTCCTCTGAGACAAGGGCTCACACCCCCTGTAATTTCACGCATAATCCAGTCGACCATCTCAGGGCACCGAGACGTAGGGCTTTTACTTCCTCCGAGAAGGGCCTGAACTCGTAAATCTTGCGTGCACAACCTCACCGTAGCTAGGATCTTGCCTCCTCCTACGTACCCCTCCTTTCTACTATCAGACTCAGAACCACGACACGCGCCACCTCATGGCCCTTCTTCTCTCTCTCCACTAAAGCCCACTAAGGCCCATTAACTTCCCCGGGGGTTCCGGTAACCTCCTGGTACTCCCGAAAAATGCCTGAACCACTCGGAACCATTCTGATGTCCAAATGCAACCTTCCAATATATGAATATTTACCTCTCGACCATTTTGAGACTCCTCTTCATGTCCGTGATCTTATCCGGGACTCTGAACAAACTTTCGTCATCAAATCATATAACTCATAATACAAATCATCATCGAACGTTAAGCGTGCGGATCCTACGGGTTCGAGAACTATGTAGACATGACCGAGACACATCTCTGGTCAATAACCAATAGCGGAATCTGGATGCTCATGTTGGTTCCTACATGTTCTACAAAGATCTTTATCGGTCAAACCGCATAACAACATACATTATTCCCTTTATCATCGGTATGTTACTTGCCCGAGATTTGATTGTCGGTATCTTCATACCTAGTTCAATCTCGTTACCGTCAAGTCTCTTTACTCGTTCTGTAATGCATCATCTTGTAACTAACTCATTAGCCACATTCCTTGCAAGGCTTATAGTGATGTGCATTACCGAGAGGGCCCAGAGATACCTCTCCGATACACGGAGTGAAAAATCCTAATCTTGATCTATTCCAACTCAACAAACACCATCGGAGACAACTGTAGAGCATCTTTATAATCACCCAATTATGTTGTGACGTTTGATAGCACACAAAGTGTTCCTCCGGTATTCGGGAGTTGCATAATCTCATATTCAGAGGAATATGTATAAGTCATGAAGAAAGCAATAGCAACAAAACTAAACAATCATAATGCTAAGCTAACGGATGGGTCTTGTCCATCACATCATTCTATAATGATGTGATCCCGTTCATCAAATGACAACACATGTCTATGGTCAGGAAACTTAACCATCTTTGATTAACGAGCTAGTCAAGTAGAGGCATACTAGGGACACTCTGTTTGTCTATGTATTCACACATGTACTAAGTTTCCGGTTAATACAATTCTAGCATGAATAATAAACATTTATCATGATATAAGGAAATATAAATAAAAACTTTATTATTGCCTCTAGGGCATATTTCCGTCACATACACCCAGTAGCCGGATTCGTACATCGGCCAGCTGAAGCAGGACGACGACGAGGACCTTGATCTGGAGGAGTGGGCGGCTGATTCATAGAAGAGAGGTAGAGGAGAAAGCTTCAACATGAGGAAGGACGAATTGTTGTGCGATGCGTGGTTGGCCACTAGCATCGGCCTGATCCATGGCACGAGCAAAAGGGAGGAACATTTTGGGCCAACATTCATACTTGGTTCCACGAGTACAAGAATTTCAAGCCCTACCACAAACGAACTCATCTGCAATCGTGGGACAAAGTCATTTAACCATGGATGGTACATAATCTAGGAGGCCATGAGCAATTATTGTGGCCATTTAAAACAACTAATCGATCATTGGCCAATGGTGCACTAATCACCTAGCAAGTAAGTTGTTATATGTGTTGATCATTTTACCGGATATGCTATATGTGTTGGTCATTTGGCCGGATATGTAACTTGTTGCCAATGTTTTTCTTTCTAGCCCTCCCATGCATGCAACTTATTCTTGAAAGTGGAGAAGAAGAACTTCGTCCTCATGCATTTGTTGGTTGAAGTTGAATGGGGCACCCAAGTGGCAACTATCGATTGCCAACTCCATCAAGGTCGTCGACATTGAGACCGAGGAAGAAACATGTGATCCAACCAACCCAACAAAAGAGCCACCCAAGAAGGTTAGAAGGGGGTTTTGAGGAAAGAAGCGGAAGTAGGAGAAGGAGCTACAAGGGGCGGCAGCCAAGATGATGAAAAGGTTCGAGGACATCTTGGTGAAGAAGGAGAATTGTGTCAAGCGCTCCAACGTGAAGGAGGAAAAGAAGGCCGAGAGGCTTAGCATCTTGGTGGCGGCGACTAATAAGAAACTCAACCTCGAAGAGAAGAAGACCAATCTCGAAGAGAGGAGGGTTGAGCTCATGGCCGCTTTGAAGGATACCAAGGTGTTGACCATGAGGATGGACAAGTTGGATGATGATGCGGTGATGATCGTGCACACCATTTGTGTCAAGATGTTGAAGCGCCTGACACCCGAGATGGAGGCGTCCGAGAAAGAGCCGAGTGGTGAGGAGGAGGCGGGGGCAGAGTGAGCGATGATGCGGAGCATCCCACGATCATCCCCATGGACGCACCTACACCTCCAAAGACACCACTTGGACCAATGACAAGAGCCCGAGCCAAGGCTAACGAAGATAAGGTGAACTCACTCCTATCCGGACTTCCACTTTCTATGCATGAGACATGGCTACTACCTAAGTCCGAGTTATTATGCATGACTAGGTACCAAGAGGACCCTCCCGAAGATGCACATGAAGATGTACAAGTCCCCAAGTTCACGGATGAAGAGAACCAATGGAAGGAGTCAAGTACACCTCCCAGGCCCCGGACATCCGGCCACGACCCCGGACGTCCGGCCCCTAGAGCTTCACCCACCACAGCCGCTCAGCCGCCAGGACGCTACAGGCCCCGGACATTCGGCCTCGCCAGCCCGGACATTCGGCCCTTCCCAAACCCCCGGAAATCCGGCTGCCAGCCCGGATATCCGAACACCCCCGAACCCGAGAGAAACATGGACAGCTTCACCAGCCCGGACATCCGGCCTCCACAGCCCGGACATCCGGCCCTCCGCGAACAATCGGACATCCGGCCCGACGCCCGGACGTCCGGCCTCCCTGTCTGCGCACAGTGAAGGGCCGAGGCCTGTGTACCCCTTCTACCCTCCTAGACTATATATACTCCACCTCGTCCAACTTTCTAGGGTTAGCAAAGGATTAGCTCATATTTTGTGTGAGAGCTTTGCTCATCCACTTGGATACCTTCTCCTCGGAGATTCGAGCCTCCACTGGAGAAGATCCCCCCAAGCGGATTCAAGACCCCTTTTAGGGAAGAACTCAAGACCTCCTCACGGAGAAGACCGGCTACCCTTGTATCGTCCTTAGTTGTCCGTGGATCGTGTATCTTTCCTTATGTACTCAAGGATCTAGCACATGTGGGACTTATTCGTGTTGGTTTAGTGTTTCCTCTTGTGTTTCCCCTTGTGTTTTCCCTCTTTTCCCTCTCGTGTTCCTCGTGTTCTTCGCGGGATCCGCTCCTTTCGTGAAAGATCGGCCGATTAGGGTTCCACCCTACATCATCTTGGTATCAAGAGCCACGTTGATCACGATTTCGGAGCCTCCCCGTTGTGTTTTCTAGCCTAGTTTTGTTAATTTTGTCCCTAATTCGAAAATTCCCCACAAAAATAGCCCCCAATTTTTTTTGTGATTTGTTAGTGTGATGAAGTTTTGTTGGATTTGATCCGCGGATTTCGTGTGTTGCAGGTAGATCTAGCTTTCCATCCACTTTCCCCAATTTCCATCCACCAACTTGTCCGAATTTTGCCCGGATTTGACCTCTCCTCGGGACGATCTTCAAATCCATCCATGGATCCAGAGCCCGGACATCCGGCCCGATAGCCTGGACATCCGGCACCCTGGACATCCGGCCACGACCCCGGACGTCCGGCCCCTGGCAGCACCACTTCCTGTCCACCGCCCGTTTTCCGCCCATTTTTTCACCAAATTTTGTTTCAGTGCCCACATATATTTCCGCATACCCCCCACCACTTCCGCATACCACCACCATCACTTACCACTTCCAACTCCGACAATTTTGGTCCAATTTTGCTTTGAGAATTTGAGTTGCGGTACCGTGTCCTACTTGTGTTTCGGCTATTTAGGTACGGTTCAACATCAACATCATCGCCGCTCATCTTCGCCACGGACGCGTCATCAACAACGACCACCTCGACTACATCTTGGTATTCGGTCCACCATTTTGACACCATACCATAAGCAAGAATGGTAACCTCGTCTTGGTATCGTGATACGTCATTCTTGCCATTACATTGTTAGCCATCATAGCCTTACTACTTTGCGTTGCTTACCCATCGAGACTAGCCATTGAGTATTGCCGGCAACGAGACTTGTGCACTTTAGTGATAATACTTCCCATAGCATACATACATCATGTATCTTGGTATCATCTCTTGTGCCACAAGGTTGTCATCGCATACATAATTGCTATCTTGGTTCATCAAGCATTGCATGAGAAAAGAGCTCCAACATCAAAGAGCCAAACAAGCTTTTAAGCAAAAAGGGAAAGATAAGCAAAGAGCTTTTAAGAAAGAACCATAGCATCATACAAAATTAAGATTATCATACTCGATCATCTTGGATCATCGCATAGAAACACCTTGCATAGAACATACTTGGGATAGAAGTCGTTGCATTTTTGCTAAGTAGGTTGTGCACAAGTTCTTGTATCCGCCTATTGTGCAATCATGCTAGCGTCTCTCTAGTGTTGTGCAACAAGAGCATTTTTGTGGATTCCACATTTTGGCTCACCCTTGGTTGCACGACCCCACTTATCTTTTTGCGTGTGTGTTTCCGTGTACCTTATATTGCTTGGTATACTTGTTACATTGCATCTTGCGAATCTTTTCCAACATTATTGAAGCTCACTTACAATTACATCAAATTTTTGTGCCATCATCCTAACCAAGCTCCACCATAAGCTTTTACTTGTGCAGGTGTGAGAAACCGACAAGAGCTAGTACCAATTATGCTATTTCCTTGTCCTACATTGGAGTGATCATCGATCCACTTTCAACTTCGGTCAAGGTACATTTGGTATTCGTTCTTCTCTTTCTACCACTCACATTTTTCTTGGAATGATGGATAGGCCAAGTACTTCTACCAACCCACTCTTCATTGAGCACGACGACGACATGAACTCCTACGTCACCAAGAGCCACCTCTTTGGTGCACAACGTGCTTTGCATCAAGAGCAACAAGCAATGAGTGAACGCATCGACAACCTCGCCGCCGACTTGCGACTCTCCGAGCAACGTACAAGGGACTACTTCGACCACAAGCTCGACGATCACAAGCAAGAGAATGACGCAAGGATGGACGAGATTCGTGCTTTGTTGCTCAATCGCTCTTCTTCCACTTCGTCTTCATCACGAAGGACCCTCTCAAGTCAACACTCCGACTTCACCCTCTCCGGCTCAAGTACACCAACATCGAACACTCTACGCCGTGCCGCGCGCAATGATCGTCAAGCAAGCCTCAATCCCCTACGCGACACCAACTCTCAAGAGCGCCGACAACGTCAAACTCAAGAGGCTTTTGCACTAGCACGAGAACAGCAACGACAATGCCAACATGAAGAGGAAGAGCGTGCGTGTCTACATCAAGATGCACAAGATGCTGAGGCACAACGCCAAGAACAACAACTCCATGAAGCTCAAGCACTTGCGGCGCAACAAGCCCTCCGAGATTCAAGTCGAGCCATAGCCGACCGAGGCCGACAAGCTCGTGAACATGAAGAAGCACTTTGTGAAGAAATTCAGAACAAAGATTTCAAGCTCGCGTGCATCGTCAAGTTCCTCAAGTTCCTCCTCGAGCTCGACAAGCTCCTCCACAAGCTCGCCACGAACATCAAGTTCATCAAGAGCATGACGACAATGGACATCCTCCACGACAAGAGCAACATGAGCTTGACAATCATCAACAACATGGACGTCATCATCCCCGACCCCAACACAATGAAGAGCAACGCTACGGCAAGCTAAAGTTCACCATGCCCAAGTTCAATGGAAGCAACGATCCCGAAGAGTATCTTTCATGGGCATTGAAGGTCAACAAAATCTTCCGCTTGCACAACTATGACGAAGAGAAGAAGATCGCGATGGCATCCCTTGAGTTCCAAGACTATGTCCTCATTTGGTGGGAGCAAGTTATCGAGCGCCGAGAGGCAAGAGGTGAACCACCCATCACTACTTGGGTGCAAATGAAGGATGTCATGAGAGCATGCTTTGTGCCTACCTACTACAACTGCGACCTCTTCAAGAAACTCCAACAACTGAAGCAAGAACCAAGATCGTTGAAGAGTACTACAAGGAGATGGAGATTGCCATGATACGAGCCAATGTCACGGAAGATGATGAGAAAACTATGGCACGTTTCTTGAATGGACTCAACCATCCTATCAAGAAGATCGCCGACTTCCAACCATACTCAAACCTCATCGAGCTAGTGCATCAAGCTACCAAAGCGGAACGTCAAGTGCAAGACGATTACAAGTATGCAAAGTTCTCATCCAAGTCATACGACTTCTCCAACACCCAAGCTTCAACGACTCCAACATCTTCGACCACCCCAAGTCATCATCCTACTACAAGCAACTTCAAGCCGAGAGCTTCATCATCATCTACCCCAATAGATGAGACCGTCAAGATGAGTTCCTTCAAATGCTTCACATGCAGCGGCCAAGGCCACAAGTCACTCGAGTGTACCAACAAGCGAACCATGATCCTCAACGACGATGGTACATACGACTCCATGAGTGATGAGGAGATGAAAGCCCTTGAGCAAATGGCAATGCACCGGCGCGCGACCGAAGAAGAAGAGAATCAAGTCTTTTGTGATGGAGATTCAAGTCCCGCTCTTGTTGTCTCCAAGGTCTTGACTCTCCAACATCACCAAGAAGAAGACCAACGATGCCATATCTTTCATACCAAGGCCGACATCAATGGACGATCTGTCAAGGTCATCATCGATGGAGGGAGTTGTCATAACCTCGCAAGTGAAGAACTTTGCTCCAAACTCCAATTGCCCAAGACGAAGCACCCACATCCATACAAAGTGCAATGGCTTAGTGACTCCGACACTATCCAAGTCAAGCATCGAGTACAAGTCTCCTTAAAAATTGGCGCCTATGAAGACACTTTGGAGTGCGACGTTGTTCTAATGACCGTTTTCCACCTTCTCCTTAGACGGCCATGGAAATTTGATAGAGGAGTCATCCACAACGGCCGAACGAACGACTACATCATCAAGATGAAGGGAAAGGAGTACGTACTTCGTCCCATGTCTCCAAGATAAGTGATCGCCGACAAGCAAGCCACCCATCGTGGAGAAAATAGTGAGGGAGCGAAGCGCCAAAAAGAAAGTGAGCACCACAAGCCCAAATTGAGCGACTCCACGATGAGCGACAAGAAGTACTTCGTTCTATTTGCCACCACACGTGAGATGAGAGAAGTGTGTGGGAACCCATCTAGTGTCATGCACTATGACCTTTCATGCAACGACGAGGAACCAAAAGCTAACACTCATCACACTATTCATCTAGTGTTGTCTTCTCTTTTGTAGGAATTTCACGATATTTTCCCCGAAAAGCTACCTCCGGGACTACCTCCACTACAAGGCATTAAGCACCGAATCGACATCAACCCCGGAGCGCCCCTTCCTAACAAGGTTCCCTACCACGTCAACCTCGAGGAACCTAAGGAGATCCAATGGCAAGTTCAACTACTCATCCACTTTAGACACGACAAGACACTTGCTACGCTCTCCATGCACCATTCTTGGCCCATGATGCTTCGCGATGTCAACCGCTTCACCAACCAATACTCTACATGTCGCCAAGCTAAGTGCAAAGCTCAATCTCTTGGCCATTACATGCCACTTCCAATTCCATATCAACCACGGGAGGATTTTAGTAGGGATTTTGTGCTTGGGTTGCCTAGAAATAAGAATGGAAAAGATTCCGTGTTTATTGTTGTGAACCGATTCTCCAACACGGCTCATTTCATACCTTGCAACAAGATAGACGATACTTCACATATTACAAATCTATTTTGTAGGGAGATCTTCCAACCGTGCCTACCGATCGCCGAGTACACCTACAACCGAGCGCCTACCGGCAAGTCCATCTTCGAGGTCGTCTACGGATTCAACCCTTTGTCCCCACTGGACATTCTCCCTCTACCACTACAAGAGCGCATCAATATGGACGCAAGTACACATGTGAACCATCTCAAGAAGGTGCATGAGGATACAAGGCACAACGTCGAGCGCCAAGTACAACGACTTGCGACCAAGCTCAACATCAACACGCACCCCATGGTGTTCAACATCGTAGATCTTGTGTGGCTACACCTTCACAAGGACCGCTTCCCCAACGAAAGCAAGTCCAAACTTTGACCACAAGCGGATGGACCCTTTAAAGTGCTCAAACGCTGCAACAACAACGCCTACAAGATCGACATCCCACGCGACAAGTACTCTGTGAGCGACATCTTCAACATCAAAGGTCTCTCTCCCTACCATGGTGATGAGGATTTCGATCCGAGGACGGATCTTCCCCAAGGGAGGGGAGATGATGTGGAGCATTCCACGATCATCCCTATGGACGCACCTACACCTCCAACGACACCACTTGGACCAATGACAAGAGCCCGAGCCAAGGCTATCGAAGATAAGGTGAACTCACTCCTCTCCGGACTTCCACTTTCTATGCATGAGACATGGCTACTACCTAAGTCTGAGTTGTTGTGCATGATTAGGTACCAAGAGGACCCTCCCGAAGATGCACATGAAGATGTACAAGTCCCCAAGTTCACGGATGAAGAGAACCAACAGAAGGAGTCAAGTACACCTCCCAGGCCCCGGACATCCGGCCCCTGGAGCTTCACCCACCACAGCCGCTCAGCCGCCAGGACGCTACAGGCCCCGGACATCCGGCCTCGCCAGCCCGGACATCCGGCCCTTCCCAAGCCCCCGGAAATCCGGTTGCCAGCCCGGATATCCGGACACCCCCGAACCCGAGAGCAACATGGCCAGCTTCACCAGCCCAGACATCCGGCCTCCATGGCCCGGACATCCGGCCCTCCGCGAACGACCAGACATCCGGCCCGACGCCCGGACATCCGGCCTCCCTGTCTGCGCATAGTGAAGGGCCGAGGCCTGTGTACCCCTTCTACCCTCCTAGACTATATATACTCCACCTCGTCCAACTTTCTAGGGTTAGCAAAGGATTAGCTCATATTTTATGTGAGAGCTTTGCTCATCCACTTGGATACCTTCTCCTCGGAGATTCGAGCCTCCACCGGAGAAGACCCCCCAAGCGGATTCAAGACCCCTTTTAGGGAAGAACTCAACACCTCCTCACGGAGAAGACCGGCTACCCTTGTATCGTCCTTAGTTGTCTGTGGATCGTGTATCTTTCCTTATGTACTCGAGGATCTAGCACGTGTGTGACTTATTCGCGTTGGTTTAGTATTTCCTCTTGTGTTTCCCCTCGTGCTTTCCCTCTTTTCCCTCTCGTGTTCCTCGTGTTCTTTGCGGGATCCGCTCCTTTCGTGAAAGATCGACCGATTAGGGTTCCACCCTACATCAAGCGAGGAGGTTTGGATAGCCGGGCTGGCAGGGGGAATGCCCTTTTTCTTCTACGGACTGCTGGACAGATACTTTTGTGATTGGGCGCATGTAAATACTTGAACTTCCTTCTCTTTTTGATTGTGATCGGACTTTATAAACACCGCACTTTAACTTGCTCTCATATTACTATACATTTGAAATAAAATTGGCCGAACATGAACGGACGCTTAAGGGATACGATTGAATGGTTGGCTGACGCTTCGCTATCCGCAGACTGGTTCGGACGAGTGCACGGACTAGTGACGTGGTTGGAGATGTCCTGACCCCGTTCTAAAAACTGCAGGTTACAAACATATCACAGTACCTCTCGCTCCCTGGCTGGCCGGCCAGTCATTACGTGCCATGATTCATGATTAGGAAAGGCTGATGAGCAAAGAGAACAAGTTTAAAACCAATCACGTTGCCACAGCCACCATCGCCAACTTGGATGTTTGACGCGTCTTTCGTCGTCAGGTCGTCACACCACACTACACCCGCAGATCCTGCTCTGTGAAGCAGGCCAAAGCCCAATCTAATGGCCGAAGAGCAGTAAAAAAACAGTTTGATCCGAACACGAAGGCCATTTGCACACGTTTAGCCTAAAACACTAGCGCGAGTAACGCGAGCTCCACGGAGCAAAACTCGAATGCAAATCTGGCTTCGCCACGTGCTTCCGGTCTGATGGACGGTCCTGCCAGTTGAATTGTCACCGAGTCCACGTCGGGTCGGATGGTCGGCAAAGGAAAACCGAGTTGGACGCGATGGGCACACGGCGTGATGTAACCGTCACGTTGTTGTTGATGCTGACCCCTCCTACGTCACCGCCGCACCCATATGCCCCGCCAGGCAAAAATGCTTGGGTCACATATCCATGCGCTCCGAACAATGTACAGACTACAGAGCACTGGCCACACTACAGGCTTGTGAGAGCATCTCTAGCTTTCCTGAACCAACGCCTTGTGCCACTCGCCCATGCAAAATGTGATCCACAACCAACGCCTTGCTGAACGGGGCGTTTAGTTTGTGAGAGCATCGCTAGCTTTCCTCTTAAAAAAATTATAATCCCCTGCAAAAAAATATCCGGTTTAAGGAAGGAAGGAAGGCCAATCTAGTATTTTCTTCTCAAAACCTTTTATACTCAAAAATTTTCAGGGAGAAGCTCCTCAAATACATACTTCCCGCTAAAAAAATGCAGTCCGAACACACTCAGCAAATTTTCTCCCCTCTTTTTCGCCCACCTGACCTGCACCGTCCCTATGGGATTCATAGTCAGCAATACCATCCGCCTGCAACGAGTATTTAACCAAAAACTATCACAATTCACGGAAACGTGACAGAAAACTACCACTTTACGATTTTGTCCTGAAAACTACCACTTTTTTATTAATCCATGGCAAAAAACTACCAAATGTGAAAACTGCTCGCTTTGCCTGGGTTAAACCTGAATCTGACTGCTCGACCCCACATATAAGCGGGCTAAAAATGCAATCAGGTCCCTAGTTTTTCTTAAAAAAACAATCCAGTCCTTGCGGGCCGACCGCTCCAGGCCCTCGCCGCCGCCGCCGCTCTCCGGCTCCCTCCGCCCACATGAGCTCCAGATCGAGTTCGGGCGCGACGTCGGCCATGGCTAGCTCCTCCAACCTCCTCTAGGATTTCCCATGGAGGAAGACCAGGGATAGTCCCCGTCGCCGGCGGCGAATGACGGCAAGAGGGACGGCGAAAATCAACCGGAGCATGTCAGCGCACGTTGCCCCAACCTCCTCTCCATATCCCTCGTCTTCTCTTTTTGGAGCAGGAGCTCTACAGCCATGTCGCGCCGCCGTCGTCGAGAGGAGAGCCTCGCCGCGCCCGGATCCGCTTCCTCAATCCTCCCATGGCTCAGCTCTCGCGGGGCAGGCTGTTGGTTGTCGCCGATGGCCCATGGGACGGCGATGCTTGACGTCTCCTCCCGGTCGAGCGGAGGCAGCGGCACGGGTGAGGGAGGCGGCGGGGCGGAGATTTTGGCTGGATCCGGCGAGGAGGCGGGGCACCAGAGGTTGGGGAATGCAGATCGAGCAGCGGAGATGCTCCAGCGTCAAGCAGGTGCGGCGGCGCGACGGAGGAGAGAGAGGTTAGGGGAGGGAGGGAGAGAACGACGGGAGACAGAGAGAGGGAGTAGTGGAGAGGTTCCTGGTGAGGCGGCCGTGTCCTAAGGGTAGCGGGGAGGCGCGGTTGGAGGAGCTAGCCATGGCCGAAGTCGGCGAGCTTGAGCGCGCCGGTGGCGTCGTCGAAGGCGGCGTGGAGCACGACCGGGTGCAGGCTGCAGGGACTGGATTGCTTTTTTAAAAAAAACTAGGGACCCGATTGCATTTTTAGCTCGCTTATGTGTGGGGTCGGACAGTCAGATTCGGGTTTAACCCAGGCAAAGCGAGCAGTTTTCACACTTGGTAGTTTTTTGTCACGGATTAATAAAAAAGTGGTAGTTTTCGAGACAAAATCGTAAAATAGTAGTTTTCTGTCACGTTTCCGTGAATTGTGGTAGTTTTTGGTTAAATACTCGCCTGCAACCCTATGCCCCTCCCTCCGTCTTCTTCTTCGTCGTCGCCAACTGTAGTGGTCGAAATCATCGAAGGCTGCAGTAATTCATAAGTTCAGTCTATTCAAACACCAGTGTTCCGATAACAATGTGTTCTTATTTTGATGACATCTTTGTTACTTTAACAATACCAGTGTTCAGGAAAACAAGATCACAATACACGAGCTATTTCTAAAGGACTAAGGATCCATTTGGTGTTTATGTTTTCACACATGCACTTGAGTATGCTCGTTTCAGTGGTTGTAGTCGTCGTTAGATGGTATACGGACCTGGGTGTACATTTTACTTCTAGTGTTCTTTCTACTACCTTGATAGTCGATGAATAGATCAGAAATTTTCTCGCAAAAAAAAAGAATGTCTCTGTGTGGGTCGATGGGCCTGCTACACTCTGCAGCTAAAATATTTCTCGAGGCTAATAATATTTGCTAATGTGGGGGTTTGAACTCAACACGTCACCTACTGTCCAAGATCCTTCATGCATATAAACTACTTCCTTCGTCCCATAATATAAGAGCGTTTTTTACACTACACTAGTGTCAGAAACACTCTTATATTATGGGATAAAGAGAGTAGCACATTGTTGTGCTTTTAAAACAGCTTTCTTTACCTAATTAAATAGTTACACTTCATATTTTTACGTTAAATTTCCCTAATTTATATACGTCTATTAGTTACCCGAAAACCGCAAGCCACCTCAACAATCAAGAAACAGAGGGTGAAGTGTGGGTCTTAGTTATCCCGAGGAAATAAAGCAATTAGCTCCACAATTTATGCGAGTGGGTGCATGCGTCAATAAATAAAAGAGAGAAAAAAACGTAAAGAAGGGGGCATTCATGTCGCGCGGATTGTTATGCCGGTGGGCGAGGAGCGAGGACTATAATCCTTAAGGAGCGGCAATGGAAGGCGGGCGTATAGGGACGTGCTCTGTGTGTTGTTGTGGCCTGCTGCACTTGCATCATGTTCTTTTTTTATACATGACCCGTGATCTAAAACCCTACATATATACTTTTATTCTTAAAATCCACGCACGTATTTACTGATGGAGAAAATTCTTTTTCATGGTGAATACACAAACATTTTGTATGGGATGTACATACAATTATAAAATTCGTTAACATCGAAAGTACATGAACATCTATTTTGAATATGCAAACAATTCTTGTCATACTCATGAACGTTATGTTATATGTAGGGATTTAATTTGTGTTTTATCTGTTGTACGTGACGATGGTTTTTTAAATAGACATAATTCATAGATGAGGCCTTCTCAGTGTGGAGCGACACGGTCCAGATGGTGCGGAGTGTGTTTACAGTGGTGCGTGCCATTAAATATGACGATTCATAATCATAACTGAATCCAAATGAAAATAGCGGCTCTGATAAAAAATATTTTTCTTACATTGTAATGTACAAGCATGTGTGCTAGTTTTCTATAAATGATTATTCACAGAAAAAATAATAAAACCGACTTTGCTAACATTCAGCCACATACCCATTTCCTATAAATCTGTACTATTTGGTATCCAAACAACCACAAAATGTTTCATAAAATATATACGCTAAGAGCATCTACAGTCACGACGGGCAAATTCAACCCCCCAAATGCTGGTGGACGCGCAGGGTGTCCGCGGACACTGACTGGTTAAGCCTCAAATTTATCTTCTTACAACTAGACACCTCAATTACCATACCTCAAATCCATATAAACTCATTCAACTAAGTTGTTGCATTACACACATCGTCCAACCACTACATCACTAAGCATGTCATTAGACTACCAAAGTTTGGCATGTTCGGCTATGATGGAGAAGATCATCCACGGCTGCCCTTGCCCTTCCCGGTGCCCTTGCCGTCCTTGTCGTGGAAGTATCGGTCGAAAACACAGCAGGGATCGAGCCGGATCTGCTCGACGCTGGAGCTGTCCTCGCCGCCGCTGTCCTCCTTCTCCTCCTTCAATAGCGGTCCGGCCATGACACGGACCGCCCGATTCTGCTCTCAGACGAGGGCGCGTGTGTTCCTCTGTTGTCACTTCTTCACAATGCAGGTGCATATGGCTTCCTCCTCTGCGGCCGCTCACGCCGTCACCTCCTCCGCCGCCATGTCGGCAGTGATATGGGCCTCGGCGGCCCTTATCCCCTCCTTCCCATGGCAGGCACACCATCACGGTGGGATTAATAAAGGCTAATTGGTTTCATGCCAACATTTGGCACTGCCAATACTTGGCAAGCCAACAATTGGCAATATCAAAAGTTGCCAAAAAATTGGCAACTCTTATGAGGTTGGCAAGTGAAACTGGTAACTAACTAAGCACTAGCCAATATTTTGGCATTTTGCCAAATGTTGTCATGCTAATTTTTGGCATCAAATCAATCATGCTCATAGTCCGCCTGACCGGTGATGGGGAAGGAGAGATTTTCCGACTGTCGGGACCGCAATGATCCAGTCCTAGAGGATCCGAGCGCCCGTTGAGCCGACGCTATAGAGTTGCGGCAGACAGATCTTGCCGTCGGCTGAGCGCTGTCCTCCCGGGAGCGACGAAGTGCAATACGGACGGCCATTGCCTCCTCCAACCCGCACGGGATGACACCCAAGTCGACGGATCTGGACTAGTTGGAGTCAGATCCACTGGCCGCCATGCCGGAGACGGCCGGAGACGGCCGGAGGGGAGCTTGGGTGGTTGAGGGGAGTGGCTAGGGTTTGGTCCGGCAGGCGGATGGGAGGAACCGTATGCTTACATCTAAATCCAGTAGACAGCTAGACATGATACATTCCTCAAAAAAGAAAAACTAGACATGATACATTTTGTGTGAATTGGTGGGGCATCACGCCCGGGTGCACGCAGCATGGATCTCTGGATAATCAAACCCCAGTAACCGACCGACCAGAACACGGTGGCAAGAGCGCGTCGACTGGGCAGGCAAAGGAAAGGAGAGTGACAGAGGGACAAACAAAGTTGTGAGGACAGCCTGAAATAGCCTTGTTGCAGTTCACTTCAGGAGTTCCGGCGAGGACGAGAACCAACAACAACATCCCCACTTCCCCAACCGTCTCCTCGAATCCCCGCCCCCCCCCCCCCCCCCCCCCCCCCCCCCCCCCCCCCCCCCCCCCCCCCCCCCCCACCCCCGCGCCGTCGCCCTCGCCTCCGCCCGGGATCCTCGCCCGCGTCGCCAGGTGAGGCCTTTCTCTCTTCGCCGCCGTTTGTTGGTTCTTCTTCTTCTGCTCCTCCTCCTCCTCTTGGCTGGCTGCTGTATGCGTGAGATCACCGGACTGGGCGTTAGATTTGGTTGTCTATTTTTGTGGTTCCGTAGAAGTACTTTTGGACTAAAGGCGAGATTCTGGACAAAACCGCCTTTTCCCCCAATTTAAAAGCACCTGTAACTTTGTAAGAGTGTATTGATCCTGAATTCATGGCCCCGGAAGATTAGAGCTCGATATATTTCACACTGGAACGCGATTGGTTCCGGCTCATATCTAATTGAGGCAAACGCGATTGCTCCTTGTGCTTAGAATTTGTAGTGAGATGCAGATGTTATGACCAGTCTAATGAATGAACATTAAAATACAAGCACAGACGAAACAACCAATCCGTTGTTTTCTGACTCTGAATATGGTGTGTTTTTAATTACTCTCATACTTTTCGTTATGCAACTATCTGAAAATACGCCCACTGCTCTGTTTCAAAGGAGACTAACCACCTTGTCTCCATCTATCCCCAGAGACTACTTAGTTTGAACGAACTTCCCATTTTTCCATCACAGTCCCTTATTCACACCGCAACTGCCCATTTCCCATCATAGTCCATTTGCAAGACCGATCAGGGATACTAATCACATGTTTTTTTTCTTGCTGCTAATGTAGCAATGCAGCTGTATCACCATCCGTATTCACTAGACAGTCAGAAGGTGCGGATAGCCCTGGAAGAGAAGGGTATTGACTACACATCATATCATGTCAATCCACTAACAGGGAAAAACATGAATGTGGCCTTCTTCCGAATGAACCCTTCAGCGAAGCTCCCTGTCTTCCAAAATGGCGCTCATGTCATTTTCCGTGCCATCGATATCATCCAGTATGTTCTTTCATTCACCTTTGGAATGGCTCAAACTTACACATTCGATACTGCTGACCAAACAGAAATATTCATTTATCTCCTCTATATTTTCATAGGTACTTAGACAGACTCGCGGTGCACTTAAGCGGCGAAATCCAGCCTGTGAATACTGAGGTTCTCCAATGGATGCAGAAAGTTGATGGTTGGAATCCTAAGATGTTCACACTAACTCACACCCCACTAAAGTACCGTGCGTTTGTCTCCAAGTTCATACGCCGGGTGCTGATTGCTCGGATGGCTGAAGCCCCAGATTTAGCTAGCATGTACCATGTCAAGCTCCGTGATGGTTATGAGACCGAAGACAGACTGAAGGACCCCGAGACTATGCGGCAAAGTGAGGAAGAGCTGAGCAAACTTCTGGATGATGTTGAGGCACAGCTCAACAAGACCAAGTATCTCGCTGGCGATGAATTCTCACCAGCTGATTCAATGTTCATTCCCATTCTTGCACGAATAGCCCTTCTTGATCTTTATGAGGAATACATCAGTAGCAGGCCCAGGGTCCTGGAGTACCACACATTGGTCAAGCAGAGGCCAAGCTACAAGGTTGTAATTGGGAAGTACTTCAATGGGTGGAAGAAGTACCATACTCTCTTCAGGACCTCGTTCTTCCTTTGTGTTCGAACCTTGTTCCGAAAATACTAGGTGGTTCAGCGTGTTGCGTAGCCGATCCATGCTGAACCAGTGTGTACAGTGAGTTTAGGCTGAATATATGACCATCATGTGTTTTTCCTCCAAGGCCAGGCTGATGGTTCCTGAGAGTTTTGTTTTCTATACACCTGTCTTCTCCAATGTCGCTGTTTAGAGCCTACAGAATCTAGATGTTGAATTACTTACAGAATAATAGGCCTATATGTATGGTTTGGGTTTTCTTTATACAACGCGTCTCTCTTCATGGACAAATATTATTTCTATCATCTGTTCTAGCGCGCCTCATATCTAAAGTATCTTGTGCACCAGCTGTCACTGCAATCTTCTTTTTCATTTGATTTTACGTTTTCCAAGTTTGTTAGAGAGCTTAGTTTCCAGTTTCATATTACTTCTAACTCATAGCTTCTGATTTCAAATTAAGTTATGAGTTAAAATTTGTTTACTCATATTTTTCTCATAGCTTCATTTTTCTGATGTCGGCGTGTGTGGGATTTGTCCGGTGTGTTTTGATGTTGGGAGTGGGCTCAGCTCTTGTTGTTTCGGTTTTCTTCCGGGTTTTCCGTAATTAACTGGGCAACAATCTTCTTAATCAATAAAACAGGCAAAACTTTTGCCTTGTGTTAAGAAAAACAATATTTTTTTCATAGCTTAATTTTTTCGTGCTCATATTTTTTAAACTCAAATAGCAATAAAATATTTTCCTACTGTATGAGTGCAGAGCTTCCCAGATATATTTAAGCAGAAGATCTCCATGCACATGCTTTACATGTACAGGACAGGACAATGGGCCCCATTATCATTGACTCTAGTATCCACTAGGTGTCTTTATTACTTGATCCCCTTATGGTTGTCGACATAGTGCACAACACGTCTATTTATACATCAAAGTTGAAACACTTTGTCCAGCAATTCAAGCTTGTTGTCTGATACTGTTTTCCTTCAGATTTTGTAGGCTCCGAGAGTAAGCAGGGAAGAGGAAGAAAGAGAGAGCATAAGAGCGCTAGGAATGGGAACATGGAGGAAAGCTTAACTTTTTTGTTTTCACCTCTAGTGTTGGAGGTGCAAATATTTAGTTTTGTGCTTTCCTGATGTCTCCCATTCCTATGGTTCTTGAGCACTCCTTCCTCTCCCCTTTCGCTTGCGCAATAGATTAATGCATAAACCTTAAATATGTGTGCACATACTTACATTATCTGATAATCTAAAAGGCTAGTCGAGAAAAGGAAGAAAAGAGAGCCTGAGAGCAGTGGGAATGGGAACATGGAGGAAAGCCTAACTTGCTTTGTTTTCGCCTCTAGTGTTAGAGGTGAGAATTCAGTTTGGTATTCCCGATGCCTCCTATTCCTACTGTTCTCAAGCACTCCTTCCTTTTCTTTTTGGCTTGCTTGGTTGCTTTAGCTTAAATAGAAACCAAATATATGCGTGCACATGTTTAATGTGGGATCTCAAGAGCGAGCTAGGAAGAGGAAGAAAGAGAGGGTGTAAGAGCAGTGGGAGTGAGAACATAGAGGAAAGCCTAACTTAGCTGTTCTCCACCTCTTGTGTTGAGGTGGAGATATTTCCCGATGCCTCCCATTCCTATTGTCCTTATGCGCTCCTTCCTCTTCCTTTTTGTTTGCTAAATCGATTTAGCAGAAAAACAGAACATATATGTGCATATATTCAGGTGATGTGAGATGTCCACTATGAGACAGGAAGAGGAAAAAGGAGGGCCTAAGAGCGGTGGGCATGGGACATGATGGAAAGCTAAAGACCTCAGTTCCTCGTCTAACACTGTAAGATGTTTTCTGTCAAAAAAAAAACACTAAGATGCTTTGTTTTGAGTTTCCTGATGCCTCTCATGCCTATTGTTCTTTGGTGTTCCTTCCTCTTCCTTCTAGTTTACACAACATAAAAAGGATTCATAGTAATAAATATGATTTCGTTCAAATTAATAACCCTGCATACTAGATTGCTATTTTCTGTGTTTGTTTGTCTCTTTGGCATGCCTTAATCCATTCATAAGACAAGATAAGATGTCGGCTTAACAAGGCTACTGGTTTATACTTCATAATTTAGTAGCACTGTAATTCATTTTTCAGATTCTAATCGCACCACGAAACACACCAAGACATTTTATTTACCTGTCAGGTATATTATATATACTAGGAAATCCTCTAGCATATATAACTGGATATTATTTGCGTTTAAGTACTTAATGTGTCAAGAAACCTTTAGACACTTACTTCTGTATTAACTAATTTATCAAGTTTGTTTACAAGCTTTGTCCCAAATGCTCAAATAGCATTAATGTTTAATGCCTATACATGTATGCAGATTTATGATGAAAGTAACACAGTATAGTAAAATAGTAGATCATCAAAGCAGTGAAATGATCTTTTAGATAAACCACACGACTAACATTTAAAGCGTGTCATTCTCTCTGCCCTGCAAACAAAATGTTATGACAGGCATATTAGGGGCTTAGCCTAGTGGGCTGTGGCCCAAGTTATCTTATCGTTATTAGGGGCTTAGCCCAATTATCTTATCGTTATTAGGGTTGTTTGCTTAGGAGTCAAGTAAACCTCTCTATATAAGGAGAGGAGATGTATCAATCTAATCAAGCAAGAAGCAATCAGTATTTGCTCGGCTTCCCTTAGGGAGCCGGGAGACCTAACCCTAGCCGCCTCTTGCGCCGCCGCCGCCTCTTCTCCACCACGCAAGGACGGTGCCCAGCCGCCGGCCGCCGCGCCCTTGACCTCGTCTTCCTCCATCTTTCCCCTACAATCTCCGCCCTAGAACCGGCAGAACCCTAGCTCCTAACACAAAAATACTGCTTTTCTGATGGAACTAGGAGACATACCTCTGTATCTATGTGACTCCCATTACATAGTTTGTACAAAGTTGAATGAACAATCTGCTTGTCAAGAATTGTTGTGGCAATAATCTGCACATTTGCAACCAAAGTTCAGTATTGTGCACTGCAATTTGCAACAGGAAGCCGTGTCGTCAAATAAACAATCATAAAACAGGATCACACAACTAAATTTACTGCATAACAGAAGCTTTCTTAACCCAAAGAGATTGACGACAATAACAGAGCATAGTTCTAGAATGTCCTCAATGTACAACCTTGTGTGACCAATAGCACAACCTTGTGTGATCCATGTACTTGATCTGTCTCAACTGCACAACCATGTGTGACCAATAGCCTAAAGATTGTAAAAACTTGTTGCCCATATTTCTTTTTCACAAGCGACTCTATCTATAATGCACACATAAAAAGATATGTGCATGTGAACTGTTAGTACGTAAAGGACAGGGGAGTGTTTTTTAACTCAAATAAACTGTGAAACAGTAACACAATCTGGTACCCCCATTTTACGTGCTTCAACCATTTTGCGTAAATCTACAGAAAAACAGTACCACTGTCATGAGAATCTTACAAAAAGAACTTAGGGCCTCTTTGATTCGCGGGATTACAAAAACACAAGAATAGGAAAAACGTAGGATTGAAATGACATGTCCATTGGATTCCTATAGGATTTGAGTTTATTTGATTGTATCACAGGAAAAATAAAGGATTTCTTCCAAGAGGTTGGAGTGGATGCTACAATTCCTATGAAATGTAGTTCAAATGAATCCATAGGAAAAAATCCTATGGGATTCAATCCTGCGAATCAAACGATCAACGCAGGAAAAATTCCGAAGGATTCTTATCCTTCAAAAATCCTATGAAAATCCTTTGAATCAAAGAGGCCCTAGGATGTACACTCAAAGGCTGACAAACTAAATTTGAACATCAAGTGTTTCTGAATCTTACAAAAAAGAACTTATGATGTGAACTCAAGGTTGGCATACTAAATTTGAACATCAGAGTTTGGAATGGAAGACAAGTAACCAGGAAAGTAAGTTTCTAAATATAATTTCCAGCTATTTTTTAGAGATTTTTTTTCACGCTTCGGTTGAATATTGTGATGTCACTGCATATAGCACAATTTACGAAATAGCAGGCCGTCAGTTCAGCAACCTATTGGTAACTAGGCTCGAACTAATTATGAAAACAGTGGAAGATGTCATAGTTATAGTACTTTTTCATGTATAGACCAAAGTTCAAATATAACTGATACATTATGGTACCACAATTCAATCCAGGAATTGGACTGGACTGGAACCAGTTTCCTTGTGGCACCCATCGCCTAGTGGCAAGGTTTTACTTCCGAACCATAACATTTCATTTCTTGCAAGCTAGAACTGGACTCCATGCCAAGCATTTTACTGGTAGAACTTCGATGTATCAGACTTATGCAGAGTAAAAATATCAACAGTATCTTACCAAAAGTAAATGCTTCCAGGTCCTCACTGGAAGTAGTACACTGTAAATCCTCCAGAACTGGTGCTATCTGATCAAGTGTCATTGCTGGACCTCCTTCCTTTTGTCCTAGTTTCTCCAAAATACCATTTATTGATGATGTCACTGAAAAAAGGTAACTCACTGTTATATTTGCTGGAAATAATTCACAGTGCTTTGCAAGGTTGGTCTTTTCCCATTCTAGTGATATTATAGGGTTTTAAGTAAGGTATAGTGATTTTTCTTGCACCGATATCGATGGGACAACTATTAATCAAAACTGAAACCATGTAACTTGAGTGATAAATTGTCATAGTACACTGGTACCTCGCAAGTTGGTTACTTGCCTACTTGGTATCTTTGGAGGCATTGTGCTGGTAATGATTCTGCAAAATATTCTTATGCAATTAACCTAATGAGGTATACTAGATTTGTTTTATCCTCTTATGCCTCTTTCTATCCTCCTTGAAATCCAAGAGTAGAAAACTAAAACAAATGGCAGAAGGCGTGATTTCAACAAGCATATGCCATTATAGGAATAAACTAGCATATGGCATTCCTTAATCTGGCTCATTCAAGACCATGCCAAGCACGCTCGTTCTCCTGCTTATTACCTACTTTGCTGATCATCACCTTGTGGCACTTTAGAAATTGTTCGTCCCACAAGTTGGCCGAATGTTAGCCTCCCATTCAGAAGCAATCCGTCAATAAGAGCTTCTGACTGCAAGATACATAAATTCCATGCATAAGGTCATAAACTGTGGAAAAGCTACAAGTACTAAATGATTGTAGTCATAATGTTCCTGGACAAGATCACATATTTTGTAGCAAACACAGGAAACAGCTATGACCATGATTACGCCAAGCTATTTAGGTGAGACTATAGAATACTCAAGCTTGCATGCCTGCAGGTCGACTCTAGAGGATCAAATCAAGAACTTAGAATGTTTTTATTTTTGAAACAACCAACAAACTAATCGTCAACCAATCAGCATTTGGCATTGCCATGGTAACTGGAGCCATATTTTACAACCACATAATATGTTTTCTACCAGTTGTCATTTTTAAGCAATGACTCATTCTCCTGGATAATCCCTAAGCTGTTAGGCTGTTCTGCATGGTATATCCACATATGTCAATGATTCCTGGACTTGCCGAGAGCTAGAATCAGTCTCCTTGCCAACTGCATAGTCATCTCTTGTTATTTCTCATTCAGACCTTGTACATGTACTCTATAAAGAGCAATTAATTCAACAGATAAGTGTGTTTATCTCGATGTCATTCATAGTATCAGAGTAGTCTTTGGGTCATGCTAATCCAATCTAAACCATTCTTCCCTTGCCCCGTCAACCCACCTATGTTACCATGGGTGGAGAATAGAGAATAGCCACAACATCATCACAAGCTTCAAACCTAGAACCTAACGACTTCCATAAACTGCAGTCTAATGAATTCATTTATCGAGTAAAAATGCAAATAGTTTAGATAGTGAATATTACAATTCAAATTCAAATGGCAAAAGTCTAGACCACATCTGTATCCAGTAAGTTAAAGATAAACCCATGCCCATATGCACCCCTTAGAGAGTACACGTGCATTAAAAAACCAAAAATTGCAGTATTAGAACATGTTGAACATGTTACAGTGCGTATAGAAGAAAAAGGTTGTGCAAAAGTATGTTTATATCATCATATGTACACTGTACAAAAATAGTTTACTCATCCTGTGTGATATTTGTCAACTTCTTTTTGTGCAATGCAGATATGATCATCTTTCTGCAAAAAAGTTCGCTTGTATTCGGATTATAACATGCTCTAATGGAATGGGGGATTTTGAAGTGCACAAGTACTCAATCCTCAGGGGTGCATATGAACCTAGGTTCAGAGTGCATATATAAATAAGTGAGAACATACAGAATGTTAATTGTTCAGGAAAATCTTAACCATATTTGTATTTTGTCAAACATAGTAGTCCAATAATATAATGTGGATAATATGGACCCTTGACACTCCTAATAAGTGCAAGGATCATTGGAATAGTGTCATACATGGTGCCATGAACCAGTCTAACATGCTTAAAGATTAACCCAGAGGATGGATAGAGGATGTGAATACAACATTTGAAAAACTTGGAATGCTCAAGCTGAATAGTAGGAATATGAAACGGTTCATCTTGCACTACATATAGAAGAAAATGTTTGTCGACAAAAAGATGATAGGCCTTATGATCTTGAAGGAGCAAGAAGAATATTCAGACGTACAACACTAGAATAATTTGATTATGCTGAATGGCAAACTCCAGATAGAAAGGATTAACTAGCTTCTACTCCCTCTGTCCGGAATTAGTTGATGCTTAAACGGATGCATCGAGCATTGATACGTCTAGATACATCCGTTTGAGCGTCAACTAATTACGGAGGTAGTATTTTCCAACAGTGATTGCAGTATATCATGAAAGAGTAAAAGACAACCTCAGGACACCGTTCTAAAATTTGCAAGTACCTCACTCATGTCATCAACTCTAGATCAGTAATCAAGGTGAAGATGCATTGTTTTTTTTTTCAAGGATACGTCTGACGTATCGAGAAGATGCATTGTGATTGTTTTAACACATGCTAATAATCTTTAGCGTAATACTGATATCTCAGTTACCCAATGCCATCACCTCTAGACCATTAATCAAGGTCGATATGCATCTAGCAATGAGAATCACAAGGCACAATTCATAGGTGCACAAAATCTACAGTACCATCTGCTCCACACTGATTTCGGCATTCAGAGAATTATGGCTGCTGTTTTAATCAATCCAGACTTTCAACAAGCAAGCGTGAACTAAAATCAAGGTCACATCAAAGTAAATACCTCTGGAATGTCCGCACGGATAACAGAGATGAACTTTGAGAAGCGCAACCGATGCAGGACATTATCGAATATGGCCAAGTAGAGCGTCACCCTCCTATAGCCTACAATCACAGAAAAATGGAGTCACAGATGAAGTAAACATGCGTTAAATGAAATTTACACAGAAAGATATCATGTGTTGGTTCTCTTACTTCTGCATCATCGTAATTGCTATCATGTGTTGGTTCTCTTGCTTCTGCATCATCCTAATTACTAAACATAACATCCCTTTCATATGGGAACCGTCTAACTTGTTGAAATCTGAACTAATTCATATGAAAAAACAGGATCATATGACAAACTTGTTCATCTACCTTGATTTGCATGATCTTGTTTTGCTTTGGATGTCCATGAAGAAACCAAAATCTAAATGAAATCTAAGTTGTTCCTAATAAGAATTTTTGATCGGGATGACTCGTGGTACAGGAGGACAGCACTTTCAAGGTCTATGAGGATATAATGCTTTATTTCGGATCCGTTGCAACATACGGGCACTTTACTAGTATATGGAAAAGGACCGGTTAGTCGTAGAAACATAAACAAGCACACTAGAAACATAAACAAGCACACTTTCAGACTTATTTAGATGAGACACAAAACTTTAATACATAGAATGATACCAGTTCCCTTATGTTGAACTCATGTTGTAGACAAAATCAGATCAATGACACACCACTACTGACCACTGTAATTAAGAGTCATAGTATAAATTAGAGTGAGAAATATGGTAATTAGCTCACAAAACATGTAACAATACATGCATTGCAGATTTTCTTAGCATCAATTAGCATCCACCGTGTAAAATGATCTGAATTGGATAAACTGTTCCTAGAGACTTCACACATGCACATAGCAAACTAATGAAAATATAGGGAGGCTAGCAAGAAACAATCACTTTGAAAACTCTAAACTCCAATGAAATTTGTACATGATCATAAAAAGATGTTTCTTGTATATTGTTTAGACGTGCGGAATAAGGCTTGTTTTGTCCACTCTAGAACCTTCTTGGGTGTTTGTGTTGCAGCCGGGGTGATTTGATTCTTCTAGTGATGGTGGCCGAGCTACAAGGTTTTGTAATTACGACGTACTTCGATGGCTGGAAGAAGTATTGAAATCTCTTCAATTCGTTCTTTGTGTTTGAACCTTGTCCCAAAAATACTAGGTGATTCATCGTGTTGTTTAGGCGATTCATACTGAACCGATGTGTATAGTGAGTTTAGACTGAAATATATGATCATTTTACCTTCATGTATTTAACTCGTAGGGGTTGTGGCCGATGGTTTCCTTGGTCTCCTTGCATGTATGTAGTTTTGTACAACCTTCAGAATTTGGATACTAAAGTACTTATAGAATGATAGCCCTAGCCCTATACACATTTTTTTCTATTGATAAAATGGCCTATATACATTTGGTTTTGCTGATAAGAGATCTCTAGGATCATGGGATAATCACATTTGTCATTTTTAATAGTGCAGCTCACCTCATAAGTACCTAGAGTATCAATTTATTGTCACTTCATGGTTCTTTCCCCATTGTTCTGTAATGTTTCCAAGTTTACATAGAGTGTTTAATTTGTCCAAGTTCATGCTATTTTTATCTCATATCTTATTGCTACACGTTTTCATACTTCATAAATGCACAGGCTGATACAAATATTATGTACCTGTTTTGGATATGGGTAATAAAGATAAGAAGATATCTTTCCACACATGCCCTAAATTAAGAGTAGAGGACAATAGGACAGGGCCAGTGATTATGTGGCCCCATTATCATTGACTTTAGAATGGTGCCCCCATGCACCAGATGTCTCCATTTCTTTCTCCTCAAAGGTTCT
Source organism: Triticum urartu (assembly GCF_003073215.2). Taxonomy (NCBI): domain Eukaryota; kingdom Viridiplantae; phylum Streptophyta; class Magnoliopsida; order Poales; family Poaceae; genus Triticum; species Triticum urartu. The sequence continues at coordinate 509,991,245 of NC_053023.1, read as the reverse complement.
GCATATGATGCACCACCCATTATTTATACCTCAACGCTGAAACACTTCGTCCAGCAATTCAAGCTTTTTGTTTGAAAGCTTTTGTTTTGTTAGATTTGTAGGCACTGAAAGTAAGCCGGGAAGAGGACGAAAGAGAGCTCAAGAGCACTAGGAATGGGAACATGGAGGAAAGCCCTGCTTGTTTGTTTGCACCTCTAGTCTCAGGGATGCAAATATTTGGCATGCATGGATCCTTTCCTGATGCCTCCCATTCCTACCGTTCTTGTGCACTCCATCCCCTTCCTTTAGGATTGCATCAGTAGATTTGTTGGAGAAACAATCGACATGTGTCCACATATTTAGATAACTTGAGAGCTTGAAGGTGAGCCGGGAAGTGGAAAAAAGAGGGCATAAGAGCAGTGGGAGTGGGAACATGGAGGAAAGCCTAACTTGCTTTGTTTCATCTTTAGTGTTGGAGGTGGGAACTTGCTTGGTGTTTCCCAATGGCTCTCATTCCTATTGTTCTCAAGCACTCCTCCCTCTTCCTTTTTTGGCTTGCTTGGTTGCTTTAGCTTAAATAGAAACCAAATATATGCGTGCACATGTTTAATGTGGGATCTCAAGAGCGAGCTAGGAAGAGGAAGAAAGAGAGGGTGTAAGAGCAGTGGGAGTGAGAACATAGAGGAAAGCCTAACTTACTGATTCTTCATCTCTTGTCTTGAGGTGGGAATGTAGTTTGGCATTTCCCGATGCCTCTCATTCCTATCGTTCTTAGGCGCTCCCTCCTCTTCCTTTTTGGTTGCTAAATCACTTCAGGAAAAAAAGCACATATGTGCATATATTCAGATGATATGAGAAGAGGTCCTAAGTGTAGTGGGCATGGGAACATGATGGAAGGCTAAGTCTCTCTGAAAGAGACTTTGGTTGAGTTTTCCCGATGCTTCCCATGACTATTGTTCTTTGGTGCTCCTTCCTCTTCCTTTTGGGTCGCACACATGAAAAATATTCATAGTTTAAAATGATTTGGTTCAAATTCATTCACCCTACATAGTTGGATTTGCAAATTTCTGTGTTAAATGGCGCACATGTTCATCTCTAGATTATTCCACACAAGAGTCCTTATCATGTCAAGATTATTATTCAGGTATTATATATATGAAGTATACATCTCTATATCTGATAAAGGGCATTCGTAGAAACATAAACACATTTTTAGACTTAACAAGAAGAAACACACAACTTTAACACATAGAATGGTACAAATTCTTCATTGGTTCCTCAGGTTGTACTCATGCTGGAGACAAAATCACATCAATGGCACACCACTGCTGACCACTGTAGCTAAGAGTACAACAGAAATCGGAGTGCGAAAGATGGTAATTGGCACACACAAAATGTAACAATATGTGCATTACAGCTTATTTTTATCATCAATTCCTAAAGAGTTCACACATGGGATAGCAAACTAATGGATATATACATAGGCTAGCAAGAACAACCATGACCGTAACAAGATATATCTGCAGCTTCAAAAATTGTAAACTCCAATGGAATTTGTACACTTGATCATAAAATGGTGTGGGATTTTAAATATTGTTTAGATGTGTGGGATAAGGCTTATTCCCCACTCTTGAACTTCGCTGGTTGTTTGCATCTCAACTCGGGTGCTTTAATCCTTGAAGGGATGGTGGCCGAGCTACGAGGTTGAATCGGGAAGTACTTCAATGGGTGGAAGAGTACCCTACTCTCTTGGGGATCTTGTTTTTCCTTTGTATCTGAACCTTGTTCTTAAAATACTATGTGTATAGTTTAGACTTTAGACTGAATATCTGATCGCTATACCTTCATGTGTTTTCCTCCTAGGGATAGAGGGTGATGGTTTCTTTCGAGACATGTTTTTTCCTATATTTTAATTAGTTAAATAATAGGACTATACACATTTTTTCTTGATAAAGTGACCTATAATTTTTTTTGGTTTTGCTGATATGAGTGTTTTCTAATCATGTTTTAATCACATTCTGCCATGTGTAATAATGCAGCTCATGTCCGAAGTACCTTATGTTCCAATTAATTACCACTTCGATGGCTCTTTGTCATTGTTTTGTAATTTTCCAAGTTCACTTATTTACTTAAGAGGGTTTATTTTTTTCTAAGTTCATATTATTTTTTGCTCATAACTTCTTATTACCACATATTTTTCCACTATAAATACACAAGTTGTGTTCGCACACGAACACGTCACCGTGTACCTCCAACGCCGAGGGTGATGCACCACAGCTCACGCCGAAGGAGACCCGTCCGGAAGCGCGGTACGCAAGCAATCCGGCGGGTGCTTTTCAGGACCCGAAACCCCACGCGTCCGGGAGGGACCCCGTCTGGACGTGCGGCGGCTATGGGCTGCCCTAGGTCGGTTCGCCCGCCCCTAGAGCCTCGAGGATCGCTGCCCTTCAACACGAAGAACGAACGAAGAACGAGAGAGAAAGAAGATGTAAAACTAGGGTAAAAAGTAGATGTGTTTTGTGATTGTGTGTTGCTATTCAATCGGCCGTCACCCCTTACATATATATGAGGCGGCTGGACTTTCCGTACAAGAAAAGAACTCAAATCCCATCCAAAACATCAAAAGATAACCTAACTCGGACTACGAGGGCCGGAACTCTCGGTCAGCCCGGAACTTTTGGGCTGAAATTATATCAAGTAGCCCTCTTGCACTGAATCTGCAGGTCGCATACTACTTCGGATGACAATGATCCCAAAAGCAAAGTTGTAGATCTTGCAATGGACAAAAACTCTTCAGTTGATCACTTTTTCATCCGAGGTCATCTTGATGCGAAATCAGCCCCGCAAATCTGCAAACAATGTTAAAATTTCAGTTTTCGAGGCGCACCACGCGCAAACTCTCGGTTTAGCCGGGAACCTCTCCGGAAGTTTTGCCTGGAACTTCCAGGGCAAACTTATGCAGCACACTGTTTTGGCTCTAACTTTTGCATACGAACTCTGATTTAAATGTTTTTTATATCGAAATCGATCGTATTGACGAGACGAAGACAACCCGTGTAGGAACTTTTCCCATAGGACGTCGTCTTGAAGGCCTAATTGACCGAACAATACTCTGAACACAAAATCATAAAAAAATTTAGCATAGTTTCGGCCCTTGAGATGAGGTCGTACGGCGATAACCCAAACTTCAAAGATGTTTATATCGACAATATGAAACTTTTTCATGTAGATCACTTCTCTATTTGAGGCCATCTTAATCAAGTTCTTAACCGCGTCAAAATTTGGTGTCAACACATGCCCCCCTGTTTTTCGGCAAAACTTGCGTGCCGAAAAATAACTTGCACGATGCTTTTCCTAAGGACGATGTCAACACTCCATCGGCCATTTTATGTGCTTAGGGCGATAATTTCTATATCGGCCATGTTTAACTTCTTGTTTACATCATACCCTGGAACCGATTACCACCAATCAGCTTTAAAGAGATGGGAATGAACCCGTTCCTCGTAGCACTAAGGAAATCAAACTCTGAGAGGTCACGCCCTGTTAAGAAAGTAACACCCGGATGATTCCAATCCATCGATGCATCGGCCAAAGCAACACAAGCCGAATTATCCGCGTGAATGACTTCTACCTCATCATCGACCCACTGTATTAAGAATTGATGCATGGTAGATGGCACACATTGGTTAGCATGAACCCAATCGCGGCCTAATATAACATTATAGTTACCTTGCACCTCGGCGATGAAGAATGTGGTGGCCAAAGTTTTGCTTCCCACGGTGAGTTCCATGCACATCACACCTTTGGCCTCTGTCTTTTCTTTACCGTCAAATCCATTAAGTACCATATTGGTCTTCATCAATGCATCATTATCTAATCCCAACTTCTTGAAGACCGAGTAGGGCATAAGATTTACCACAGCACCACCATCAACGAGCATCCTAGCAACCGGCGATCCGTTAATATGACCTTTGAGGTACAATGGCTTCAAGTGTTTCACCGGTTCTTTTGGCTTCTCGAAGATAGCGTTCTTTGGACCAAAATCCAGTTGAGCCACCTCCCCTTCTTCACCTATAGCACGAAACTCGGCTGGTAAGTAATACACCATATTAATATCCATACCTTCCCGAACCGGCGTAGAGTCGTAATCCACCATCTCATCTTCATCCCCCAATGTGTATATTGGGCTCAAAGTTTCCTCAATTGAAGGGGATTTTTCAGGTGGTGTGGACGATGTAATAGGGGTCGCATCATCCTCTTTTGGTGGTGAAGATGTTGCTGCAGCTAATGTAGAAGCATCTGTGTTTTGTTTTTGTTTAGGCCTCCACACTTGTTTTGTGAGTGCCATGGGCCGAATTTCACTTAACAATTCGTCCCTTTGCCTCTCCTCTTTGTGCTCTACTTTCTCGTGGTTCCTCATGCATTCTAATCTCCTTTTCATGGTCTTGGTTAAACTGAGAGGACACCACTTAGGTTGAGTATATTTGGGATCCCTTGGTTTGGCCTTGCTTGTGCTCGCCTCATGATCACTAACCATGGAACCCTGCTGAACAATAGCAATATCACCATTAGAAGTAGCCAGATTACCAACAACTGGCTTTTCGATCTCCTTTTGCTTGTCGCATTCTGAAATTTCCGCATTAGATGACTTAACACGCCACACTTTTTTATTGGCCTTACTTGGAGAAAAAAAATTTGGACGATTAGCACCATAGCTCAAACGGCCTTGTGTGGGATAATAAAGCCTCTCGCGAGCAGACCTTCTAGGTGCTGCCCACCCCATATGGAAAGCATAAGGAACCATTGGGGGCTGCCCCCATCCTCCACTGAAGCCTCTCATGTAATATGGCGCATAGGAGGGTTGTGACATCCATGGTGTCGGTGCCCATGACCCATATGGCCTTGTATATCGTTGAAACTCTTGCTCCGGAGGCAATCTTGAACGCTTTGAATGTGATGGCCGATTAGAGCTAGAACCGGCTGCTTGACTTGCATATTTGGATAGCAACATATTAAAAGTTGGCTTGATTATCTTGTTCTTAGTTTCATTCTTTTTCCACTTGCCAACTTCTGAATTCTTGGGCTTGATCAATTTAACATGAGCATCCTCTTGTACTTGTGGTTTCCCCCCGAGTGTAGCATTTTTTATAGTGATCTTCAACACTTCCTTACCATCGGGTTGCTTCTCAAGCACAATCTTTCTTCCCAAGACCTTGTCGCCCTCCTTGCTATTCCTGGGTTCACCAATAACAACATTATCTTTATTAGCGGATTCGGCTATGTTAGGCCGAATTAACATTTTCTTCCCTTCCAAGTCTATGGTGTTTATGGGGAAGGGCTGCTTATCAACTTGCATCTCACCAAAATTCAATCGTCCGTCATTAATGGCCGATTGTATCTGTCATCGAAAACCATTGCAATCGTTAGTAGCATGAGAAAACGAATTATGGTGCTTATTGAGAAAATGAATTATGGTACTTGCAATAAGCACGCCGTTTCAGCTCTTCAAACGGCGGTATGGTGTGTGATATTCTAATCATCTTATCTTGCAAGAGAGTATCAAATATTTTATCACACTTTGATATATCAAAAGTAAACCTCATCTCCTCATCACGATTCTTGCGAATCGGCTTAAGAGCATTGCACATATAGGGTTTGGCCTTTGAGGACCAAACAAATTCAGTAGTATAGACATCAACCTCATCGTCCGAATTATCATCATTGTGTTCAATCATATGCATTCTAGGACGATCGGTTGTTGACCTATGGACCTCTTTACTTCGACTCTCTTGGGCCAAAGCTTTTTGTAAGACTTGATTAATGCTCAAAAACTCATAACTTTCTAGCCTCTCTTTAATGTGAGTTTTCAAACCATTGAGAACAAGATCTGCCAAGTCTCTCTCAGTTATCACTAAGCTATAACATCGGTTTTTTATATCTCTAAATCTCTTGACATAATAGGTGACCGATTCATCATGTTTTTGCCTAACCGATGTAAGATGTGACAACTTAAGCTCATTATCGCCGCTATAAAAGTGATCATGAAACTTTTGCTCTAATTGCGACCATAAGAGAATTGAATCATGTGGTAAAGCAGCAAACCATGAAAATGCGGTGCCAGTTAAAGACAGGGGAAATAAACGCACTTTCAACTCTTCTATGGAACCCGCTTCACCCAACTGTGCCAGATACTGACTCGCATGCTCCCAAGTCGTTTTCGTACCCTCACCACTAAATCTAACAAAATCAGGAACCTTATAACCTTGAGGGTAAGAAATTGCATCGAAGTGTTCAGGATAAGGCTTTTGGTACACACGACTCTTTACTTTCGGCTCATTTCCGAAAGTTTCTAGAAACATCTTATGCAAATCCTCCCTTAATTTAGCTAAAATTGGATTCGAGGTAGATGACGATGTTTGTGGCAATGACATAGGAGCAACCTGAGTACTAGCTATCGGTGCCACTTATGAGATGGGCGCCGAACCATAATTCGGCGGAAGACCAAACATGCTTGCGCCTATGGGTGGTGTGACAAAGTGATTCGGCGTTGACGCCGAATTGGGCACACTCATAATAGGATTAGGGTATGTAGGTGTAGCCACAAGCTGGTTGGTTTGTGTAGGGTAAAAATTCAATAGCATATTATATTGTTGTTGCATAGATGGTGCCGATGAAATAGGTAAAATTGGACTAAGGTTTTCGGATATACCAACAATACCATTAGATGATGGAGGCATATTTTTCTGAGCATTAGCACTAGCCACAAAAGAATTGTATGCCATCACATTACCCTTACTAACAAGACTTTCAATCACAGCCACTTGCTCTGGAGAAAAAACTTTACTCACAGTGATCACATCTTGTTCGTTGATGAGGGGAGGAAAATTGACGTTTCCAGCCGGAGTGATGTTGCCTTGACGGTCCTTCTTGAAACTTGAAAGAAACGCTTCCAAATCCTCCTCCTCGCGCTTCTTCTTGAGCGCCTCAAAAGCCTCTTCACGCTGCTTCTTGCGTGCTTCGTAGGCTTGGCGATGTTCATCCGATAGTTCATCAAGACCGGGCTTAATGATGTTATCGGCGTCAACTTCTCAGGGCTTGGGAAGATTAGACATGGTTGATGATGATTCTTGATCTTCCGTCCCCAACGGAGTCGCCAAAAAGTATGTTCGCACACGAACACGTCACCGTGTACCTCCAACGCCGAGGGTGATGCACCGCAGCTCACGCCGAAGGAGACCCGTCCGGAAGCGCGGTACGCAAGCAATCCGGCGGGTGCTTTTCAGGATCCGAAACCCCACGCGCCCGGGAGGGACCCCGTCTGGACGTGCGGCGGCTATGGGCTGCCCTAGGTCGGTTCGCCCGCCCCTAGAGCCTCGAGGATCGCTGCCCTTCAACACGAAGAACGAACGAAGAACGAGAGAGAAAGAACAAAGGAGGGATGTAAAACTAGGGTAAAAAGTAGATGTGTTTTGCGATTGTGTGTTGTTATTCAATCGGCCGTCACCCCTTACATATATATGAGGCGGCTGGACTTTCCGTACAAGAAAAGGACTCAAATCCCGTCCAAAACATCAAAAGATAACCTAACTCGGACTACGAGGGCCGGAACTTCTGGGCTGAAATTATATCAAGTAACCCTTTTGCGCTGAATCTGCAGGTCGCATACTACTTCGGATGACAATGATCCCAAAAGCAAAGTTGTAGATCTTGTAATGGACAAAAACTCTTCAGTTGATCACTTTTTCATCCGAGGTCATCTTGATGTCGAAATCGGCCCCGCAAATCTGCAAACAATGTTAAAATTTCAGTTTTCAGGGCGCACCGCGTGCAAACTTTCGGTTTAGCCTGGAACCTCCCCGGAAGTTTTGCCCCGAACTTCCGGGGCAAACTTATGCAGCACACTGTTTTGGCTCTAACTTTTGCATACGAACTCTGATTTAGACGTTTTTTATATCGAAATCGATCGTCTCGACGAGACAAAGACAATCCGTGTAGAAACTTTTCACATAGGACGTTGTCTTGAAGGCCTAATTGGCCGAACAATACTCTGAACACAAAATCATAAAAAATTTGAGCATAGTTTCGGCCCTTGAGATGAGGTAGGATGGCGATAACCCAAACTTCAAAGATGTTCATATCGACAATATGAAACTTTTTCATGTAGATCACTTCTCTATTTGAGGCCATCTTAATCAAGTTCTTAACCGCGCCAAAATCTGGTGTCAACAAGTTGATACATATATGTGGATATATTCAAATAGTATGAGATGCCCATTATGAGACACAGGAGGAAGAAAATAGGATACAAGAGCAATGGGCATGGGAACATGATGGAAGGTTAAAGCCCACGTTCCCTATCTAACACTTGAGGAGGCTTTGATTTTATTTTTTATGCCTTCCATGCCTATAGTTCTTTGATGCTCATTCCTCTTCCTCTTGGATCGCACAACATAAAAAGATTCATAGTATAACATGATTTGATCAAGTTCATACACCTTGCATAGCAGGAGGGTTAATTTCCGTGTTTTTGGCATGCTTTAATCCATCGGCAAGATAAGATGCCTGATTGTTAACTACTTTATACTTTATCATTTAGTATCATGATTTATGTTCCAGATTTTGCTAGCAGAACCAAACACATGTTTGGCCCTAGATGATTCTAAGATGATTGCATATCATCCCAAGACAATTAACTATATATATCAAGTATGCATCTATATCTGGAAACAAAGTCCATGTAGTCATAGAAACATATACTAGTGCATTTTCGAATTTAGCAAGATGATACACACAACTTCAAAACATACAATGGAAAAAAAATTCTCCACTAGTTCCATTCGGTTGAACTCAATTTGAACATGAATAGAATCAATGACACACCCTACTGACCATTGACGCTAAGATTAGGAGCAGAAGTCAGAGTGAGAAAGATGGTAATTAGCGAACATAACATGTAACATTGTATGCATTGAAGATCAATTTTAGCATCGGTTAGCATCCACCCTGTAAAATGATCCGAATCAGATAAACTATTCTTATAGAGTTCACACATGGGCATCACAAACTAATAGATAAATAACACTTACTAGCAAGAAACAACATGGAATGGTTTATCTACAGCTTCACAAACTCTAAATTCCAACGGAATTTTTACACTTGATCATAAAACAGTGTTGGTTTTTTAAATACTGTTTAGACGTGCGTCTTATTTCCCCCACTCTCAAACTTTAGTGGGTGATCTGATCCGTGGGATGGTAGCCAAGTCACAAGCTTGTAACCGTGAAGTACTGTACGTATGGAAGAAGTACCAAACTCTACTAGATGCTTCAGCATGTTGCCTGACTGGCCCATGTTGAATTGATATGTATAGCGAGTTCATACGAGTATGTGACTAGTATTCTTCCACCAAGGGATTGTGACTGATGATTCCTAATTTCCTCTATTTTTCTGTCCATGTATTTGTGTACAACCTACACAATTTGGATGCTAAATTACTTACAATATAGCAAGCATGTATTAATTTTCCTCTAGAAAATGAAATGCACACCCATTCAAGTTTTGTTGTTACGAAATCAGTTTAATCATGGACTAATCACATTATCATATTTTCTAGTGTAGCTAATATATATCGTCCATGTGTAGCAATTGTATTTGGAATATTCTTTTCCATTCTTTTGTATTTTTCCTTAGTTTAATTTATCCAAGTTCTTATTAGTTTTGGCTTTAGCTCATAACTTCTACTTGCCACCTAATTTTTTTGCTTCATATTATTCTTATTTTTATATCATAACATTTAGTGCTATACAAATGCACAATTTGATAGTGATATGATATACCATCCTTCATATGTTGGTAAGCAGAAGATCTCTGTGCATGTGCTATAAATTAATAGTACATAGCAATAAGACAAAGCCAGTTATTGTGTGGCCCCATTGTCATTGATTGTGGAATGGTTCTCTATGCACCAGGGTCTTCATTGCTTGCTCTCCCTAATGTTCTCTATAGAGTGGCCTACAATCTATATATATAGCGCAAAGCTGAATTACATTGTCCAACAATTCAAGCTTGGTGTTTACTTATTTTTAATTTTGTAAGCACTAAGAGTAAGCCGTGAAGAGGAAGAAAGAGAGACATTAAGAGCGCTAGGAATGGGAACATGGAGAAAAGCCAAACTTATCTGTTTTCACCCGTGTTGGAGGTGCAAATATTATGTTTGGTATTTTTCTGATGCCTCCCATTCCTATGGTTCTTGAGCACTCCTTCCTCTTCATTTTGGCATGCAAAATATCTTAGCAGAGAATTATGGATATATGTGCATAGACTTTAGATAATTTGAGATATAGAAGGCAAGTTGGGAAGAGGAAAAATAGAGGGCCTTAGAGTAGTGGGAATGGGAACATGGAGGAAAGCCTAACTTGCTCGGTTTTCACCTCTAGTGTTGGAGGTGAGAATTCAGTTTGGTGTTTCCCGATGCCTCCCATTCCTATTATTCTAAAGCACTCCTTCCTCTTCCTTTGTTGGCTTGCTTGGTTGCTTTAGTTTAGAAACCAAATACATGTGTGTGCATATTCAACCTAAGATCAGAAAAATGAGCTAGGAAGAGGAAGAAAGAGAGGGCCTAAGAGAAATGGGAATGAGAACATTGAGGAAAGCCTAACTTATTGGTCCTTCACCTCTTGTGTTGAGGTGGAAATCTAGTTTGGTATTTCCTGATGCCTCTCATCCCTATTGTTCTTAAGCACTCCTTTCTCTTCCTTTTTTGCTTGCTAAACAATGTAGTAGAAAAACTAAACATATACATGGATAAATTCATATGATATGAGATGCCCATTGTAAGATAGGCAGAGGAAGGGGAGATGAGCTAAGAGTAGTGCGCATGCGCACATAATGGAAGGCTAAACCATCGCTCCTTGTCTAACACTGGATGAGGCTTTGGTTTGAGTTTTCCTGATGTCTCCATGCCTATTGTTCTTTGGTGCTCCTTCCTCTTACTTTTGAATCACACAACATAAAAATATTTCATAATTAACATGATTTGGATGAAGTTCATACACCCTACATAACTGGAGGGTTATTTTCTATGTTTTTGGCATGCCTTAGTTGGAGAGAATAATGTTTGCCTTGATAACATCAGTTACAGAGTACAGGATTTATACATCAGAGAGGCGCAGTCATGCCCTACAAAATAGGCACACAGGCCCTGGCGTGATGCGATCCACAATTACAGGAGTGTACAACAATAATCCCGTTACAGCCTATACAAATATCTAACACCCCCCCTCAGCCGGAACTCCGTGTGCTAGGACGTTGAGGCTGCTCCTGAAGTCATGGAAGACTGGCGACGGCAGGCCTTTGGTGAAGAGATCGGCAAACTGAGAGGAAGAAGGGACATGCAGGACCCGGGCTTCGCCAAGTGCCACGCGATCACGGACTAAGTGCAGGTCGATCTCAACATGTTTAGTGCGTTGATGCTGAACGGGATTGCACGCAAGATAAGAGGCACTAATGTTATCACAATAGACTATTGTGGCACACCGAGGAGGATGCTTGAGCTCATAGAGGAGGTGACGGAGCCAACATGCCTTGGCAACACAATTAGCCACGCCATGGTACTCAGCTTCGGCGCTTGAGCGAGAAATGGTAGGATGTCGCTTGGAGGACCATGAAACAAGGTTGGACCCAAGAAACACGCAGAACCCCGAGGTCGAGCGACGCGTGTCCGGGCACCCTGCCCAATCGGCGTCGGTGTAAGAGACAAGGTCATGAGAATAGGATTTGTAGAACTGAAGGCCATAGTGCGAGGTGCCTTGCAAGTAGCGCAGAATCCTCTTGATGAGTTGCATGTGGGTGTCCCGAGGCTCATGCATGAACAAACACACTTGTTGGACAACATAAGCGATGTCCGGACGGGTGAGTGTGAGATATTGAAGCGCGCCGGCGAGACTACAATAGTGGGTAGGGTTGGAAAGAACAGCGCCGGCGGTAGAAGATACTTTGGAGCTAGTATCTATAGGGGTGGACACCGGTTTGCAATTTAACATCTTGGCTCGCTCTAAAATCTCCAAGGTATATTGTTGTTGGCAAAGAAAGAGACCCGAGGAGTTGGGGGTCACATTGATCGCAAGAAAATGATGTAGGGCACCCAAGTCGGTCATAGAGAATTCGGACTTGAGGGACCGAATGATGAGCTCTAAGGCGGTGGTGGAGTTGGCAGTGAGAATAATGTCGTCGACATAAACCAACAAATAAGCAATGGTGGAACCACGGTGTAGAATGAAGAGAGATGTGTCACTCTTGGAAGCTCGAAAGCCAAGAGAGAGCAAATATGATTGAAAGCGGAGAAACCAAGTACGGGGTGCTTGTTTGAGACCATAGAGAGACTTACGAAGAAGACAAACATGGTCCGGAAAGGAAGGATCGACAAAGCCCGCCGGTTGAGAGCAATACACCGTTTCATTGAGATCACCGTGCAATAAGGCATTCTTGACATCAAGTTGATGGATAGGCCAAGCTTGAGAGGTTGCAATACTGAGGACAACACGAATGGTTGCTGGTTTGACCACCGGACTGAAAGTTTCATCATAGTCCACACCCTCGCTTTGAGTGAAGCCACGCACCACCCAACGTGCTTTGTAGCGTGCCAAAGAGCCGCCCGTGTTGAACTTGTGGCAAAAACTCCATTTCCCCATGACCACATTGACACCTGCAGGCTTAGGCACCAAAGACCAAGTAGAGTTGTTCATTAAAGCGTTAAATTCATCTAACATAGCTTGTTGCCAATTGGGATCTTTGAGGGAAGATTTGTAGGTAGGAGGAAGTGGTGAGATAGCATGGGAGGTGGAGTCGACAAGGAACAAGCGCTTGGGCATGCAAAAACCGGACTTAGCGCGGGTGGCCATTGTATGATTATTTTTGGTAGGTGCAACGGGAATGGCACGAGGGGGAAGGCGTGGTAGCGGTGTAGTTGGTGGTGCGGAAGACGAGTAGGAGCTGGTGGGGCACACTGGTGAATGGGGCGAGCCAACAGGCGCGAAAGGCGAGGAGGATTCGAGGGAAGGTTCGGCGCTGCAGGATGGTGCGGAATCTGAGGAAGATTGCGGCAGGAGGGGACCGGGCGAAGTGCGCGGGCCAGGGGAGGGGGTGGCAGCGGTTGAGTGGGTGGTTGGGGAACGCGTGGAGGCCGCGGACGGGGTAGGCGAGTCGCGACGCGGCGAGTGGGGCGGGGAGGTAGGATCCGAGGGGATCGGGTGGGGCCCGGGCGTGTCGGGTGGAGGTGGGTAGGTTGCGGGATCTGAGATGACAGGGCGGGCAGGTGAGATCTGCTGGCTGGGATTTTCTGTGGACGTGGGGTTTTGTGACATGCATGTGGAGGACGGGGTATAAGGAAATACCGTTTCGTCAAAAATGACGTGCCTGGAAACGATCACACGGCGAGAGGTGAGATCATAACAACGATATCCCTTGTGTTCCAGGGGGTAGCCCAAGAAAATACAGCGAGCCGAGCGTGGCGATAATTTGTGATCGTTGGTGGCATATAGGTTAGGGAAACACAAACACCCAAAGACACGTAGATGATCATATGAGGGATGGGTGCCGTGGAGAAGAAAATATGGTGTGGAATTGTTGATGGCGCGGGAGGGCCTTCTGTTGAGAAGGTAGGTGGCGGTGTGGAAGGCTTCGACCCAGAATGGGGGTGTGAGATGGGCTTGGAAGAGAAGGGAGCGCACAATGTCATTGGTAGTGCGAATGAGACGTTCGGCTTTTCCATTTTGAGGCGATGTGTGAGGGCAGGAGAAGCGATAGGCAATGCCGTTGGAGGAGAATAAGGAGCGGAGAGAAGAGTTGATGAATTCGCCGCCGTTGTCACACTGCATGCTCTTGATCACCACGCCGAATTGGGTATGAACAAATGTAGAGAAACGTTGTAAGATGGTGGATGTGTCGGATTTATTGCGTAATGGAAAAGACCACGTGTAGTGAGTGTAATCATCAAGAATAACCAAGTAGTATTGAAAACCAGAAAAGCTTACAACAGGCGAGGTCCACAAGTCGCAATGAATTAAATCAAAGGGAGCGTAAGATTTATTAAGGGAAGAAGGGAAGGGAAGCCGGGGCCGCTGACCCATCTGACAGGCAGTACATGGAGCGTGTGGCGGCTTATTACAAGGGCTAAGAAAATCTTTAGCTAGGGAAGAAAAAGAGTGCGCGCCGGGGTGGCCAAGCCGACGATGCCAGATGTCCGACATGGAGGTGGTGGTGGTGAACGCAGCGGGCCACGGCGAGTTGTTGCCGAAGAGTGGGTAGAGGCCATCAAAGCTAGTGGAGATCAGGAGCACCTTCCGCGTTCGTAGGTCCTTCACAAGGAAACCAAATGGGTAAAATTCAATAGAGCAGAAATTATCGCGAGTGAATTGCCTAACGGAGATAAGATTTGGAACGATGGAGGGGGAAACAAGCACATTATGCAATTTAAAGGGAGAGGGGGGAGGGTAGTAGAACCAGAAGCAGTAATGGGAAGGGACCGTCCATTGCCAACAAGTACAGAAGATGGGGTAGAATGCTTTAAAGAAGAACTGGACGAGGTCAAGATACCTTGGTTGCCGGTGATGTGGGAGGAGGCGCCACTATCGAGGAACCAGTCGTTGGAGGGGGCGGCGTCGTGGTGACCGCCGTGGCTGTAGGCGGCGTTCAGCATGGCGAAGTGGTCCCATGAGGGCGGCGGAGGAGGATAGTACATCGCCGGCGGGTAGTGGGGCGCAGGAGTCGGTGGAGCCGAGTGCTGGACGGGGTAGGCCTGTGCATGGGAGTCCGAGCGCGGACGCCCGAGCGTGGACCGAGAACGCCCGCCGCGTTGGGAGGCACCCAGCCAGAGCGAGGAGCGGGAAGGGCCATCCCATAGGGCGCGAAGTAGCCGGTGAAGGGCGCCATGGGAGGACCCGCGGACTGGCCGCGCCCGCTGTAGTCGCCACGACCGCGGCCGCCGCGGCCACGACCACGCCCACGGCCGCGGTCACCACCTTCACCCGAGCGGTCGCCGCGGCCACGGGCAGGGGGGTGCGGCGACGGGCCCGTGGTGCGCTCATGGCCACGGTGACCGGAGCGGTCCCCGCAAGAACCACCGGTGCCCGAGCTGCTGCCAGTAGAAGAGCCCCCGTTCTGGAGGGCGAACACCAAGGCGCTTTCCTCAGCGGAGCGTTGCGCCATGGACTCCTCGGCCAGGGTGACGCGGGAGAGCACGACGTCGAATGGCAGCCCCTGATCACCGAGGACCACACGGATGGTGTCGAGGCGTTTGTCAAGACCGTGGAGGAATTGGGTTGTGAGATCAACCTCGGTGACGGTGTGCTCGATGTCGGCGAGACCATCGGTCAGGTGTTTCACGCGGCGGGCGTACTCCTGGTGTGACGCCCCAAGACCGGAGCTTCAGATGTCTTCCATGGTTTCCGAGATTTCGTTGTGTGGTTTGTTTCGTCTGTTGCATTCATCTTTGCATCATGTGCATTGCATCATGTCATCATGCCATCATGTCATTCCTTTTCTTAACTCAACTAAATAAACCGTATGGATCTTCGATCCATTTAAACCGAGGGAATTCACACGGTGACTTCTCTTTATAACATACCCTCCCAATATTAGGGAGCTATATTAAATATTCCTTTATTTTGGAATTCACCTCAACACACTTGCAAAATAATTCCCCATGCCTTTGTCCCATGCATCATCTCCTTCTCCTTCCCTCCACTTCCTTCTTTTGGCAAGTGTCACGTTTCCTTCTCTTTTAATGTTCATCTTTGCCTCAATATTCTAACACCATGCACCTAGCCTCTCTGTCAAATTTCATCTCTTGAAATTGTTTTGGTTAGGGTTTAAAATGGTTCAAGTTTGAATTTAATTCAAACTTGAATTATTTTTACTTCCTTTAAAATCTCCATGTCGGCGAGACCATCGGTCAGGTGTTTCATGCGGCGGGCGTACTCCTGGACAGAGAGATCGCCCCGCTTAAGGTTGCAATATTGCCTGTTGAGGATCATGAACCGGGTGGCGCGGTTCGAGAGGAAGTAGTCATGGATCTTCTTCCAAAGGGCGAACGTGGTGGTGGCGCCGACGACATGGTCCACCATGGCATCAGAGAGAGTGGCGTAGATCCAAAGGGCAACATGGGCATCAAGTTCAAGATAGGCGGCATCGGCATTGGGTGGCGGGGGATGTTCGATGAGGTAAGAGACGCCGTAGCGAACGAGGACCATGATGAAGAACGACTTCCATTTGTGATAGTTGTGGTCAGCTGGGTTGAGAAGGAACTTGATGTGGTTGGTGATGTGGTCCCGGTAGATGGGGAGGAGAGACGCCGGAGAGGATGCCGGAGGAGGGGGCGCCGGAGCACTGGAGGAGAAGAGCGGGGCGAAGCGCGATCCAGAAGATGCGGAGGTGCCGGAGGAGTGCGTACCGAAGACGAAGGAGGGGGAGGAGGCCGCCGAAGTGGCGGAGGTGGTGTCAGCGGCGCTGGTGTCGGCGGAGGTGTGCGGCGCGGCCATGGAGATGTCCTGATGTCTGATACCAAGTTGGAAAGAATAATGTTTGCCTTGATAACATCAGTTACAGAGTACAAGATTTATACATCAGCGAGGCGTAGTCACGCCCTACAAAATAGACACGCAGGCCCTGGCGTGATGCAATCCACAATTACAGAAGTGTACAACAATAATCCCATTACAGCCTATACAAATATCTAACAACCTTAAATTCGTAGTAAGATAAGAGGACGACTTGCTAGCTAGTTTTTACTTATAATCTATTATTATAATTTATGTTTGAGATTCTACCAGCTGAACCAAAAACATGTTGCTCTGGATTATTCTGCAGATGATGTATATCATGCCAAGACAATTTTTATATCTGAAATATACATCTATATCTAGAAAAAAAATCATGTAGTCATAGAAACACACACTAGCACATTTTTAATTTAGCAAGATGAGACACACAATTTTAACACAAACAATGGTACATGAATTATATCAATGACGCACCACTAATGACCACTGAAGCTAAGAATAGGTACAAAAATAAGAGTGAGAGGGCCTTAGAGTAGTGGAAATGGAGGGAAAACATGGAGGGAATCCCAACTTCTCGGTTTTTACCTCTAGAGTTGGAGGCGAGAATTCATTTTTGTGTTTCCTGATGTCTCCCATTCCTATTACTCTTAAGCACAAATTCTTTTTCCTTTTCTCTTGCTTTGTATCTTTAGCGTAGAAACCAAATACTATATATGTACACATACTCGAAGTGAGATTAGAGAAGTGAGCAAGGAAGAGAGAGAGAAAGAGAGGCCCTAAGGGTATCTCCAACGGTAACCCGCAAAAAACTTTCCGCATCTATCTGCGGACAGGGGGACTAGTTCTCAGACATAGATGTAGGAGGCATCTATCCAACAGTAGCCGCATACGTCCGACCAATAATTCGAACCAACCGGGTGAAATTTGATCAAACCGGACGGTTTTCATTCGGTTTGAATATAATTTACATAAAAAGGTTGATATTTCGACCGTTTAACTAAAAATTAGAAAAAACTTAAACCCTATATCGGATGACCACCTCGTACGCGTGGCCACCCTGCCCTGTGGCACCGCCGTCTCTGTCGGTGCCGTCGACGATGGCGGTACGACGCCGGAGGGCTGCGGGAGCCTTGTCAAGCGGCTGACTGCCGCTCGCGGAGTGCCTGCCCGCCACTCCGCCTCCTGATGCGTTGTGCGGATTGCCGCCGCGGCCACTACCGACGTGGCCTTCAAAGCCCCGACGGTGGCCTTGCCGCGACCGGCATTGGCGGAGCAGTGCTAAGCGACCACTCCTTGCCGATCTTGGCGAGCTCGCCGTCAAGGCGGCAGCGACGCCTGACGGCCGTCTCCATGGTGGATACGGAGCGATCAAGCACCCACGCGGCGGTGAGGTCTGGGTCGTTGCGGACCCAGTCTGGTGCCACATCGCTCTTGCGAACGTGGAGCGGCGACTGGCATTGCGTCGATCGTACTGCTCGTGCTGCTGAGTCGTGCGCTTCGCCTCAGAGACGACGGACCTAGAGCCTGAGGGACCGCTAAGGTAGTGGAGCTGGCGTCTCCGTGCCTTCTTGATCGCGGGCGGCGGCTCCTCCTTGACGGCAAGACGGAGAGAACGGCACATCGATGCGGTCGTAGCAGCTGCGCGGCGGGGACGCAGGCTCGTCCTTGACGCGGCGTTCGATCTGGATGACGCGGTTCTGCCGGGGCGTGGCCGGCTCCTCCTTCACCGACAGGAGCATGGATGCTTGCTCGGTCTTGACATGGTGGCGCGACGGGGAGGCCGACTCCTCCTTCACGCGAGCCGGGATGGTGGCGACGACCCCATGTCACGGAGCGGCCGCTTCGTCATTAACCCGACCTGATAGATGAAATCTTCATCCGTTAGAGCGGCCTCCTTGAGGAGTTGGGGCGGTGCCTGTTCCTCCTCGTCACCGGAGGAGATGGCGATCTCCTCCTTGGTGGAGGAGCCGACCGCCATGGACGCTGACGGGCCCGGAGAGCGTCTGTGGCGGCACCAAGAACCCCAGGTGGAGGAGCTTTCTCCTACTCCGCTGGCCGGCACGGAGCACCACGACTTCGGCATTGCCGCAGCTTGGGTCGAAAAGGGGGAGGGAGGGGCTTGGGGCACAGAGACGGGGGAGGGGAGGGGGCCGGTGCTCGAGGGGGGAGGTGGTGCATCTCTGTGCAACTTCGGCGCACAAGTTAAATAGCCACGACAAGGACCAGGCGAAGGACCGGTCAGTAGCTTCAATGCGGCGCGGCGGCTGGAGTTGGTTCCTCGGGAAGCTGCGTCCGCATTAAAGCGGCGGCCGCCAAGAGATCGTGTCAGTCAGTGCCGCCCTCCCTCCCTCCGGTCATACCACGACATCAATGCTGGACTCCGCGTGCTCTGGGCCGGCATGAATGCGGCGCGGTAAGCGGCGCGTGCATCGGAAGGAAAGCATGGGAGGGGCGGGTGACGGGTTTTTGGTTGGCCAGGGTAGTCAGAAGCGGGCTTGGGATCGGTCCGGACTCCCGTAAACCTCCCCCTGTTTGTCTCTGGTTTGCGGAGAAATTGCGTCTGAACCGCTCCGCGGACCGATACAAGTCGGCATTGGATAACTTCCGCGGTACGGGAATGGCCTGCTACTCTGCCTTCATATCCGCATTGCCAGCGTCCCCCCACATCCTCCTCCTCCTCAACCTCCTCCTCGTCCTCCACCTGCTCCAACTCCTCCTCCGGATCCACTGCATCGGAGGTAGCCCCACGGCGATCCGGACTTCGCGTCTTGCCCGAATCTTCTCAAGGAGCTCAAGCTGGCGGTCTGGCGTCAGAAATGGCTCGCTCCTCACCGGGCGGCGTGGGGGCATAGCTACTAGGCGGACGGGTGGAGTGAAAAATGACGGCGGCAGCAGACATGCGGAGGAAAATGTGGATGGTAGGATTTCGGTGCCGCCGGTCGACTTAAATAGCCGGGCTAGGCACTACACGACCTGCCGGAGCGGTGCCACGCGGCGCCACCGGTTCGACAGAGGAGACGAGCTTCGGACCACCGGGTTTCCAGACGTTTTCGTGGCGGACCCCTTCGTCAGTCCGACGTGACGGGCATGCCCGGGCACTCCATATTCACCCCATATTTAAACTGGATATGAGGAGTGCCGGTCAGCCCGGACGTTTGAGGTCTGTTTAAGATATTCGTCTGAGTCGAGAAAACGTGACCGGACGGGATGGCCGAGCGTTTGAAGCTGGTTTGGAATGCCTGGCTGTAGATGCTTTAAGCTCGGTAGAGGTGGCCTAACATTTTGAGTGGAAGGAAACTGCTTCCGTGGAACGCCTCTAATATTTGTTTCTGCGCTAGTGTTTATACCACACATGCTCATATGTATATATCTACAAAATATATGTTAATATTCGTGTATTGATGCACATAATAGCAAGAAAATAATTTTCTGTATGATATTAAGGGGTTTAGGCAAATTATTTTCTTCATGAAACTATTAGATTTATAACATTGTGATATAATCCTTCCACTTTGTAAATATCTTGAGACACAGGAAGCCAACTAGAAGGTATTTACCTGGTCAATTTCGTTCCATAGACTATGGACGACTGTGCTTGCCGTACCAGGACTATGCACGACGCCCTTACGGATCGCACCTGGATTCGGGATACCACCGGCGTCCTCTCCGTGCATGTGTTGTCGCAGTTCCCTGTCCTCTTGGACTCCCTACGCTACAGCACGACGTCCCGGACCGTTTCATCTGGAAGTGGACTGACTCTGCCGCCTACTCCGCGCGCTCCACCTACCATCTCTTCTTCGCTCAATTGGAATGCTGGCGTACCTGGGCCCCGACGAAGTGCAAGATGCACGTATGGTTAGCCATGCAGCGGCGCATCTAGACCGCCGATCGGGTGTTGTGCCATGGCATGGAATCCCACGTGGCTTGTCCACTTTGTGATCAGGAAAATGAGACCGCAGATCATATCGCCGTTCAATCTTCAATGCACCCCGGTCGACAAAATCTGGTCCAGGGCTGTATATGCCAAGGACCCTATTCACATCCTTAACATCAAGCTAAAAAGAATTAAAACTCACTTCAAAGGATGGGGGTCTAACAAGTTTGGTAATGATAAGAGAAGAAAAGAAGATTTAAGGCTGGAGTTATCCTTATTAGAAGAGTTGGAGAAGGATGGCCCCTTGACTCCTGAAATGTATAGTAGAAAAATAGATATTAAATTTGAGCTCCATGAACTCCTTGTGAATGAGGAGATCTTTTGGTTACAACAATCACAGGGCGCTGACTGCTCAAAGGTGATCTTAATACTGATTATTTCCACAAGATTGCAAATGGGCGTTAAAGAAAAAAAATACTATGCATACGCTTAAATGTGGGGAGGTGGAGATTGAAGGCCCTGAGAACCTTATTTCTCATGCTACTGAATATTATAAAACTCTGGCCCTGCTCCAGGTAACCAATTCCATATGAATCCTGATATATGGAATTGTGATGAAAAACTCAATGATGAAGATAATGATGATCTAACTAGAGAATTCTCTAAGGACGAAGTGAAAGGCACTCTTTTTGCAATGGAGACCAATAGGGCTCCTGGGCCAGACAATATACCTGCAGAGTTTTACCAACACTGTTGGGGCATTATCAAAAAATGATATCATGCAACTGTTTGTGCGCACGCGGGGGCGCTTGATGTTCAACGCCTCAGCTATTGGATTATAACCCCGTTACCCAAAGTATCAGGGAATATTCAGCAATTTCTCCCAATATGTCTCCTTAGATGCCCATATAAGCTCATCACAATGGTTTTGGACTGTAGAGTAGAGAAATATGCTGATAAACTCATCAACCCTACTCAAAATGCCTTTGTCAAAAGCAGAAATGTTCTGGATGGTATTATGTCACTTCATGAACTTCTCAGCTATATCCATGTTAAGAAACACGTGGGTGTTGTACTTAAGCTCGACTTCGAGAAAACATATGATAAGGTCAATTGGGAGTTCTTGTTGGAGTGTCATAGACTTCGAGGATTTAATAACACTTGGTGTGATTGTATTAGGCAAATCTTATACAATGGCACGGTGAGCATCAAGCTTAATAACTCTATTGGGCCTTATTTCCAAAGTGCTAAATGGGTTCGCCAAGGAAGCCCCCTCTCGCCCTTTCTCTTTAACCTTGCAACTGATTGCCTAACTAAAATGATAAAAATGCCCAACAAAATGACCTCATTGTTGGCTTAGCTTTTGATCTTATTCCTAAAGATGTGGCAGTCTTGTAGTATGCAGATAACACCATAGTATGTCTTGAACATGACTTAGACAGAGCTGTCAACCACAAGTTGTTGTTATACTTGTTTGAGATGATGTCTGGATTAAAGGTGATTTTCAAAAAAGTGAGATTCTTACCATTGGGGTGATGAAGAGATTGTTAAAGAGTATGCTAAACTCTTTAATTATGAAATAGGTTACTATCAAATACCTTAGGATGCCAGTGATTTTTACCTTCCTTAAAAATTCTGTTTGGGAGTTTCTCGTGGGGAAATATCTCAAACATTTTGATGCTTGGGTGGGCAATGTAGCCTCTATGGGGGCAGACACACTCTTCTGAATTCTGTGCGTTCCCAATTATTCTCATATCATATGTCGATGTGTCTTATGAGCAAGACCTTTATGAAAAGGTTGGATAAACATAGGAGAAAGTTCTTTTCACCAGGTTGTAGATACTACCTTGTTAAATGGAATAGGATCTATAGATCGAAAGAAAAAAGAGGCTTTGGTGCAAAGGACCTTAGAAAACAGAATATCGGCCTCATGATGAAATGGTGGTGGAAATTTGAAACACAAAGGGGATTTGGCAAGATATACTCAAAGCAGGATATCTTTCTAATAAGTCTGTGGCTAAGAGCATCTCCAGCCGCGCCCCCAGGAAGGCCTTCCCAGGCGATTTTTTCGCGCCAGTGCTGAAAAAACGGTTCAGTCGCGCCTCCAGGAGCCCGATTTTCGCGCCGGTGCTGAAAAAACGGTTCAGTCGCGCCCCCAGGAGCCTGATTTTCGCCGGCCTGGGACGAAATCAGCGCCGGCGGACCCAGACCGAACCCGACGCGCTGGGGGGCGCCCGGGGGCGCCGGGGCGAGTGGTTTTGGCACGAAAAGCCGCGGGCCAGCCGCGTCAGCGACACCGCACCCCGTCTTCCCCCAACGCCTCGGTTCCCGCGGGAAATCAATGGCAAGACTGCCGCCGCCGGTCAGCCCTGCCATTGATTCCTCACGGGCGGCGCGTCACGGGACGGCGCGCCGACGCCTCCCCTTCCTCGCACGCGTCCACACGGGCGCGGCGCGGCTATATAAGCCGGTGGCCTCGCTCGCCTGTGGCCACACCAGCCCAGCCCTCGCCGCCGAGCTATACCTCTCCCGAGCGTCGCCGCCGAGCTATACCTCTCCCGAGCGCCGCCGCCGAGCCTTCCCCTCTCCCGAGCGCCGCCGCCCAGCCCCTCCCCTCTTCCTCCCCTCCCCGATGGCCGAGCGTTTCCCCGGAGACGAGGCGGCGGCCAAAGGCTTCAGCCGCCGCACACTCCGCGAACAGGAGTCCTGGCTCCTATTCCAGGCGAACATCCCGGGGCCGCCGGACATGCGCGCCAGGCCGACGGGCTGGAGGCTCAGCAAAGGGGAGTGCCCATTCCCCCGTTGCCCGACGCCATGGCCAAACCCACCTACTTCGCCGAGGAGGTCGACGTCGTGCGCGCCTCCCTCACCGCCGCCCAACTCTCCTCCCCCAGTACGCCGCCGACAACCATGTGGCTTGGGCGGCGTACTTCGAGCGCCGTCAGCAACAGCGGATGGCGTCCACCAACGGCGCGGCGGTGGTCAGCGGCCTGAAGAACAGCGAGGGGCGCCACCTGTGGTGGGGCGTCCCCGGCCGCACACTCGAGGGTGTGCGGACGCACCTCGAGGGCGGCAACGACCCGCCGTTGGCGTATCCCCCGGCGAGGGCGGCCGCCCAGGCGCACCACCGACGCGACGGGCCATGGGTGCCAAGGAGGTTCGGCTCCTCCTCTTCTTCCTCCTCGCGCTCTTCCTCGCACTCCTCCGGCACTCCGGCGCTGCTCGGCGTCAAGGCCGAGCCCGCGGCGGAGTCGCCGCTCGGCCGGCGCACTCGCAGCGCCGGCATCGTCATCAACGAGGGCGGTTGGCGGCCTCCTCGTCGGCTCCTCCTCCGCGCTTCGTCAAGCCAAAGACGGAGCCGGGGCTCGCGCCGGTGAAGGCAGAGCCGGGGCTTGCCGCCGTGAAGACGGAGCACGGCGAGGTCCAGCGCGACGACGACACGACCCTTGAATGGGCACGCCAGGACTCCCTCAAGATGGCGATGGAGCGCCAGTGCGCCGCCCTGCAGCGCTTCGCGGAGCGCCGCCGGGGCCGCGACAAAGGAGGAGTCGTCGTCATCGATGACAGTGACGACGCGCCGCCACCGCCACTAGTCCGCCATGGCGACGCCGGGTCCGGCGGGGGCGCCCGCGTCAAGGAGGAGAAGGCCGACGACGAGGATGGCGGTGACGACGGCGACTACTCGGTGTTCAGCCAATTTCTTTTAGATTAGTTTATTATATATTTGCTATGTAATGAAAATCAGCGAACTTTGTCCAAATATATGCCCAAGTTGGCCGAAATTTATCGTGTTTAGCCGAACTTCGCCAAACTGTGCCGAAATTTGCTATACTTTTTTTTATTTTTTAAACACGCCTGAGGGCGGCCCTGGGGCCAGCGGCTGGGGACCAACTCACCCCAGGCCCATTTTTTGCACCGGCTCACCCCCAGACGGCGATTTTAGGCGCCCCCTGGGGGGGCCAACGGCTGGAGATGCTCTAATGTGACCCCTAAATTTTCTGGTTCCCCTCGTTGGAAAGCTCTCTTGAAGGTCAAAGAGTTGTATATGGTTGGTGGGAAAATAAAACTTGAGTCTGGCAATATGACTAGAGTTTGGAAAGATCATGTTAAAGGGTTGATCCCATTTAACATACAATTCCCTCAATTATTTGAATCTACACGGATCAAGACTGCACTGTTGATAGGTTTGGTGCAGTTGAGGTATCCTCCTTTTTATACGTCGCATATGTCGAATGCTTACTATGCAATAGCGTGAGATTTGTGACCATATCTCCGAGATATGACTCAAGACTGAAAATAATGTGGTTTTGGGGGGTTTAAGCAAGAGTTCCAATTTCTCGATTAAATCTATGTACAAGTGGCTGGAAAGGCCTCTTAGTGGTTGTAACTTTAAGTGGACCTCGGAAGCCAAAATCCCTCTCAAAATCCAAATCTTTATGTGGCAGTTCGCCCAAGATGCCGTTCTCACTAGACAAGTGATGAAAGGAAGAAATGGCATGGTAATCATGGTTGCTCCTTTTGTAATGAAACTAGCGGTTGTGGCGCCACCGGGAGAGGAAGCTGGGCGGTGCTAGGAGGACCCTTTAGTGTATACACTATGTAATGTTATTGCATCATATTCTAAGTAACATGGTCAGTTAAGTGCAAAGTGTGATGAATAAGTGGAACAAAAGGAAACTAGTACATTGGTGTATGCCAAAAACTAAGTAATATAACATAAACACATTTAGTTGTCTATGTCTATTGCATAAAATGCACATGCACAGAGGACTGGACAGTAGCCCAGTGGGAAGGCCGTTGAGGGCGAATTTTCGTGATCTCACCCTGGTAAGCTTCTTCTATAAAAATACATCTTGGGTGCTAGTGCCCATGGATCTCATTTTGAAAAGAATTAGAGAATGAACATATGCATTTGGCACATGGGAATAAAATGAAATAAAAGACAAAGCACTATAGTGTCCTGAGTTGGAAGTCTCTGAGCACTAAAATGATTTGCAATCATCTGTACGAAGTAGTAACTGAATAAACACAAGAAATTAAAGTAAACGAGCTGTAAAATGTAAGTAATGAGCATTGGATGTAAAGGTAAGGCAGAGTTAGTGACGGTTGGGTGCACTTGAAGTCAGTGGCGGAGACAAGGGGGGGGCGAGCAGGGCCTGGCCCCCCCTAATGATCGAGCGATGCTGTCTAATTAGCGATACGAAAGCATGTAATCCCACGTATATCTATACTTGGCCCCCTATCTCAGCCTTAAGTTTAGAAAAGGGAATAAGGCCCATGTGAAGCCTACTAGCAGTCAGGTTGGGCTATTGGCTCAAGTCTCCTCCTGGGCGTTGCGTTCTCCTGTGATTAGTACGCAGAAAATTATCCGCAGCCGTTCCGTGCCCTAGGCCACCCGGCCGCTTCTGCTCTCCCAGCCTGCTGCTGCTCTCGATCCTATTCTTACGGCGATGGCGCGACGCAACCTTCTTCAGTTGCCAAATCTTCCGGATCCAACCAACGGGAACTAGCCAAGGACACATGGTTTAACACATCACTACATCACACCATCTAGTAATCTCAATTCCTGTCTTGTATCATTGTTCAAATTATACATTAGCTTTTTGTTGTTTACTTGTTTCGGTTGTGTGATTTGTGATGGTACGATCCTATCTTGTATTATCCTTGAAATAATGGTGATCATGATGCGAATTATCTTATATGAGTTCCTATTTGTGATGCAAATTTTTCCTATGTCGAACAGCTAATTGGGAGACTGCAATTCGACAGATACGAAGATAAAAGCGCCACAAAATGCCTCTATGATTAATTATTTTTAAGCCGGATTCTTCAAGTTCTCAACCTACTGAATTGTTAATGATGCTGATGCGCAAGTTACAAATCCCAGTCGAATTGACACTCATAATAAGAATATGCCGGACATGATAAAAGTTGTAGAATAAGAAAACAACATAACCCCAAGTTATCTGCAAGACCTGATAAACATTGTCAAATTGGAGCTACCACCGGACAAGCAAGATGAAGCTCCAATTTCTATATACACCTGAGGGACCATATCAGCGACAAAGTGCCCCTAAACACTCTAACTATTTATTTATCAGTTAAGCGCCGCCATATGGGAGACGAGTTACTTCGATATTGAATGATCTTACATGTTGAAAAAGAGTTAGCAGGTAATTTCTCTTGCAGTGAAATTATTAAACTTTTTCATCTTATTTGACAATTGTAGAGGCGAATTTAAACTCATACAATCGTATGCATGTTTTTTAGTGTGCAACACATCAATATATAGTATGATTATAGTTATTTACTTTTGCTTCAGAAAAAAATGAACTTGACTTGCCCCCCCCCCCCCCCCCCCCCCCCTATACCAAAATCCTGGCTCCGCCCCTGCTTGAAGTAAAATCGGCAAGGCACAATAAGAAAATGAGCAAATGTGTCATACAGTTTCAGATAAGAGATAGCCAACTAAACAGGAAGAAACTCAGAAAGATGGCTACATCCAGCATCAACAGTTGTTGCAGACCAAGAAGATCCAAGGAACCTTTTCATAATGCTCCATGTAATCAAGCTTGGAGTGAGCTGATGAAAGAACAAACAAACTAACCCCTTTACCGAGGAGGGATGACCCGATGTGTCTATTTAAGAACAAAGTTCAGAGAAACAGTTCATTTGGAATGGGCACAATCAGTACTTCAACTTTGATAGTGCCACCACATTATATATACACGTGCCAGAAGGAACCAGCAAAGGCGTCAGTCGCGCTGTCCATCCCTTCTCTACATATGGAGTGACTGATGGCCTACGTGTTAGCTGGCCTCTCTCGAAGATCTTGTAAAGCTTGTCTACAGAAGCAATCTCCATAGGTTCAAACACAGCTCACTATCAGGATGTGTTGATGACGCATCATCTATTACAAAAAAGGGTATCTCACACAGTTCTAGTGGTCGCACTTGAAGTCATGCCATTTTTTTCCTACTCACTGTCAAAAGAAAGTTGGATTGCCTACTCGGTACAATGTCGCATGTATGTGGCTTGGTGATTGTTGGGCAAATTACTTTGGTTTGTATTACCTCCATCCCAAATTACTTGTCTTAGATTTGTCTAGATACCTCCCAATCACGCTGAGAGGACTTAACTCATGCAACAGCAGCATACTTTATATCATCATTTCTCAAGTCTTCTCGTTGTCTTCCTAAAATAAGAAAATTGAATCGAATGTTACAACGTGATCATTTGTTTATAAGAGAAGCGTTGCCATAATTTAGTACAAACCTTAAGCTTTCCTCGATGAGCTTGTAGATGCCTCAGCCTCCTGCTGTGGCGCGTAGCGCGTTCCGGTTCCGGGCTAGGACATGCTCCTCCTGTACTGAATTCACTGGAGTTTCAGTTGACTGGTCTTCAAAGTCTTCATCATACTCCTTATCAAGTATGTCTTCGTAAGCGTTCACCTCAACCCGGTAGCGCAGGATCCCTCCTATCCCACCATAGCCCGTACAGAACTGAGATCCTGTGTGTTGTTTGTGATAAGCTCCAGCGTGCAACCAAACTGCCGATAATCGGCAAACCACTCCAACAGCAAGGTCACCTCAACCACCTCCAGGTCTGCAGATGTTGCCTTATCCTTGAAGTTGCCCTGATCTGCCTCCTGTGCCGTGTTGAAGTGTTGTACCACAGTTTCTCCTGTGACAGAATTCCTTGTTTCTTCATACTTTTATTCATCTCATGGATTCTCGTTAATCTCAAAATCATCTTGTTATGATTGTCTGGTACTGATTTTTTGAAGAATGGAATCACATGGCTTATATAGACCACTCCTTCCCTGCCAGCCCTCTGGGATTTTCAACAAATACCTTGTAGGCGTACATAATCAAAATCTGCACAAGCAAAGACAATAAGTTCTGGGAGCAGGGCACTGGAAAGAGGGGAAAATCAAGAAGTTGTGAGGTTAATCTCCTTACTTGTAAATGATGTAGCCCTCATGTATGAGGAAATGTCGCATGGACGGGAACAAGACGTGCTGGATGATGGTCCACTTGCGTTGAGCCCATGCCGCCTCTGGTTGTGCAAGCAGCTCTTGATCGATGTCGTCTTCATCTGTAACGGAATGTATGTTTAGCCCCAACAACAATTAACTCTGAATGAACATGTAGCTGTAGCATCATATATAATGGATATATCATGATCAAATTTAAAACACCATATGTAATGAACGGGACAGAATAATAAAAGGAAACCTACATCATTTCCTAGAGTTAACATGAACTCTGGAAGGCGATCCATATCAGGGTGTACTGATCAAGCACAACAGGTAATACACAGTATCTTAGTGTTTACACGCAAACAAGCACTATCTTCATTAACAGAGCGATACTACAAGAATCAAACAATCGAGCCGTAACCCAAGAATCAAGAAACAGAAAAAATATGCAGGTGGACAAATAAAAAACTTACCATGGTCTTGTATCAGTCATGTGTGTGTGGAAAATGATTTAAAAAAAGTAAAGGTATCACTAAGACTACAATATGTACCACTAATCAGAAATATACGATGTGACATGTTGAGCACTATTACTCAATCAAGCAATTAGACATGACCGCTAAATCAAAATAATCAAAAGGTAATTACCGTCCTCTTGTATCAGTCACCATATATATGAACGTACTCTTGTAATTACCAAAATGGTTGCCCATAGGTCGACTAAACGTGGGATCAAATGGTTCGTCCAGATCCATCATATCATGACTGTCAGGTATAGAATTTTGATGGATTCTGGCGCGGAAAATCATACAGCTTGGTTACATTTTGTAAAGAGAATTCCATGGGTGTTGAGCCACAATAACATTTCATTTCATATATACAAAATAATGTAGTAAGCCTCACAAAGTAAAATATCATGAAAGCTAGTGATAAAGGAGTTGATATTTAAGGCCACTTTTAACTTGTGAGAGATATCAGGTTGAGAACTTCACACCAATGTTAAGCTAGGGAACCAATAGTAGTGACTTAGTGAGTTCATGCTGTCTCAATACCCAAATATTTAATTAAAAAAATGGAACAACTCTACCAGGGTGCATTGAAAATAATCATATACTTTTGATCTTAAAAATAACCGTATGCTATCAACCATAATACCTGAAACTGCGAAAATAAAATTTGTCTATTACAGAAGACATAGTGCAAATGTATCAAACATATCAGTCCAAATTGTAAGCATCAACAAATTCACTTTTTCGCTGCTCCCCATAGGCTATACGATCTGAATACTGACGAAGTTACATATACAGTAAGAAACGCAGAAACAGGAAAGCTATTTGCAATCTCGATACCTCTCGCCTGATGTCGTCGCCAATGCCTCTGTCATCCCCAGGACGCTCCTTAGGCGTTCTGCTTGCTTCAAGCTCTCAAAACAACACGCACCTCACACCACACAGAGGAAACACGAAATGAAGCGGTCATAAATCAAATGACGACTCCCCTTTCCTCTTCCAATTTCTTGAGTTTCTCACCTGATAAACAACGACGAGATATATGTGGTGAAATAACAGTCAAACAACTAAATGATATCCCAATGTAAATAGCTCAACTCTTAGCAGAAAGTAAGCAGGCAACAAAACAAACTGTATGACCCAAGGCAGCTATGATGTTAAATAAACCTATCTGATTATTCTAGTTGTTATGATGATAAAAAATCACATTTAATTGATTCTATTTGCTGGGACAATAGATGATCCTATTTGATCCCTTGATTATGTACTTGCACATTTCTCTGTAATTTCCTTGCTATCTGCACGCCATCATCCTAGTTGATTAAATACACATTCCTCTGCATCGATTTTAACTAAGAACAAGGAATCCAGCAAGCAACAGCAGGCCAAAACAAGGGAGACAATCAGGTAGAATTGCAAAGTAATGAACCTTGAGGCATCCAGGCCCCCCTGACAGAATCACGACGCTTCTTGCTACCGAAGGCGGTATTGATCCCGATCACCACAAAAAGCCTTTTTCCTTTCCTGCCTTACGCCATCTGCACTCTCAAGCAGAACAATTTCTTGAGATCTGATAGTCTGACGTATTTTCATAACGCAGTGAGCGGTAGTAATGAAAATAAGATGCAAATTCAGTAGGATATTCATGACAGAGGACCTACATGTAAGAGAATACAATAAATAAGATGCCTAAATGGTAGCAATTTTTATTTCGTTGATTTTCTCATATTTATGCTTCTATTCCCAACTTTCAGACCTGCCATGGAAGACTGACAGCAACACCAGCATGTGTTAGTACAGAGAATAGCATAGATGCCAGAAAATTACGTGTGGTTATTGTCAACAACCTTCCTGTTAAGAAGTACATCAACACATTTCCAATAGATTGCATGCCATACCTCCTCCTTTGTTCTACGGAGAAGCGGGAAATCAAATTACAATATCTAAACAGACAAATGCATGAAAGGTAAGACAAGTTTACAAGAAACAAATGGCACTGCATGCCTTGATAGTCAAGGTACAGTTACAGAATAAAGGACTGCACAACCAACAGTCAAGCAAACTTGGGCTACCCAGGAAGTAAGGCTTGGCCGGATCCCCAATGTTCATGGTGACATAATAATGCCTGCAGAAACAACACAGAAATTTGTGAACAAGCAAATCCTGAAAGAACCGTGAAAAAACAGAGGATGCAAACTGAAAAATAGTTCAGTTGATCCCTGTTAACTCACACAACACACCATGTAATAGTAAAATTAAAGGATGACAAATGTGAATTTCCGATGCATGTACAAGCTAATCGTATGTACGACAACCTTGATTGATAAACAAAGCCATCTGCTGTCTTGTCTTACCCATGACCTTTCTTGTCGTATTTCTGAAACTTATGGTTTTTATTTGTAGGGAAACCTTTCTGCCAAGTTATACATGACTATCAAAGATCAGTGAACTGAATTCAAAATTTACAATTTGTAGAGAACAAAAAATGATAGGAATAACACAAGACACAAAATGATACTACAAACAGGGGATACGCAAATGTCAATCATCTGAACATAAGCTCTAAGTAAATAAAGGAACATTAATTCCTGTTTTGCCACCAGCTCCTTAGACCAATACTCAGTTTTATGTGAGTACAATTTTTTAACACGTGAGGATCCTTTCACCAAAATGTTGACTACATAAATAAAATCAAACAAGAGCAGTGAGTTTACCATGATGGCATCAGTAGTGCACACTCGATGTTCTCGTTTTGTTTAAATTTTGAGTGTTGGCGAACTGGAGTTGAGCATGCTTGGATGTTGCTGAACTTTCATCAAACACCTTCTAGGTATAAACAAAAAAGAATTTGCACAAATAAATAGAGGAGCTGAAGAGAGAAGGTAGGAGGCAAGGGGGAGGGAGATTAGACTGTACGACGGGCAGGGGCATAGCCAAGTGCGGCACCTCAATTATAAACATCTAATCAAGGTAGTATGGTACTACTAAACCATCTGTACTACAGAGCGCTTATCATCATACATTCCATCTGGTTAACTTCCTCATACTCGAGATATAGAAAATGCTTTAACATCATCAGAGTGTCTCCATTTAACTTTTTTTAGGACAATGTGTATCGGTGCAGACCCAGTTCACAAAATCAGAATACAAAATTTATCATAACAACAAAAGCAAATACACAAGTATCAGTTCTCCAAAAAATGGTGGCATCGAAGATCCAAACGCAAGTGAGTAGCAACTATTAGCAAAAGCAGCAACAATTTTATATCTGTTTTCATAATTAATCTTCAATGGGAAGCAATACAATAGGATATCATGCAGTGCAGCAACCATGTACATAGTTGTTCTTATAAGTGAATTAACACATCAGAAAACCCTTCAAACAAGAGATTAATTTTAAGGCAGATATCCAATGAAATCATCAATGTATGACCCTCCAGTTCATGAGTGTTTTTCCTGATTGAATATTGAATGGAACACCAATGAGAAAGCAGAGCTATTACCTGTACTTATGTCCCAAAAGTTGTGATCTAGTAATGGAATTATCTTCCAATAACTCCAGTGCACACTCCAAATAACCAAATTCTTCCTCCACTGTGCAACTATCCATGAACAAACACACTTCTTA
Organism: Triticum urartu; assembly: GCF_003073215.2. Classification (NCBI taxonomy): domain Eukaryota; kingdom Viridiplantae; phylum Streptophyta; class Magnoliopsida; order Poales; family Poaceae; genus Triticum; species Triticum urartu. The sequence goes on along the minus strand of NC_053023.1, from coordinate 509,958,718 downwards.
ATGATGAGCAACCCTACTCATGGTCCTACAAATCAAAATGAAATATCGACTTAAGAAGGGGAAAAGTACGCCAATAACTTTCAGATATAGGCATAGGCATAGCTGGACCAACCAAGATGCAAGATTTACTTATATATAAATCCAATTATAAAATCAAAATGTTTCTCGGCAATCTTTCCAGGAGCAAGGTTGCCAGCTGAGTTCATTTCAGCAAGAAAAATTAGCCCTCTTCCTTTTGGTAAACCATTCAATACCATAACACATAAGTACTAACACTATTTTGATACATGAAAGAATTTCAATCCAATAAATTAAACTAATCTCCATCAGTGCTAACTGATGCCAATAAATTAATAATCACTATTTTCTACTTCCAGAAACCCCCAAACATGGAACACGAGCATCAAATTCGCACCCAGATTACCCAAAAAGAATTGGCCACCCTAATTAACCTAATACACCAAATCAATCAGGTTTACTCCCAAGAATCAGGGCAAAAATGGAGGTAAGGATGAACAAGGAGATGTGTGGCAGGAGGCACATACATGGTGGAGAGACAGTGGATGAAGATGCGGACGCTCTCGGCGAAGACAGCCATGGCGTCCTTGTCCACACCGCCACCCCTCTTTGACGGTGTCGGCTACGGCGACCCGGGTAGGGACCATGTGTTCCTGTTGCTCGGGGCCGGGGACCACGCTGGCGTGGGCAACGGGTGCGCGCGCTCGCGTTGGAGATCGCCCTAGCCCACCTGGTGCGGTGCAGCTCGCCTGGCCTGCCGTCGTGCGGTGCGGCTGCGACCCGGGGCGGTTGGAGAGGCGGAGCAGTAGCAGAGGAGATGAGAGGGAGGCGGACACCGCTGAAGAAGCTCGCCTCCGCGCCCGCACGCCTCGGATCCGGTGAGGGGGAGGGAAGGAGGTCGCTGATGAGGAGAAGGTAATGGGGGAGAGAAGGGGGTGGGGTGGCAACCATGGAGGAGGTCGCCGGTGGTGGTGGTGGCGGCGGCAGACGAGTGAGGGAGAGGGATGTGCGGATGGGGAATGAGGGCAGGGCAAGCGAACACATTTTCTTTCTTTCTTCTAAACAATGGAAACGACGGGCCAATCCTTTGTACCCACATGGATGCAGCGACGAAGCGCCCCTTCTGCACACGTTAATGTTTTCCGATTGAGACTGCCACCCACCTATTTTTTACTTGTATAGTGGACCGAGTGGTTTGGAGATCTGCTGTGGTGGTGCTAGGGACTGACTATGCCCCAATAACTACTAGAAATACAATGTATGGTGTCATAAGTTTCTTCCTAATGGGGCAAAGTTTCATATGGTTGGTCTTGCTGCTCTGACTTGGGCCATTTGGCTAGCTCACAACAGGGCTACATTTGAAAAGAAAATGATCAAATCTTCTTTTGAGATTGTGTTCTCTGTATGCTTTTTTCTCCTGTACTTGGCAGGTCTTCAACTGAAGGGGGATGCGAAGAAGCTACGATCCGGCGCTGAGATGATCAGGTTGGGCACCATGAATTTGATGAGGCTTTGTGAAGCTTCCAGGCTGCCGATCGAGGGATTAGACGGCCCATCCTTCTGTTGATGCGTTGATCAAAAGGAGAGTGAAAAGTTTGGGATTCAAATATGCTGCTGATTTGTCAAGCACTAGGTCTTTTGCTATTGTTTATCGTATTTGGTCTCCTGTACTTGATGGTCTCTTTCTGTCCCCACTTTGCTGGGAGTGTTGCATCGACCCTTGGGCTTGTAATAGGGCTTGCTATTTTGGTGCTGCCAGGTTTTTGCCCCATAGCATTCGTTTCAATGGCGAGCAATGTGGTGGGTTTCCTGGTAGTGTGTTGGACTCGCTACCTCTCTTTCCACTCCTCCTAGATGTTTCCTGAAAAGATGTATTTATGTTCTATGTAATAGAAAGGTGGTCATCCTAGTTCAAAAAAAATATCACCGTTCAATTCGTCTTTGCCCGTGAGGTATGGCACTCCACTCTCTCCCGAGGCGGCCTTGCCAATTTCACCCTGAGCCCGGATTCCACCCTTGTTTATTGGTGGTCGCGCCTCGCACGCTTGTGCCACCGCGGACACAGAAAGGCTTTGACTCTATCGTGCTACTCACCGTGTGGTTGTTGTGGAAGGAGAGAAACACCCGCGTCTTCGAGCGCTCTGTCGTAGTCGGTCGGACCCCTGTCGGCAAGCCACCACTGTGGCAGAGCTGTGGATGTTCTCTGAGGCATCAGAGTTGACTCATATCTTGCGATAGTTAGAGCATCTACAACCGGGCACCCCAAACCCGCCTCAAACGCGAACATCCCGGTCAGTGGCTGGTGAAAAAACCCGACCAAGACGGGCGCCTCAAACAGGTCTCAAATGGCCGGACTGACCAGCACCCCTTATATCCAGCTCAAATATGGGGCAGATATGGGGACGCCTGGGCGCGTCCACCACATCGAGCAGACGGCCGAGTCCCACACGGAATCGCCCGAAAAAACAACAGTTCAACGGGCGTCTCCTCCGGTGGGGTGTAAATGATGCGTGGCGCCGCTCCGGATCGCCGACGTCCCCAGCCCTATCCACATCCTCTTCCTCCCTCTCCTAGCCGCTAGCCCGAGCACATTTCTTTCCGTCTCCACCTCCCTCTTCCTTCGCCGCCTGATATGGCCCTACAGAAGAAGACCACCTACGATAGGCTAACTCTGGAGTGCCACTTCCAGATCGAGGAGGAGATCCGGGCAAGGCGTGCCGCCCGGATCGCTGCCGGCCTCCGAACTCGCCGGAGCCGGAGAAGAAGGGGCAGTAGCAGTCGGAACCCATGGAGGGGCGGATCTGGAGGAGTTGGACGCCATGGAGCCGGAGGAGCCGACGCCGTTTGCGGGCTTCACCATGGAGGAGGCCATGGCGGAGTTCGTCGTCGCCCAATCGGTGGAGCAGACAACCATCTTGGAGTCCATCTAGGATGAGGCGTATGTGGAGTCCAACCGACACTTCCTCCAACAAGAATAGGCGGAGACCGACACATTCTTCAACAAGGTGGAAGCAGAGATGGAGGAGGCCTAGGCGGAGGCAGAGGAGGAGCCGGAGTTGCGTCTGCGCCCCATGTACCTGGAGTCTGGAACAAAGATAGTGGACATCTCTGACCACAACGAGTAGCGTTACCGAGGATTAGTTGATCTATGTACTACGTAGGTGTTTTCTTTGCATGGTTTGCCCGGGCTGACCGGCACCCCTCATATCCAGCCCAAATTTAGGACATATATGAGGCGCCTGGGCGCACCGCCACGTCAGTCCCAACCCACCCTAGCCCACCCGATCCCACATATATCCTCCCCTTTCGCTCGCCGGATTAAACCCTAGCCACTTCACTCCACTCCCCTTCACTTCCCTCCGCCACCCAAACTCCCATCTGGCGATGTTCGGCCTTCTTCGACATGGTGAGCAGCGGATGGCAACGCCTACAGCTGCACCGTCGACCGGAAGGGGAAAGGGCCAGCTAGGAAGTGGTGAAGATCCGCCTTCTACCTTTAATTTCAAGTTTTTAGATGTAGTTTAAACTTGCCCGTTCTATTATGTGCATTATGTGAACATTGACGATCTTTTGAAGATCCTATTGTGATCTTTTGGTGAACGTATTGTGCATTTGTATGTCCGCTCATGATCTATGTTGTTTTTATCGACGTTGCATGGTTGAGTATGGATATAGGAAATCGGAGGAGTGACCGGTTAGTGTCCGCAGACGTGACCGCAGGCGTTTGAGAGGCCAAATTAGCATCTAGAGCCGGACATGGCTAATCCAGCCCCTCAAACGCCCGCGGACGCACTCTACAACATCTAGAGCTGGACATGGCTAATCCGGCCCCACAAACGCTCGCGGACGCGCCCGAGCGCGTCCGCGGGCACTGACCGGGCACCCCTCATATTTGTCACTCTGCATCTGCGTATCTCATATCCGGCGCCTTATATCTATACTATAGATGCAAACGTTGATCTACCCTTACGTGATCAAACGACGGACAACAAAAATCGGCTGCAAAGGAACACAAGATCGACTGCAAATGGACATTAACATACTTCACCACATCCAAAAGGAACACAAGATCGGCTCCGTCCCGCAGCGGTGGCGCACGGACTGCTCCACCGCGCCCTTCTCCCGTGCACGCTGCCTATCACGGCGCGCGCCTCCGACTCCGGAGTGCGCATGCGGGCCGGTGGCGCGGGCACAAGCACCCAGCGTTGGCCACGTGGAGGAGCGGGCGGCGGGGAAGGAGACGACGTGGGGCCGGTGAAAATTGTGCCGTCCTTGCGTCGCTGCGTGCGGGCCGGGAGGGTCCAGTTTTGGCGTCCGCGCTGCACCGGCGTGGGAGCTGCGGCGACGCTCCAGATCTGGAGTTGCCACCGGTCTCCACCTTAGACCGCTCCAGCGTAATTCGAAGGGCCATCTCCTCCTCGTAGTCGAGCTCCGAGCCGGAGTCTGCGGGAGCTGCTCATCGTGATGGATGGGATCGCAACCGGAGAGGGAGAGGAGTGGATATAGCGAGAGAGGGGAGAGAGTGAGCTAGGGTTTGAGCTCGTAGCCCGGGTTGGGGGTTTTTGTGGGGTCGGTGGTGGGTCGGGCCTATCAGGCGGACGCGCCCGGACGTGCCTGAGGCGTTCCATATTTGCCCTATATTTGGACTGAATATGAAGGGTGCCGATCAGTTCAAGCGTTTCTCCACAGTTTGAGAGGTCCGATTGGGTCGATTTTTTTCTCGGTCAGTGACCGGCGCGGTGTTTGAGACGTGTATGAAAGGTCCGGCGGTTGCTGTTTGTTTTTGTCCGGGCGCTGTCCTGTCTTGTACGTCGTCCATGCGAGCCCGGGCATGATGATCTCTCATAGTATATCGACACGCAAGCCTTTTGCGGGTTCGCAAAAAGAACTGAAAGAAATTCATAGACTGTTCAGAGTAAGACTTGGTAGTACCACATATATGTGCTCAGTGCTGACACGTAGATGAAGGACTCGAGTGTCACGTTCTCTTCTCCCAACCACGTCGCTCTCAGTGCTGACACGTAGATGAAGGACTCGTAGACTTGTCAGACGCTCTTCACCGTTTCCTTGAGGACTGTACGGGATTTCTTCCCCTCGGCACAGCTTCAGATTTCTTCACCGTTCCAGTCGACTTGCGAGCTTAAAATTTCCCCTTTTAGCTAGCAGGGCGGAGGAATCTGACATATATATCGGCGATCGATCGATCGAACGTCCTAATGGCGGAGATCGTAGCTTCCGCGGTCGTCAGCGAGACGCTGAGCAGGGTCTCCTCCTTCCTCATCGACAAGTACCGCGACCGGAGATCAACCGAGAGAGACGACGACACGGAGAGGCTGGAGATGGCGCACATCAGGATGGAGGCCGCGCTGGAGGCGTCCGGCAAGTGGCCACCGGCCACGGACGTCCCGCTCCTACGCTGGCGGAACAAGCTGAAGCGCGCCGCCGACGAGTGCGACGCCGTCCTCCGCCGATGCAAGCGCGGCACCGTTGAAGACCAAGGGACAAGGCAGTGCCCCTCCTTCCCAGCACGGATCGCTCACGCCACGAGATCCTTCTTCTCCTCGACCTCGTCCTCCCCCTCTGGCCACAACGACGGCGAGCCGTCGATTGACTGCTCGGAAGCCGTCGTCCGGAGGTACGAGAGGTTCGCGGACGGCGCCAGCGAGTTCCTGAGGTTCTTGGAGCACGGCAGCGTGCGCCGCCAGATGTTGATCCTCGATCCCCTCGCGGGGCACCTCCTCGCGGGCAGAGCTTTCCAGTACGAGGTCTCTCAGGGAAGCCGGCGCTACTACTTAGCGGGGCGGCCGATGAGTTCTCTAGAGCGAGGATTAGAGGGCGGGGTGCTGCTCCGGTGCCGTGACCACGAGGCGCCGGAGCACAACTTCGTGCTCGGAATTCTGATGCGCCTCACGGAAAGCACGGACGTGGCCGCGGTCGTGGCCGAGTGCTTGGGGTCGCGGTTGCTCGCCCCTCACCTGAAGCCCGTCGCCGATGCCGCCACGCAAGAGCTCGACCGGGTGCACACCCGGGGCATGTATTGCTACCCGTTTCTTGCTTCTACTGATCCGGTGTATTGGAACATTCACTTGTCAGAGACTCGACGGGCTCGCCCAGAGCCACTGTGCTGCAAAGGAGGACACGACCACAAAAACTCCATGACGAGATTGCCAGGCGCATTTCCAGAGCCGGTGATCAAATTGTTCGTGCAGCGCCATGTCTCGGCAAGGGAGAGGAGGCAGAGCAGGAGGAGGAAGAAGGAGAAGATATCTCTGTCGGCTGTTGTTGGTAATGGCCTGCAGCTTACAACCGTCTTCGCGCCACACGCGTCCACGGAGGAGCTGCCTTCCGGAGTCGAGAGCATCGCGGTCGAGGTGGTCGACGGGAGCCGGGATGAGCAGGTCTTGCATGAAAACGTTGGGTTGCATCAGCTGGAAGAGTTGCTGCTGCCGGGCGCGACTAGGCGTCTCTGCCACGGGGCTGCAGCCGCACAATTATCGCAGCCGGCGCGTGAGGTGTTCTGGAGGTCTGGACATGGCGTGGCCTACCTTTGCGTCGAGAAGTCCGGCACCGACATGGCGATGTGCAGGCAAACCCAGTGGCAGTTTTGAAGATGGCTTTCTTGAACAACAGCATTAAGACTTGATATTGTACTCCTTTGCATTCACCGAATGTTGTGGAAAATAGCTTGAACAACCGCCATTCAGTTTATTGGAATGGTATAAGAGCATCTTCAGCCGTTCGGTCCCCCAGGGCGCCTAAAAGAAGCAGTCTGGGGGCGAACTGGCGCTAGATTGGCCCTTGGGGCGACCTAGCTCGCCGTCACGCCCCCAAGCGTCGGCCTCAGGACGCGGCAATTTCGAATTTGGTCGTTCCCGCTCAAAAGACGTCACAAGTCCGGTGATCACAGGACAAAGTTCGGTGACCAGATAAATAGTCCGACATATAAAAAAAGATCGTCACAAGTCTGGACGCGTGCGCAACGCATCACTCGGCGGGGGCGGCCTCCAGCGTCGTCATAGTCGGCGTGCGGGGCTAGGCGGTGTCGGAGCTGCTTCTGTGCTGGGCGGCGTCGGCGCGGCTTCGGTACCGCTGGGCGTCGTGGAGGCATCAACACTCGGGCTTGGCGGCGGCGGCATGGGCGCGGGAGTTGGCAGCGCCGTCGTCGTCAGCTGGTTCAGAATGAGGCCGCGCTCCGCCATGTACCACGCCTTGAGCTGCTGCGATGATGTCGTCCATGTCGGTGTCGGTCTCGTTGGTGTCGTCGGAGGTGCGACGTGGAAGCTTGTGAGAAGCGCAGGGCGCCACGACAGAGAGGGGGCGTCGGGGAGGACGTGTAAGCCGGCGGCGAGTAGTTGTACGGAGGGTACTGCACGCCGGCGAAAGCGGGCGAGGGCGTGCGCTAGGCCGGGTGTCCATGAGGAAGGTGACGTTGGGGGTGAACCCACCGTGCGCGTCCCCGTCGGAGTAGCTCGGCGACGGCATGCATCCCCATGGTTGCGGCGACGACGAGAAGCCGACCGGAGTGCCGACGCTTTGCCGGCTCCAGGGCGCGTACTGGGCGTGGCCGCCGGGTGGATTCATCATCCCCACGCGAGCCGCCTCGGCCTCGGCTTGATCCGCCGCGGCTGTAGCCGCACGCGCCGCGTTGTCCCGAGCCTTCTTGGCGATGGCCCTGTTTCGCCGGTCGGCGGTGACAGCCTCCCGGCGCTGAACTTTCACCCTAAGTCGGCGTTTGGCATGTCCAGTGGCTTGGACGGCGGCGCCCTCGGCTTCCTCTGCTTTGGTTGGGCAACGGTTGCGGTCGCAGTTGTCGTGGCACGGGGGATCACGTTCTTCTTCGGCGGCATGGCGGCCGGCTGGGAGGCGAGCGGGAGGGAAGTTGGCGGGAGGAATGGAGAGAATGAGAGGGAAGTGGCAGGGAGGGGGGGAGGGGGGGGGGAACGGAAAGAAACGACGGAAAGAGGCTCAACTCGCCGACAGAGCGGCCCCGCGCCTCTTTTCGCTTGTACCGGCGCCCTCAGACGCTTCCAGCGTGCCGGGTTCGGCTCAGGTCTGCCAACGCCAGTTTTAGCCTAAATCGATAAAAAACGAATCACTCGAAATGCGACTGGGTTGATTTTTTAACATTGGTGCGGTAAAAACGCCTAAAAATAGCCTGTTAGGGGCGCGGCGGAAGATGCTTTAAGCCGGCGTGATCTTATGTTGGTCTGGAGGACCAGAGCCGAAGCCAGAGTCAAGTTTTGCTATGGTTACTCTTCTAAGACCGTATGTGGACTGCCGACCGTCTGGCTGCTGCACCCTCTGTGATCACGAGATGGAGACGGCGGCGTACCTAATCTTGGGCTGCTCGTTCTCATAGGTTATCTGGGTTGCCCTGGACTCTTCGCAGCCAAGGGATTCTGTGCTGGTCACTGGGCCTCGCTTGGTTGGTGGAACAAAACAGCCAAGCAAATGAAGAACCCTGCGAGAAGAAACATGATCTCCATCACAGTGTATGTCGCCTGGAACATCTGGAAAGAGAGGAATAGGAGGATTTTTTTTAGGATTCGCACCTTGGCATTGACGAGGTGGCCACCCTTGTTCGTGCTGATATCCAGTTTCTTGGATTGACTTTCCGCGAGTAGTCCGTGTTTTTTAGGCTTTTTTTCCTTCTACTTTTCTCTCTTGCTTAGTTGTTATTCTCTCCCTGACGATTTTGTCATGTACAGTTATTCCTCCTTTCTACTCCTATATTGAAAAGGCAGAAACTCCTGCCATTGCCCGTCAAAACCAAAAAATGTTGTAGAAGCATAGGGCAGTGAAGTAATTAACAACATCGTCGTACTTTGAAGTAACATGGCGATATGGAGACGACTGTGTAGAGAGATAAGTTGATGGTTGGAATCCTAAGTTTACTTTTTTAAAAAAAGTTTACCCTCGACCTCTGCATTACATATGCATACAAACATTTTATTAAGCGTAGTACCAGGTCCCGAACCAAGTCTCGTACAATCCTCGAACAAAAGCTTAACAAAAAAAGTTACCACAACCGGCGTAAATAGGATAAAATGACTATATACCTATTCTATTGTTGGACCTCATTCAAACCGGCTGTTAGTATTATGTGCGACCGTCTTCCAGGGGTTGCACCCAATATCCATAAGCTTCATGTGGTCCACATGGCCGAGTAACGACCGCGTACAGATCCAAGCAGATAATCTGCAAAAAAGTTATGACTGTTTGTCTGTTAAAGGTGACATCATTTCAACAATTTCGTATGGTCCAAAGTAATGCACACACTCCTCGAATATGTGCCGCCTCTATCCCATTTTACCATGTCCCAAATAAATTGGATAAAGTGATAGGAGGAGAAACATTAAAAATTGCATGGATGGTGTGCCATAATAACTTAGCTAGTGGGCATTGAAGAAAAAGATGTTGTATTGATTCGTCCTGGTCACAAAAACAACACTGTTTAGTACCCTCCCAACTACGCTTGCCAAGTTATCCTTCGTCAAAATTACTCCCTTGCATACAAATCACATAAGGACCTTAATCTTTAACAACAGCTTGACTTTCTAAATATGAAGTGATCTCGGGATAGGCCCGGTGTTTATCAAGTCTGTGTACATGGACTTAACCGAGAAGACACCTGACATGGACAATCTCCAATGCATCAGAGAGGTCAATCTCCATCAACCTACGCACAAGAGGCAACCACCTACCACATCTCCCCCCAACACTCGCCTGAACTGAATATTAAGATGAACAGACCCCAGTTCTGTACTAACGAAGGCATCCTTTTGTTGTACAATTTTATATAGAAAGGGATACTGTAAGGCTAGGGGTGCGTCTCCCAACCAAGTGTCTTCCCAAAATCTAGTACTATTTCCGTTCCCAACTATGAATTTACTTCTATTAAAGGAGGTTGCCTTTGTCCTCATTAGCCCCTTCCAAAACGGAGAATCATTCGGCTGTACCGTGGCTTGTGCCAGGGTTTTGGAGTGTAGGTATTTGTTATGTAACAATTTTATCCACAGTCCATCCGTCTGTACCGACAATCGATAGAGCCACTTGTGCTGATCGGGCGACACAATGTGCGGCAGCAAAGGATCTCCCTCCTACAGGTGCCCCACTGAGGGAGTCCTGGACTAAGGGGTCCTCGGGCGTCCGGCCTGTTAGCCATGGGCCGGACTGATGGGCCGTGAAGATACGAAGACCGAAGACTGCACCCGTGTCCGGGTGGGACTCTCCTTTGCGTGGAAGGCAAGCTTGGCATTCGGATATGTAGATTTCTTTCTTTGTAACCGACCTTGTGGAACCCTAGATCCTCCCGGTGCTTATATAAACCGGAGGACTTAGTCCGGAAGGGACATATATTCATTACCATAGCCATACCAGCTGGACCTCTAGGGCTTAGCCATTACGATCTCGAGGTAGATCAACTCTTATAATACTCATATTCATCTATATCAATCAAGCAGGACGTGGGGTATTACCTCCATAGAGAGGGCCCGAACCTGGGTAAACATCGTGTCCCGTGTCTCCTGTTACCATCGACCTTAGACGTACAGTTCGGGACCTCCTACCCGAGATCCACCGTTTTGACACCGACATTGGTGCTTTCTGTGAGAGTTCCACTGTGCCGTCGATGAAAGGTCCGATAGCCCCTTCAATCGTCGATAGTGACGCTGTCCAAGGAGAAACCTTCCTTCCCGGACAGATCTTCGTGTTCGGCAGCTTCGCAATGCGGGCCAACTCGTTTGGCCACCTGGAGCAGATCGATAGCTAAGCCCCTGGCCATCAGGTCAGATTTGGGAGTTTGAACTACGTTGCGGACATCCGTGGAGATTTGATCTTCGCCGGATTCGAGACCGCGGCGACCGCTCCCGGTCACCTTGATGAACATGACCTAAATATTTCGTCAGACCGCATCCAGGAGATAGCTCCTGCGACCACTCCGGCCTTAAATCCAGAGCACACTGCGGCATCCAAGGGTTGGAGGTTCAACCCCACCACGGAGGCCACAGATTCTCCGGCATTGGAGCCGCACATGGACTTAATCTCATGCAATACTCGTGTCACCGGAACTCCGGACTCTTCTTTGGGTATAAGTTCCAAACCATGTGAGTCCGCGGATACCGAACTTGATCGCTTATCGATCTTTGAGTTCAGTGCCGCAGACATCTTCCAGCACTCGCCCTTGGCGGGGGACTCACAGCCGAACTATGTACGGTTCGAACTAGAGGCTGATGATGGGGAATTTTGCTTCCCACTCGCCACCCACTTCATCGCCACTATCGAGGATTTAACCGACATGCTTGACTATGGCTCCGAAGACATCGCCAGTACGGACGACGATGCCGACAAGGAGCAAGGCCTAAACCCACCATTCATTGGACGACGGTCGACCACTTCTTTCTGCGACGTATACATGGTGGACACGCCTGAAAAAACTAACAACGATGACAAAGAGGATCCAGTTGAGGATAAACCTCCTGAGAGACAGCCTAAGCGCCAGCTTCCTCGACGCCGCTCTAAGTCACGTCGTTCCAAAGACTGCAGTACGGGCACCGGAAAAATAATACTCCGGACGATGCCGAAAATAGTGAAGACCCCGTCAAGATAACCTCCGAACAGGGGGAACGGGAAAATGGGAAAGTTAGCCCTGATGAACAGGCCATACACAGAGACTCGGAGGACAGTAATTATCTTCCGCCCTCCGAGGAAGAGGAGAGCCTCGGCAACGAGGATTTCATCGTGCCCGAGGAACCTCTCGAGCAGGAGCACTTCAAACGCCGGCTAATAGCCACTGCAAGGAGTCTGAAAAAGAAGCAGCTGCAGCTTCAAGCGGACCAAGATCTGCTCAATGATAGATGGACCGAAGTCCTGGCCGCCGAATAATACGGCCTTAGTGGCCCAGCCAAAAGCTACCTGAAGCGTAGATTGCTACCTCAGTTGGATGACGAGGTGCTGGAGCCCATACCATCATCGCACAGTGCGGCACGTCAACCACAACTTGGTCCAGATAAAGCGGCAACTCAAGCCGAACACCAGACCGCCCCACCTCACCGTAAAGGAAAGAATAAAACAGCTCGGGGGTGTACATACGACCTCCGATGGGACTTGTATAGTAGAGCAGGACACGCAAGATCGATCTACGGATCGTGAGGGCGTGCCTCGACACGCGATGACGGCTACCTATTCGAACGTGACAAACCAAGCCACGCCCGGGCCAAAAACCACAAATGGACTCCATCAGAGGTGCGTCGTAGTGTGGCCCAACATAGAGGTGCCGCACACCCTCTTTGCTTCAAAGACGAAGTAATGGAGCATGAATTCCCAGACGGGTTCAAACCCATGAATATCGAATCATACGACGGAACAACGGATCCCGCGGTATGGATCGAGGACTTCGTCCTCCATATCCACATGGCCCACGGAGATGACCTTCATGCCATCAAATACCTACCACTAAAACTCAAAGGACCTGCTCGGTACTGGTTAAACAGTCTACCGGAAAATTTTATTGGCAGCTGGGAAGATTTGGAAGATGTCTTTCGCGACAACTTCCAAGGAACATATGTCCGGCCACCGGACGCCGATGACTTAAGTCACATTGTCCAACAGCTCGGAGAGTCAGCCAGGAAGCTCTGGACTAGGTTTTTAGTTAAAAAGAACCAAATTGTCGACTGTCCGGACGCGGAAGCCCTTACGGCCTTCAAACACAGCGTCCGAGATGAATGGATTGCACGCCACCTCGGTCAAGAAGGACCTAAATCCATGACAGCCCTTACCGCTCTAATGACTCGCTTTTGCGCGGGATAAGACAGCTGGCTCGCTCGTAGAAGCAACAGCGCCAGCGACTCGGGCACTTCCGAAATCCGAGACGGCAATGGCAAGCCACGACGAAGCAAACACAACAGTCACAATGATAATGAAAGATCACGCGACACAGCGGTCAACGCCGGATTCAACAATCCCAAACCCGGTCAACGGAAAAAGCCATTCAAGGCGAACCGAGACGGACCATCCAACCTAGACAGGATATTGGACCGACCCTGCCAGATTCACAAACACCCCGATAAACCAGCTAATCATACCAACAGAAGTTGTTGGGTCTTCATGCAGGCCGGCAAACTCAACGCCGAACACAAGGGGAGGAGGCCGCCAGGCGATAGGGATGACGGAGAGGTTCACCAACCAAATACTTGGGGTCAGAAGCAATTCCCCCCCGAGGATCGACCAATCCTGGAGCAGAAATAGCAGTTCGGCTTCCGCCGCCCACCTCATATACCTGTAAAATTTGTACCGCGTATACATCACTATGCACTTAAGATACTATGGGCATTGGCGGAAGCACAATACTGACAAGCCTGCAAGCATTCCCATAACATTTTTTATCTACTTTACTTTTTTCTTTCTTTATTATCTCTTAAAAATAGGTGACGCAAAGGACAAACATCTAAACTGACTCCATCGGAGTTCGGATCCGTACACTCACCTAAGGGGCTACTTTCGTCAAGGATTCCCCTCGCTGAGGACAGGCGGCCCAAACGTGCGACAGGAGGTCCAAAATAAACTTTTTGTAGACCGCACTCTTTATTTCGAGCCTGTGATATGCCCTTTTCCTCCGCCTTCGACCCCGGGCATGTCAAATAGCCGGGGTTGAGGTCTTTTTATACATAAAGTAATCATTGGCATACCGCTCAGGTCCCAGTAAACATTATCCGAAATAATCTTTTGTGTCTTTTCGCAAATGAATATGGATCCTATGGTTGTTTCATAGATATACCTCGGCATAACCTGCCAAGGGCTCGGTATGGGAACAAATGAGTTGCCAACAAAGTCCGAATAGCTTTACAGCGTACTTTGGCGTCGCGAGTCTGCCTTATATGCATCAGCTCCGAATCATGTCTTGGGTCAATGGTTGGGTTGCCCGGCTCCTGTGCTTGCTACCTTACATTCCGCTCTATCGGCAAGGGTAGTAAAGGGAGAACTACTGCGATTGTGCTTCCGGTTCATCTAGTCAAGCGCCTCAGTAGAGAAAGCTGAAAACCGACTGTCATGATGCTACGAGAGCTGGCCAACCACTCGATGACTTATTGGAATCTGTCGTGATTCCCTCCGTATCACACGAAGGACCCTTTTTAGGTCATATATGTAACGCACCATATTGGAATAAGCCGTACGCATACCAGGGGCTATATCGTAGCCCCCCTATAAAACTCCTATGGCTAAGTGAAAGTGTTAACGCCCTATAGTCCGATTGCCTGGTTCGCCGCATTATCACCTCCTTCATGGACTAAGACGTTGGGTCAAGAGTGATCAAATGCTTTTGCGAACACCCCCGTACTTCCTACGAGGGGGCTGAAACCGACGACTGGAAAACTTTCAAATTATATTAAAACAGCCGCACAAGAGGAACACAAGCTTTCGAGCAAAATATAAAATAGATTAACTATAAAATTGTCTTCTACAATTCTCATACACCTCACTCGAACATTATATATTTCGAGCATTGACCCTCTATCAAGCGGGCAACCTCTAGGACGTCTTCAAAATAATGCTCCGGTTCGTAACGGTCCTTGCCCTTGGGTGGACTCTTCGCTGCAACAGCGATGGCCTTCATCTTCCCCCAGAATGTCTTGACTCGGGCAAAGGCCATTCGTGCACCCTCAATGCACACCAACCGCTTCACAACGTTGATACGTGGCACCACATCAACAAGCCGCTGCACTAAGCCGAAGTAGCTATTCGGAACAAGCTCAGTTGGCCACAACCGGATTATGACGTTCTTCATGGCAGCGCCGGATATCCTATGAAGATCGGCCCATTGGGACATCTGTTCATTCAGCAACAGAGGGTGCTTCGACGCGCCAAATTGTGACCAGAAAAGCTTCTCCGTTGCATACCCCTCTCGCGCCTGGTAAAACTGCGCCGCATCGGAAGAACTCTTCGGCAAGTCTAAAAACTTGTCCAAAGAACTCCACACTTGGTTAAGCTGAGCATAGTTCGGATCGCCGAACTTAGTCTGTAGCAAAAAGGGCTTACCAGCCGCAATCTTCTCAGCTTGCCGGATCTCCTCACGGGCTGCTCTGGATTCAGACCGCACTTCTCTCGCCTCTCGTAAAGCCTTGTCAAGTTCAGCCGTTTTGGCTTCATTCTCCTTCTCAAGAAGTTCATAGCGGCTAGCAGCATTTTTTAGTTCGAGCACCATCGTGGATATCTTCTCCCCGTCTTGGCGCCGAGCAGCTTGTTCAGCTTTTAACTCAGTCGATGCCTTTTCGGCAGCCGCATTACTAAACCGGGCCTTCTCCTTGGCCCGGGCTAGCTCCGCCCAAAGAATTTCAACGGCGGCAGCACCATCTACAGTCATGCATATTCCAGTATACAACTTTCAGCATCATGCTTATATCACAAAAATGTATGTGAAAGGGACTGCCCCGAATACATACCTTGCGACTCGTCAAGACGCATATTGATTAACGCAATTTCATCCCCGGCCACATCAAGCTTCCGCTGCAGCTCGGAAATATCCATAGTCTGGGAAGTAGCCATGGGGGAAGCAGCCTGTGTTCAAGTTAATCAGATTAGTCCTTGAATATTTCTTCTTGATCCTCCGTTTGCCTCCCATGGGAAGCCAACCCGAGTCTCAGGGGTACTACCTATACACAGGTGCATCTTTGCAAATAAAATTGAAAACATTACATCACAAACCTCGAAGCCTCTTAGCAGGCTCATCAAGGCTTCATTCAATCCGCTCTTTGCGGACAGAATCTTCTCAACCATCGTACCCATGAAGGTATGTTGTTCCCCTGAGACAGATGCTTTTCACATCATATCCCTCAATATATCCAGCGCCGCCGGGTCTCCGGAAGCCGCTGCAGGAGCACGACCATCCTTTGAGGGAACCCGTTCACCCGTCTCTAGAATCATCGTTGGCTGAAAACCGGACAGTCCGGGGCCTTCATTATCGGCCCCCGAATCCCGAACGATCAGAGGTCCACCTTTGGGTTCTGCCTCTTTCATCCCCTGCACAGCTGGTTGATCAAGAAAAACCCTTCGATATGATGCTTCGTAGTCATCCGCCTTATTGGGCGAGGAGGTCGGGGGAGGCGTCTCGCTTTCCATCATCTCTGGGAGGAGATCTCTCGAAGAAGAGGATTGCCTAGAAAAACTCTGTGCCGAAATGTAAAAATACACAGGCACGTTATGTATCTCTTCGGTAACAGGAAAGGAGCGGGACGCTATCAAAGCACCCCGGATTCACTTACGGTTTGGTTGAGGGCTTGTCCTCATGACAGAGCTGTTCAATGGCGTCGCCTTCCAAACCCGAGCCGCTCGACGGTGGTATCTTGCCCCTCTTAGGAGACCGCCCCTCCCAACCTTTGGAGGCGGCCCTTTTCCTCCTGAATGGAGAAGGGATACTGGCTTCTCTTTCGCCTTTGTCTGCAGGCGAGGGAATGTCGATTTCTCCGGACTCATTATCTAACTTACCTCTAGAACAAAGGTCATCCTGGTCTTGTCACTCTGCACCTTGCCCTCCCCCGCCGGCGCCTGGTACGGTGCTGGTGCCAGCATCCTTGTTAACACGGCGTCTGCTGAGTCTTCGGGAAGAGGGGCCGGACACCTAATCCATTCTGCTTTCTTTATCTAGCCCTGGAAAAGGATGGTTTGCTCAGTGTCTTACCATTGGATATCTGATTATGAGGTGTTCAGCGGACGAGTACTTACCGAGGTGTTCGGATGGTTACAGTCTAGGCCGGTATCTTCGGTGGTGTCCGGCCATTGTTTTCGTCTCCCGGAGAATAGTTTCCACATTCCTTCGTGCGTAGTGCCGAAGAAGTGCTGAAGAGTCCACGACCCTTCTGGGTTAAACTCCCACAGGCGGAGAGGCCGTCGCTGGTACGGCTGGGTCCGGCGGACTAGCATTACCTGAATAACGTTGACAATATTGATATCCTTCTCAATGAGGCTTCAGATGCGACTTTGCAGAGTCTGCACCTCGTCAACGGATCCCCAGTCCAACCCATTATTAATCCATGACGCAAGCTGAATTGGGGGGCTGGATCGAAACGCAGGCGCAACCGCCCACATGGAACTACGGGGCTCGGTGATATAGAACCACTCCTGCTGCTATAAGCCAGAAGATTCCTTGAAAGATCATGTTAGCCAGATAGCGCTGGTAAACTTGCTCACTGAGGCACCACTACACTCCACCTGCTCCTCCTCTATCATTTGCGATTTCACATTGAAGGTCTTGAGCCACAAGCTGAAGTGTGGAGGAGTTCGGAGGAAGGCTTCACACGTGACGATAAACACCGAGATGAGAAGGACGGTGTTCGGGGCGAGATCGTGAAAATCTAACCTATAATAGAACATGAGCCCCTGGACGAAGGGATTAAGGGCGAACCCCAATCCTCGGAGGAAGTGGGAAACAAACACGACCCTCTCGTCGGATTTGGGGGTAGGGATAACCTGCCAGTCCGCGGGAAGCCGGTGGAGGATTTCTGCGGTCAGGTATCTGGCCGCCTGAAGCTTTGCGACATCCTCCTCCATGATAGAAGAAGCCACCCACCGGCCTTGACGGCTGGATCCAGACATGACTTAGGCTTACGGAGGGTGAGACCTGGGTGTTGGAACTCGAGGCAGTAAGAGTCGAGGAAGAAGCAAGCGTGGGGAGGAAAGGCGGGTGTGTGCTCCTTTATAAAGGCCGAGAATATCGAACGCCTCCTCCCGGGCCTTAAACTTTGCCTATTCCCAAGAAGTTGTACCCTAAGGATGGTTGGGTTACCCACATCTGTGTCGATAAAATAAAGTCACCAGTGGATTGGATTCATAAATTATTATGCCCTCTGAGGAAGTATGTGTTGCTCGCCGAACTCAATTGTCCAAAGACCATTGTGGAGTATCCGGAAAGAAGGGAACCCGCCTTGCAATGCCGAAGACAAATCTGCATGTCGGACTCCTCGTCATTGAAGCCAGGTTCAGGGGCTACTGAGGGAGTCCTGGACTAAGGGGTCCTCGGGCGTCCGGCCTGTTAGCCATGGGCCAGACTGATGGGCCGTAAGATACGAAGACCGAAGACTACACCCGTGTCCGGATGGGACTCTCCTTGGCGTGGAAGGCAAGCTTGACGACCGAATATGTAGATTCCTTTCTTTGTAACCGACCTTGTGTAACCCTAGATCCTCCCGGTGCTTATATAAACTGAAGGACTTAGTCCGGAAGGGACAGATATTCATTACCATAGCCATACCAGCTAGACCTCTAGGGCTTAGCCATTACGATCTCAAGGTAGATCAACTCTTGTAATACTCGTATTCATCAATATCAATCAAGCAGGACGTAGGGTATTACCTCCATAGAGAGGGCCCGAACCTGGGTAAACATCCTGTCCCCTGTCTCCTATTACCATCGACCTTAGACGCACAGTTCGGGACCCCCTACCCAAGATCCGCCGGTTTTGACACCGACACCCACCTCCCCCACCTCTTGTCCTTCGGTGTTTCCCCCTGTTCGGCTGGTTCTTCCTTCCCGCTCGGACGACCACTTGATTCATGTGCTTTCGGATGTGGGAATCACAGTTGACTCTGGTTTCGGATCACCCTCTGCAATTCTCGCTCTTATTCGGGCTAACAAAGTCGCCCAGGCTGCCATTTCTAAAGCCAAAGAGGTGGTTGTTTCTTGCGGTAACGCTCCGGTTGTGGCCGAAGGGACCGCGAGAGATGCTGGTAGGGGCCAGGATCTCCCGAACCCTGTCAAACGGGGCACTGCTAAGTGTGCCAAATCCTACGTTGCCCCGTGCAGGTCGAGTCCTCACATTTAAAAAGCTATCTGCTGGATGAGGGCCTTATTCTGGAACATTAGGGGCTTCGGCGCTAGGGGGCGCAGGGACCAGCTGAGAAATGTGGTTAGAGGTGGCAGCATTGACATGTAGGGTTAGTTGAAACATTTAAAGGATTTTTATCTCCTAACGAGCTCTCCGCTGTTGCGGGTGTCGATAGGTTTGATTGAAACTTCTTACCCTCCTCTGGTCACTCTGGCAGGATCCTTATTGGAACTAAGTGTGACATCTTTGACTTTGTGGCCTTGGGCCACGTTGTTTTTTGGCAAGTACTGTAGTGTTTCATCGTCAACTGAATGTTCTTTCGGATCACTCCCTTTCTTCGTTGTTCCTCGATGATATCATGAATAAAATTGAATCGTGTACCATTCCCATCCTGGCGGGTGGTGACTTTAACTTACTTCGAATTCCGATGGAGAAAACAACAAAAATTTCTCGTGGCCCCTTGCTGATGCTTTCAATGGTTTCATCCGCGACTATGCTCTTCGCGAAATCCATAGCGTGGGAGCTCGCTTTACCTGGACGAATCATCAGTCTTATCCGATCAGTTCGGTTCTTGACCGTGTCTTTGTGTGCTCTAGCTAGGATGCTCTATTTCCTCGTGCATTGCTGAAAGCTAAATCCATTGTTGGATCTGATCACGCACCCCTTATCCTTGATGTTGGGCTTGAATCTCAGATCGTTCCCTCTCGCTTCTAGTTTGACGCTTCTTGGTTACTGATCGGTGGCTTCTGTGACCCGATCTCTTCTAAGCTCACCTCTTTTCTCTCTGCCGGTAGACGCTATTTTGGGAAAATGGATGATTGGCACCACTGCTCGTATTCTCTTTGTAAATTTCTTTGTGGTTGGGCCCGCAACCGGGCGACAGACGCACACAGGGAAAAGACGCATCTAATCGGGCAGATCAATTCTCTTGACCCCTCGGCCGATGGGCCTGGGCTCTCTGATCATGAGTGGCAGATGCGATATTCCCTCGAAGAGGCCTTGATGCAGTTTCATCGCCAGGCTGAGATTTACTGGCACCAAAGGGGCACTATTAATTGGAAGTTGAAAGACGGCTCTCCCACGGCTTATTTCTTCGCCATTGCTAACGGTAGACGCAAACACTGCTAGATCGACAGCCTGCGGATCAACAATGTTAGAGTCTCGGATCAGAACCTTATCATTTCCCATGTGGTGAATTTTTTCTCCTCTCTCATTTTGGCCAAACTCGAGTCAGGCTTCGCGATCGCCCCTTCCTTCTGGGGTGCTCATGAGAAGATTACTAGTGAGGAGAACGAAGCCTTGCTCACCTCCCTCTTCGACGAAGAGATTTTTGAGATCATTCTCTCGGCCAACTCTAACTCGACTTCGGGCCCTGATGGCTTCTCCATTCCTTTCTTTCGGAAGTTCTGGCCCTAATTGTGTAACCTTGTCTGCGCTATTATTCAAGTCTTCTATTTGGGGATAGTTGATATCTGTTGGTTGAACTACGCTGTCATCACCCTCATTCCTAAAGTTAAGGGTGCGGATATCATCTCTCAATTTAGACCTATCGCTCTCATCAATAACTTTGCAAAATTCCTTGCCAAAGGTTTCGCCACACGCCTTTCCCCTGTCTCTCATCGGGTACTTAGTCCTCTCCAATCAACTTCTGTCAAAGTGAGATTCATTCTTGATGGTATCCCGTGTCTTCACGAAAGAGTTCATGATATTCGGGTGCGAGGCACCAAGGCGGTGATCCTTAAGCTCGACTTTGAGAAGGCCTACGACTCAGTCAGTTGGAAGTTTCTGCATGAGCTCTTGGTGGCAAAGGGTTTTGATGGGGCATACGTGCATAGGAGTATGTAGTTGGTGACGGGTGGTCACACTGCAGTCTCGGTTAGTGGTAGGGTCAGCATTTTTTTCACCAACGGCTGAGGCCTGAGACAAGAGGACCCAGGTTCCCCTCTTCTGTTTATTTTTGTCGTTGATGCTTTATCCTGCATCCTGTCGACGGCGGCTACGGCCAGATACATTTCCCCGGTTAGCTCTCATCTCGCTCCTGATGGAATCACTCATCTTCAATATGCAGACGACACGATTATCATGGTCGAACTTCATGATGAATGTCTTGCCCACCTTAGGTTTCTATTGTTGTGCTTTGAAGCCTTGTCGGGGCTTAAGATCAACTTTGCAAAGAGCAAAGTGATTGTCACAGGGGTGTCGGAGACCGAGGCCCTGCGGGTCACTCAACTTCTTAATTGTTCTTTGAGCTCCTTTCCCTTCAAATATCTTGGCCTCCCTATTTCTCTTGAGAAGCTTCTTGCTAGAGACTTTGCTCCTGTGGTAACGAAAGTGGGCAATCGAGTTATGCCTTGGAGGGGCAGATATAATACCCAAGCTGGCAAGGTTTCCCTTCACTGGTACAACGACGTGCTATACAAACAATTTTTAACCCCTTTCTGCGATGGCGTTTGGAACCGCCGCCAAGTGAGTGTGGGCAATAGGGGGGTCCTTCCCACACGACCCAGAAACTGTCGAGGATAGGCCCTCCTGGCTCACAGGCTGGTGCAAAATGAGCTCGTGTGTGATCTAGCAGGGCATTGAAACCCAATTGTTTCTGTCCGTATGTACATCCCACACGGTGAAGCCCAGAAAATCATTTCCGTTCGTATGTATATCACACACGGTTCTTTGTGTGGAAACATTTGTGCAAGGTGGCCTAACACAAATAGTTCTCTGTCGGAAGCCGTGTGTGATTGTTAGTTAATCGAACACGCCTACTTTCTAGAAACCGTGTGGGTTGCTTGAGTTCATCGCCCATGGTGCTGTCTGAGTAACCGTCTGCAATGGAAACCCCAATAAGCAGGGTAATTAGCCTATTATTGATAATCCATGTACTAATCAAATTGATATTTCTTATAAAACACACCAAATATTTCATATCCGTATAATAGCAACCAGGATTTCATAATCGAATTACATCAGATAGCTTTGGCACTCAGTTATGCCATCACACAACAGCACCAAGTTTCACATGCAACATCAAAAACCTTTGGAAAGTAGCATCATACACGGTAAATAGACATATGAATCTCATCTGGGAAACTGCAGAAGCGGAAGGCAAATATTGAGCCTTTAGTGATGTTGAATGTCCTTGCAACTTTAGGCCAGTGGCTATGGATAATTGCGCGCCCAACCTTCGTCCTCTTCAGCAAGACTTCAATATTGTACCATGGGTGTTGAATGAATACCTTCCTCGCCTCTTGATCATGCATTTGGTTTTAGAGGTAATCATCGGTGAACTGCTTTGAAAAGTACTAAAGACAAAGATATGCATAAATCGCTGTTATAAATATTGAAATGGCGCAAGGGGTAAAAACAAGGTAAAAGAGTTAGTATCATCCTATAGTTGACTAATGTTTTCTTCATTGTGCAAACAAAGATCTTGCTGTTATTCGTCGCAAGTTTCTTCATCCTAATAATCTTTCTGAGTTTCTTGACTTGACTGACATTCATGGACATCTCATTTCCCCATATGCAAAATGGGTCTAACAGTGGGTCTAAGCCTCTGACAGCAGGACCTACATGCATGTGCAAGACCAAATTCTAAGAAACCTAAATATTAGAATGACTCCTGCAACTGCACAATAATGTGCTATTAGCCAAAGGACCATGCTTGAACAAACCTCGATGGTAAACCGCAGTGTCTCCCATTGTTTCCCCGCAACACACATAAGGAAGATCTTGATCAGGTTAACTGAGAGTTGCCATACTATTAGTAGAATATGTATTGAGTACAGCCAAATTCGATTTATTTCACATGCATAACAATACAAAATTGTACCCACAGCAAATGAAAATCAAATTGCAGAACTGAACCAAATAGTTAAATGGACAGTAGACCAAATGAACCAAAATAGTTAACTGAGCACGACATTGTAGAATAGAAACATGTACTAGAAGATAAGGCAGTTAACAAAACAAAGACTGCTTGAGAACAGTACTACGAAATGTAGCAATTGTTGGACCAAAGTGTTAACTGAACATTACATTTCATAGGACCAAACTGTTAACTGAACATCAGATTGCATATTAACATTGCAGAGGACAAGTCACTAGAAGGCACTGGCAGTGGCCTCGAGAAAACAGCACAAACTATATTTTAAAGTAGACAACCGCGTGGCGGTGTCGATGGTGGCCTCGAAGATGAGGTGCTCCTCCAAGATCTGGCGGTCGACACGCATGGCAGCCATAGCGACCTCGTGTGCACGTGCGACCGCATGCTACTAAGTTCCACATTATGCTGCGTGCAAAATGGCTATGGGCGGTGCTTAATTGGAGGAGGGGGTAGTGATTTCGGCGGAAGGTGTAGCGCCATCGGTCGGGGCATGTGGGACAGGAAAGGAGGAGGATGGTGTGGGTGGGGTGTGGATTACCTGACCATATCGACGAGGCCGCACAGCAAGAAGAAGGGTCGGCGGCGAGGAGGCCGCGCAGCAAGAAGAAGGGTCACCGGCAAGGAGGCGGTGCTGCAAGAAGAAGGGTCGCCAGCGAGGAGGCGGTGCTGCAAGAAGAAGGCTAGCCGGCCAGGAGGCTGCGCTGCAAAAAGAAGGGTCGCCGACGAGGAGGCTGAGCTGCCAGTAAGTAGCAGTGAAGGTTTGAACTTGGAAAGCAAGGAGGAACAATGGAAATGTGGATTTTGGTGGGAGGGAGGGGGCGGGGAGATAGATATTTCCGTGGTGGCAAATAATTTTCGCCCGGTGCCGCGAGAAACTGGCACGCAACTGTGGTTTAAGCGGGGGCGGTGGGCTGTAGATGACGAAGCTTCCTGCGTGAGCCAGACAAGATGGTGCGCCAAGATATTTTATATTGCATCCCACATGATTCTTTATAGTAAACTGTTTGTGGTATACTGATTTTTCATTAAGTTTTGAAAGACAAAATGGTGTTACGGAGGGAAAGGATGGTGTTTGAATTCTAGAACATTTACGTACAATGAACATGCAACTAGTACATGGGTGTCGTGTTTAAATTTGGAAGTATTCCGGGTTCGTTTGGAATTTTAATGCATTAATTGAGTTTCTTGGCATTTAATGTGCATAATTCAAATTTGAACTACAAGCACATGCTCCAGTGCACCAAAGTTTGTTGAAAAATCACATGTGTGTCTTTGGATGAATTCATAGGTCTCATGCAAGAAATGGGAATGAAATTCAAACATCTGGGCGTCGTGGCTCGGCCGGAAAGATTGAGAAACTTGATTTTTAATTCCTGTAAATCCAAAACAGGGCTGAAAATCATGAAACTTGGCATGGTGTCATGACAGGACACCAACATGTTGCTGTAAATTTTTGGGCCGAATTGGGACAAGCTTTGGTACAAGCTTCTTGCAAACCAGAGCTTCCATCAAGAAGGCTTGTGGTTCCGAGAAAGAACGTGTCACCTCCGTGTGCGAAACGACATACGTACACTGCCTTCTCCTGCCTTAATTTTTTTACACAAGTAGATTAGACCAAATAGAAGTATAGTGCTAAAATTTGGAATTATTCCGGGTTCGTTTGGCCTTTTTCTACATTAATTGAGTTTCTGGGCATTTAATGTGCCTAATTCAAATTTGAACTACAAGCACATGCTCCAGTGCACCAAAGTTGGTTGAAAAATCACATGTGTGTCCTTGGGTGAATTTATAGGTCCCATGCAAGAAATGAGAATGAAATTCAAACATCTGGGCGTCGTGGCTCGGCCGAAAATATTGAGAAACTTAGTTTTTAAATTCCTGTAAATTCAAAACACGCCTAAAAATCATGAAACTTGGCATGGTGTCATGACATGGTACCAACATGTTGCGGTAAATTTATTGGCTGAATTGGGACATGCTTTTGTGCAAACTTCTTACAAACCAGAGCTTCCCTCAAGAAGGCTCGTGGTTCCGAGAGGGAACTGTCACCTCCGTGTGCGAAACGACATACGAACACTGCCTTCTCCTGCCTTATTTTTTTACACGGGCATATTAGACCAAATAGAAGTATCATGCTAAATTTTGGAATTATTTCGGATTCGTTTGGCCTTTTTTATACATTAATTGAATTTCTAGGCATTTAATGTGCATAATTCAAATTTGAACTACAAGTACATGCTCCAGTGCACCAAAGCTGGTTGAAAAAACACATGTGTGTCCTTGGGTGAATTTCTAGGTCCCATGCAAGAATGAGAATGAAATTCAAACATCTGGGCGTCGTGGCTGGAAAAGATTGAGAAACTTGGTTTCTCAATTCTTGTAAATCCAAAATACGCCTGAAAATCATGAAACTTGGTATGGTGTCATGACATCACACCAACATGCTGTGGTAATTTTTTGGCCAAATTGGGACAACCTTTGGTGTAAGCTTCATGCAAACCGGAGCTTCCCTCAAGAAGGCCCGTGGTTCCGAAAGGGAACGTGTCACCTCCATGTGCGAAACGACATACGTACACTGCCTTCTCCCGCCTTAATTTTTTTCCACAGGCATATTAGACCAAATAGAAGTATCATGCTAAGTTTTGGAATTATTCTGGGTTCGTTTGGCCTTTTTTATACATTAATTGAATTTCTGGGCATTTAATGTGCATAATTCAAATTTGAACTACAAGCACATGGTTCAATGCACCAAAGTTGGTTGAAAAATTACTTGTGTGTCCTTGGGTCAATTTCTAGGTCCCATGAAAGAAATGGGAATGAAATTCAAACATCTGGGTGTTGTGGCTCGGCTGGAAAGATTGAGAAACTTAGTGTTTTTAGTTTATGTAAATCCAAAACACGCGTGAAAATCATGAAACTTGGCATGGTGTCATGACATGGCACCAACATGCTGCGGTAATTTTTTTAGCCGAATTGGGACAAACTTTGGTATAAGCTTCTTGCAAACAAGAGCTTCCCTCAAGAAGGCTTGTGGTTCCGAGAGGAAACGTGTCACCTCCGTGTGCGAAACGACATACGTACACTGCCTTCTCCCGCCTTAATTTTTTACACAGACAGATTAGATCAAATAGAAGTATCGTGCTAAATTTTGGAATTATTCCGGGTCCGTTTGGCCCTTTTTATACATTATTGAGTTTCTGGGCATTTAATGTGCCTAATTCAAATTTGAACTACAAGCACATGCTCCAGTGCACCAAAGTTGGTTGAAAAATCACATGTGTGTCCTTGGGTTAATTTATAGGTCCCATGCAAGAAATGGGAATGAAATTCAAACATCTGGGCGTCGTGGCTCGGCCGGAAATATTGAGAAATTTAGTTTTTCTAATTCCTGCAAATCCAAAAGACGCCTGAAAATCATGAAACTTGGCATGGTGTCATGACATGGCACCAACATGTTGCGGTAATTTTTTTGGCCGAATTGGGACAAGCTTTAGTGCAAGCTTTTTGCAAACCGGAGCTTCCCTCAAGAAGGCTCGTGGTTCCGAGAGGGAACGTGTCACCTCCGTGTGCGAAACGACATACGTACACTGCCTTCTCTCGCCTTAATTTTTTTACATAGGCAGATTAGACCAAATAAAAGTATCGTGCTAAATATTGGAATTATTCCGGTTTAGTTTGGCATTTTTATACATTAATTGAATTTCTGGTCATTTAGTATGCATAATTCAAATTTGAACTACAAGCACATGCTTTAGTGCACCAAAGTTGGTTGAAAAATCACATGTGTGTCCTTGGGTGAATTTCTAGGTCCCATGCAAGAAATGAAATTGAAATTCAAACATCTAGGTGTCGTGGCTCGGCCGGAAGGGTTAAGAAACTTTTTTTATGTAAATCCGAAATACGCGTGAAAATCATGAAACTTGGCATGGTGTTATGACATGGCACCAACATGTTGTGATGATTTTTTTGGCCGAATTGGGACAAGTCTTGGTGTAAGCTTCTTGCAAACCAGAGCTTCCCTCAAGAAGGCTCGTGGTTCCGAGAGAGAACGTGTCACCTCCGTGTGCGAAACGAAATACGTACATTGCCTTCTTCTGTCTTAATTTTTTTACGCAGATAGATTAGACCAAATAGAAATATCGTGCTAAATTTTGGAATTATTCCGGATTCGTTTGGCCTTTTTTATACATTAATTGAATTTCTAGGCATTTTATGTGCATAATTCAAATTTGAACTACAAGCACATTGTCTAGTGCACCGAAGTTGGTTCAAAAATCACATGTGTCTCCTTGGGTGAATTTCTAGGTCCCATGCAAGAAATGGGAATGAAATTCATACACCTGGGCGTCGTGGCTTGCCCGAAAAGCTTGAGAAACTTGGTTTTTTAATTCATGTAAATCCAAAACACATCTGAAAATCATGGAACTTGGCATGTTGTCATGACATGGCCCCAACATGCTGCGGTAATTTTTTTGGCCGAATTGGGACAAGCTTTGGTTTAAGCTACTTGCAAACCGGAGCTTCTCTCAAGAAGGCTCGCGGTTCCAAGAGGGAACATGTCACCTCCGTTTGTGAAATGACATACATACACTGCCTTCTCCCGCATTAATTTGTTTACACAGGCAGATTAGACCAAATAGAAGTATCATGCTAAATTTTGGAATTATTCCAGGTTCGTTTGGCCTTTTTTATACATTAATTGAATTTCTGGGCATTTAATGTGCATAATTTAAATTTGAACTACAAGCACATGCTCTAGTGCACCAAAGTTGGTTGAAAAATCACATGTGTGTCCTTGGGTGAATTTCTAGGTCCCATGCAAGAAGTGGGAATGAAATTCAAACATTTGGATTTTTGAATTCCTGTAAATCCAAAACACGTCTGAAAATCATGAAACTTCATGGTGTCATGACATGGCACCAACATGCTGTGGTAATTTTTCTGTCCGATTTGCGAAGGCGCACACATTAACAATCAACAAAGTCATTTTGGAACAAGTGTTGGCACGTTACAAATTGGAAACATAAGTATTGTTGAAACCGTGGGCGTTCTACTTACCAATTACGTGCCGCCATGCGTCCCCTTTTTTTATTGGCTAGGAGGTGTCGTATGGGTAGCTATTTGAGTACGGGAGGCATGCGATCAGACCCCCGCGCGTGCTCATCGGGAGGAGAGCCCTTTGACGTCTACCCACCGCATACCTCCCTCCCAACGTCTCCATTAATGGCGCCCAAGCTCCTGTTCTACGGCATGGCTATATGTCTCACTGGATTGAGATTTAAGAGAGAAAAATGAAAATCTAAAAAGGAAGTTTTGCACGGATCTTGATGTAAGATCCGACAGACCTATATAACATCGACCGCGACTTATAGCAAGCATGATGAATATAAGGACGATGACAGTGGATAATAATTGTCTTACATATTTAGGAACATAATTAAAAAAGCCACATGGGGCAACGCCCCAAATACACAAGGGCAAAAAAGAAGGAAGACAACGATCTGGCTCGTTGATCTCTACATTCTTGATGCGTTCTGTAGGCTGCGGAAACTAGTCTCCGCGGCGAGCGGCGATGAGCTATTTCTTGTTCTCAAGATGCTCCTTGAGATCATCCACGAATTCCTCCACTAGCCTTCTGCGCTCGATGAACAACATGACATTCTCGTCCATAAGTTTCTTGACGATGACGCCAGTCCTCTTCAACAAGGCAGTGGTCTCCTACTGCTACTCCGCACTTCCGACGATCTTCACCCTCAGCAGGTCGCGCTCGGCCAGGAGCTTCGCATTGCTCTCATTTAGTTGCCGGATGACGCCGGTAGCCTATTCAAAAGAGGCTTTCATGTCGTCCTGCAACCTCGCCCAGCCAAAGATCCGATCCATCTGGCTATGGATGATCGCATGCATGCGCCTGTAAGAGTCCTTGCCTTCCCGCGAGACATTTTCCCAGTCCGCCACAGCGCGGGAGGACATCTGTCCTGCATTCGCGGCGCGGCGGGACATCTCTTCTGCTTCTGCGGCGTGGCCGGACCAGTCTGCTGCATCGACGGTGCGGCAGGACCTCCGTGCTGCTTCGGCGGTGCGGCGGGATCTCTGTGCTGCTACGGCCATGCGGCGGGACATGCCGGCTGCTTTCGCGGCGAGGCAGGACATCTCTTGTGCTTCCGCTTCCATGCTCGCATCTCCCTGGTGGCAATCTCTCGACCCAAAACTCACGCTGGCGATGGAAGACGCAAGGGAATGATGATGAATGACTTGTTTGTTTTTGTGGATGAGGAGTTGAGGAGGAATGTGCAGTCATCTTGGAGTAGTAGTATTTATAAACGAGTACAAATACGCTCCTAAGTGTGAAACCCTTTAGGTTTTGATCGGTGTGAACAGGTTTGCAATTAAATATAACGTGGCAGTAATTTGGAATGTGACGGGACGCAGGCTCAAAATTTATTGAAGGTTATAAGTGCGGCACTATTCCTGGAAGGCGTAACGTGGGCATGCCTTCTCGGCCATGTACGTGGCGTTTGCACCATAATAGGAAATGTCAACACACGTCTTGTTTCAACAATCGTGCACGCTCGTTATTACCATCGCGCACACTTCTTTTAATTAGAATGTGTGTGCCCATCTAGCGCACACACGTTGATCTATCTAACTATTTCTGTTTGCTGTGGCTAATCGCAAACAGTTCATCTGTGTGAAGTGTATGCCATCAATTGCAGACACTTTGATCTGGCTGACCCATTTCTGTTTTGTTGCCTAATTGCAAACAGTTAATCCGTCTGAAGTATATGCCCTCAATCGCACACACCTTTATCTAGCTGCCCGTTTCTATTGTTCCTCCTCATCACAAATAGTTCATCCGAGTGAACCGTATGCTGTATAACGCATATGCCTTCATCTGGCTGTCCGTTTTTTTGTTCCGCCTCATCACAAATAGTTCATTGAACTGGACCATATGCCCTGCATCACACACGCAATTGAAATTAGAACCGTGTTTGATGCATCCGGCATCGCAAACGTTTTGCACCTTTTTTGACAGTTCTGTTGCACACAGTTTCGTCGAAGGGTCTCTGATCGTAGTGTCGCGTTAGCAGCAACCTGCAGTAGTGCTTATTAATGGTTGCCTCTTGTCCCTCCCCCATGTACTTAATGGGCTTTTACCTTCTCTCGGGGTGGTACACATGTGGGGTTTGATAAGCACAGGGGTGTGTTCTATTGGAATGCGGCAGATAACAAACGCAAATATAGGTTGGTTAAATGCAAGCAGATTTGTAGACCCAAGAACCTTGGAGGGCTGGGCATTATTGATACCGTGATTATGAACAAGTGCCTTATCATTAAATGGTGGTGGAAGATCATGGCTATCTCGGAGAACCCGCTCTGGCTCAATATCCTCAAAGCCAAATACTACCCTAACTCTAGCCCCATGGTTGCTTCCTCATCGGGCGGATCTCAATTTTGGAAAGACCTTGTCAAAGTCCGCCCGGTGTTTAAATCTCTTGTTAAATTTGTGGTCCATAACGGTAAGTCCACTCACTTTTGGCTTGACTGGTGGTGCGGTGCCTCTCCCCTAGAGGTTTCCTTTCCGATTCTTTTTTCTTACTGTCTGGATCCGAAGATCTCCATCTCTGAGCTCTCCGGTAATAACTAGGACCTGACCCTCTGCCATTCTCTATCTCCTGAAGAGTTGGATGATTGGCAGCGGCTTGTTGCTTGCATTCATGTGCTCTCGGAGGGGGAGGACTCGGTGGTTTGGCCCCACTCTGCCTCCGGGTGCTTCTCTTTTAAGTCTTTATATGCTAAACTTATTTCTGGCACCCCTACCACTAAGTTTAAGCTGATTTGACGGGCCCGTATTCCTCCTAAGGTCAAGATCTTTTTGTGGCAAGCGTACAGAGACGGTTGACTGCGGCTTATCAAATTCGTAAATGTAATGGACCTGGGTCCGATAGGTGTGCACTGTGTGGTGAGTTGGAGGGCATGAATCACATCTCTTCAATTGTGTTTTGGCAAAGCTCGTCTGGTGCTGTATCAGGTCCTGGCTCCACATGCCTTGAAGCCCATCCTCCTTCTCGGATCTCAGGAACCTTGCATCTGGTCGGGTTGGGGCCTCTAAACGTTTGTTCTGGGTGGGATTTGCGGCAATTTGCTGGGCATTGTGGAATACTAGGAACAAGTTCACTATCGAGCATATTTTTCCTGCTAAACCTATTAATTGCTTATTGAAATCTTGCCTACTCCTGCAGTAGTGGAGATTATTAACTAAGGAGGCCGACCGCGATGCTTTTGACTTGATGACTTCCAAGATTCCAGCTACGACTACCTCCCTTTCACAACATCAGATAGGCAGCTAGAGGAACTTGGTGGTCCCTTTTGTCGTGCTATGTCTTAGTCTCTCGGCTTGTGTGCCGTCTGTTGGCCTAGGCGCCGTGTACTTCCTGTATTTCAGAACCCTTTATGTTGTCGCTACTCTTTTATCATGTTGTCTGTCCTGTGGTGAACCTTGCCTGGTGGATTTATTTATAAAGTCGGGTTGATGCCTTTTCTCTAAAAATAAAGCCACTTGCTAAGGATACACTCCTTCTCTTCAAGATTTTCAATTCCTAAGCCACCTTGGTCCTTCGGTCTACAGATGATAATCCATTTAGCCAATCTGTATTTCATTTCATTCTCATCAATTTACCAAAAAAATCGAGATCGATAAAAATCTGATCTTTTGTGTACCCTCACAGGTTTCTCGAAGAAGGATAGGAGGAGCATTGGCATACACGTCAACATTGAATTTGTAAGAATTAACCGGCCCCGTAAGACATAAGCTTGCCCTTCCAGCAACTTAATTTCTTTTCAAATTGATCCTAAATACATTTCCATTCTTTGTTGGTTAATCTATGATGATGAATTGATATTTCCATATATCTAAAAGGCAACAATCCCATCTCACATCTAAACAATTACCTATAAGTTTACTGTTCTTCCTTGTAGTGTCCAAAGCAGAACAACTCACTTTTATTAAAATTAATCTTCAGACCGGATAATTGTTTGAAAAGACATAAAACTAGTTTCATGTTTCTCGCCTTTTCCAAATCATGTTCCAAAGAAATGATAGTGTCATCCGCATATTCTAGTATGGACACCCACCATCCTTTAGATGCGAGATTAGACCACCTATCTGGTCATCCTCTTTAGCTCTACCAATTAGAACAGCCAGCATATCCATGACTACATTAAACATGATACAAGACATCAGATCCCCATGTCTCAAACCTTTTTGCGTCTGAGAATAATGGCCTTTGTCGTTATTAACCTTGATCCCTACGCTACCTTCCTAAGTTTACTCATATTTTTCTCATAGCTTAATTTTTCGACGTAGCGTGTGTGTGGGCTTGGACCTGAGTGTTTCAATGTTTGGGAGTGGGTTTAGCCCTTATTGTTTCAGTTTTCACCTAGTTTCTCATAATTAACTAGGTAATGATCTTCTTAATCGGTGAAATGGGCAAAGCTTTTGCCTCATGTTTAAATATAATAATTTTCTCATAGCTTGATTTTTTTCATGTTCATATTCTTTTTTACTCAAATAAAAATAATATATTTTCCTATTGTATGAGTGCATAGATTCCCGGGTATATATAAGAT
This sequence comes from Triticum urartu, assembly GCF_003073215.2. Taxonomy (NCBI): domain Eukaryota; kingdom Viridiplantae; phylum Streptophyta; class Magnoliopsida; order Poales; family Poaceae; genus Triticum; species Triticum urartu. The sequence continues at coordinate 509,926,382 of NC_053023.1, read as the reverse complement.
CTCCATGCACATGCTTTACATGTATAGTACATGACAATGGGCCCAATTATCATTGACTATAGTGAGATCTCATCGACCATGACCACGAGGAGGGCATCCCTGAAGGTTCTTCCAAGGTAAAACAGCACATCTGTGACATCAGAGAGCGCACCATGGGTTTGTGCTCTTCCAACTGGAAGGATCCCATCCATGAAATGTGAGGCATCATTCTATCAGCAAATCTTACTTTTTCTAGCTTGCCAACCCGTACCCTTTGTTGTAGTAGCATTTGTCATGCGGTGCTTTAACTGTGTCATGTTTAATTATTTCAGTTATGCAAAAATTTATTATTCAATAGGGCTATGTGATGTTTAAGTATGAATTGTACACTTCAGTTTCACGAATGGCTATATTTGGTTGTTTATAGTGAGTAGATGCCTTGTTTATCTATATTTGGTTGTTAGGTTGGTTGGAGTGAGCATTTTTTAGTTATCGAACATATCCATTGTTTACATGTATTTGGTTCTTACTTTGGTTGCAGTGAGCATTTCTCTAGTTATTAAGCAGATGCCTTGTTTATCTGTATTTGGTTGTTAGGTTGCTTTTTTTAGCATTTGTCCAGTTATCAAGTAGATGCCTTTTTTATCTGTATTTGGTTGTTACTTTACTTTTTTTAGCATTTGTCCAGTTATCAAGCAGATGCCTTGTTTATCTTTATCTGCTTGTTAGGTTGGTTGCAGTGAGCATTTGTCCAGTTTTCAAGCATATGCCCTGTTTATCTATATTTTCTTGTTAGGTTGGTTGTAGTGAGACTCTGTCCAGTTTTCAATGGCTATATTTGGTTGTTATACTGGTCTTTTATGCCTTGTTCATTTCAGTCATTCGCAATGTGTTGTTCATTATGTGCAAGTCGGAACTGTGCCGCTCGACTACATCAATACCAGTTTGAACGGCTATATTTGGTTCCAAATATTCTTGATGTAGTTAACACATGCCCTTTATTTCAGTTTTACACATTTATCCAGCGTGATGTTTAAGCATTACCTACGTTCTATTCATTTTCAACAATACCAGTTTGAATTGCAATATTTGATGGCTGTTAAGCCTGCTGTCGGTAACATTGCCTTCCATTTTATATCTGCTTTAACAGCATGCTGAAACCAACACATTCAAGCTATCATTTGGAGATGATGTTGTTTACCTTTGCTATATTTGTTTGATGTTATGGTTGCCGTACTTATCATGCCTTTCCACTAATGCAGGACAACAACGGGAGTGGCCACCATTTTTCGTCGAGGTTAGCTTCATCCCTCGGCTTGTACTCCCCCCGTCATTCCACAATGTAGTGCATATAGATCCAGGCTTGGACACTTGTTAGCTTCTAATATTGACTTATTGCTTGTAGGTACATATGCCCTTGGCAAGGATCCACGCATCGACCCTTTTTGCGTATGGGGCAATGAGATATTCCTGAACAAGCATCAAGTGAGGAAACTGATAAGGATTATTAGCAAAAAGATACGAATGGTGGCAAGCAAATTATTTGTTTATGCTCTATCCAACACAACAGTGAGCTGTAGGATGGTAACTAAAAATTCTGCAACCTTCTCTTTTTACTGCCCATAATGAGTTGTTAGACAACAATGTCTGAATCTTTTTAGTTCCCAGTGGTTCCCGAGGCAGTTCACTCAAGATTACCTCGCAAAGTACATGATTGGTGGACACACAATGAAGGTTAAAGTATTTCATCCAAACTACAATGAGCATCGAGAAGTCGTAATGAAGACAGTGAAGGATGGACGGGCAGCCATCACAAGGGGTTGGCCTAGAGTCGTGCGTGCATTACGCATGGAGGAGGGCACAATATGGGCATTCCGCTTCACCTTCTCCAGAAACCAGAATGCGTTTCGCCTCTCTCTTTACAGTCTTTAGTAAAACTGTGGTTCATCATTCTTTACTTGGTGCTTCTGTAGTTCTTCAGTATATGTACCTGTGCATCGAATGATGCATTCGTGGTTGAACCTATATTTGTAATAAACATGGTTGGATATGAAACAAGTGATTTCCTACTTTCAGATTCAAAACATGTGATTTTTAAATTAGGGATTACACTGCACACGGTTTGCGAAAGCGAAACGTCTGCGATAGACGTGGAGATCAGAAACATTTCTAGCATCCACTACGTGTGCGATCAATCTCCACTACACACACGACATCCTCTTGAAAACGGTTTGCGTTAGGCCACCTTGCGCAAACGTTTACGACATAAAAACTGTGTGTGATGGACAACCTTTGCCACACAGTTTCTTGTACGAATCGTGTGTGATGCATTCAGTAATGCAAACGATAAAAATTGTTAATATCATGTGCAATGGCAACGCTATTACTAACGATTTAACAGGAAATATTGTGTGTGATGTACCTGTGAACGGAAACATTTTCCTTGGAGCAACTGTGTGAGATGTACATACGAACTGAAACGTTTAGCGGGGACTGACTGTGTGGGATGTACTTGCGACCGGAAACAATTTCGTCTGTATAATTGTATTTTTTTAGCTCTACTGTACGTATTTCCGTATTTGAGCGCTCGCTGGTCGCACACGAACTCATTTTGCCGAGCGTCTATGCCAAGAGGCCATATCCCCGACGGTTTCTAGGTCATGTGGGAAGGACCCCCCCTATCTCCATCACTCACTAGGCGATGGTTCCAAATGCCACCGCGAAAAGGGGTTTTAAACCGTTTGTATAGCCCCGACACGTACTAGTGAACGCAGCAGTGGAGGCAGCATGGCAGGACAAGGCATCTGCACTGAGAGCCTCCGTGAGCTACCACGCCAACTACTATCCAGGCTACTGATCGATTACCAAGTTAGGCCAAAAGCCTAAGCTTGGGGGAGTACGTGTTTCTCACCGACATTACATTCATGTCCACTTGTTCATCTTATCATTGTATCATCCATGCTTACATTTATTTTTCTTGCTTTCTTCTTGTGTGTTTGAAAAACCTTAGAAAAACCAAAAAAATTAGTTGTAGCTAATTTACTTTCTATGCATGCTTAGTAGTAATATTAAAAAGAAAACCCAAAATATTTCCTTGTTCTTCTTTTGCTTGTTGGGAGCTTTCCCGTGTAAATAGTTTTCCTCGTTTTTACTTTTCCCTTTTATTTGCTTGTTCAAGAAAACCAAAAAATCCAAAAAAATTTCAATGTGTTTCTCTGAATTTCCTTTCCTTTTATTCGAGTTGTACCAAGGAGAAGACCATGATGAAATGTTGAGTGGCTCTCATATGAATAATTTTTGAAATAATAAAGAGCCCATTTTACCTTGTCTTCTCCTGTTGAATAAAATGTTTTGCAGATTCCAGCTTAGTCCATGGCACTCTTGCACTATTATTATTTTCACATCGTTCGGTCGTGCAAGTGAAAGGCAATAATGATGATATTCAATGAACTGGTCGTGGCAGAGAGAAACTGGTATGAACTCAACTTGTTCTGTCTATGTAAATATGTTTAACCTAGTATCCATGATTCAGCCCATTATGATTAAACATGTTTGCAATGACAATTAGAGATTATAGTTTCTCATGCCATGCATAACTAGCTGGGTGTGGATAATGATTTATCTTGGATATCAACATTGTGTTAAAATGATTGTGATGTAGTATGATGATATGGTATCCTCCTCGGAATGTTTGAGTGGCTTGACTTGGCACATGTTCATGCATGTAGTTGAATCAAAACCAACATAGCCTCTATGATATTTATGTTCATGGTGTTCATATCCTACTCATGCTAGTGTCCAATGTTACTTATGCATAATGCATGATCATGATCAGTGTTGCTCTCTAGCTGGCCGCTTCTCAATCTAATTGCTAGTCTTCGCCTGTACTAAGTGGGAATTCTGCTTCTACATCAAATACCCTGAACCCAAAGTTATTCCAGATGAGTCCACCATACCTACCTATATGCGGTATTACCCTGCCGTCCTAAGTAAATTTGCGTGTGCCACCTCTAAAAACTTCTAAAAAATATAAGTTTTGTGTGCCTGGATCGTTCATGGAACGACATGCGGTAGTCAGTATCTTCCATGCTAAGCGGGCTATTCTCAGGTCAAGTGTTTATTCACTCGCCATCTGATATGTCTCCAACGTATCTATAACTTTTGATTGTTCCATGCTGTTATATTATCAATCTTGGATGTTTTATAATCATTATGTATCATTTTTTGGTACTAACCTATTGACATAGTGCCAAGTGCCAGCTGCTAATTTTTTCCATGTTTTTTACATCGCAAAAATCAATATCAAACGGAGTCCAAATGCCACGAAACTGTACGGAGAATTTTTATGGGCCAAAAGGAACACAACGGGCCCTGGCTGCGCCTGGGGGGTGCCCCGATGGAGGCACAACCCACCAGGGCGCGCCAGGAGGCCCAGGCGCGCCCTGGTGGGTTGTGCCCACCTCGGGTGCCCCCCGGACCGCCTCTTTTCTCTATAAATACCCCAATATTCAAGAAACCCTAGGGGAGTCGACGAAATATTCATCCAACCGCCGCAGAGTCCAGAACCACCAGATCCAATCTAGACACCATCTCGGATGGGGTTCACCACCTCCATTGGTGCCTCTATGATGATGCCTTTGTAGTTCTTTGTAGACCTTCGGGTCCGTAATTAGTAGCTAGATGGCTTGCTCTCTCTCTCTCTCTCTCTTGATTCTCAATAAAATGGTTTCTTGGAGATTCATATGATGTAACTCTTTTTGCGGTGTGTTTGTTGGGATCGATGAACTTTGAGTTTATGATCAGATCTATCTTTTTATATCCATGAAAGTATTTGAGTTTCTTTGATCTCTTTTATGCATGATCTCTTATATCCTCGTATTTCTTCTCTGACATTTGGGTTTTGTTTGGCCAACTTGATCTATTTATCTTGCAATGGGAAGAGGTGCTTTGTAGTGGGTTCGATCTTACGGTGCTTGATCCCACTGACGGAAAGGGAACCGACATGTATGTATCATTGCTACTAAGGATAAAACAATGGGGTCTATCTCTACATAGATAGATCTTGTCTCCATCATGTCATCGTTCTTATTGCATTACTCTGTTTCTCCATGAACTTAATACACTAGATGCATGCTGGATAGCGGTCGATGTGTGGAGTAATAGTAGTAGATGCAGGCAGGAGTCGGTCTACTAATCTTGGACATGATGCCTATATAATGATCATTGCCTGGATATCGACATGAGTATTTGAATTTCTATCAATTGCCCAACAGTAATTTGTTCACCCGCCGCTTTGCTATTTTTGCCGAGAGAAGCCACTAGTGAACCTACGCCCCCCGGGTCTCTTTCTCATATTATTTACTTTTATTTGCATTTATTTTCAGATCTATTAATCCAAAAACCCAAAAATACTTTGCTGCGCTTTATTTTATTTGCGATCTATTTATTCAATCTATTACAACCTTTTCCCGTCATGCACCAATTTCTGGCACCGTTACCCAAAAGGGATTGACAACCCCTTTAACACGTGGGGTTGCGAGGATTTGTTATCTGTGTGCAGGGGCTGTTTACGTTGTGTTGCTTGGTTCTCCTACTGGTTCGATAACCTTGGATTCATATCCGAGGGAAATACCTACCGCTGCTGTGTTGCATCATCCCTTCCTCTTTGGGGAAATACCGATGTAGCTTCAAGCGACATCACCATCGCACGAGAAAAGGGCGGTAATAGGGATGCCCGGTCCCAAACTGCAAAAATACAAAAAGAGTTAATCGCTGGAATAATCAAACAAAAACTCCCAATGGTGTCAAAACCTTTACTTTTTATCGCTTGGGAACTTCCACTAGCTTGTTTAGCATGGGAGATAATGATAACTGATGGTCGTGAAGTAAATGAGAAGGGTGCATGTCTCAAAATATCATTTAGCTCTGTTTTAAAAACTTGAGCTCTGGCACTCTGCAAGTCACTGCTTCCCTCTGCGGCGGGACTATCTATTTACTTTTATGTTGTGTCATCACCTTCTAAAACAAGCGCTAGAACTTGAGAGCACAGTTGTCATGACTTATTATTACATACAACCCACCTAGGCGCGCTAGGAGAGGGGCGCGCGCCCTGGCAGTTCTATAAGCCCATAATGCATCATCAAGTTTCTTGGACCAATTCTTCCTAGATCTATTAACAGTCTTTTGCAAAATTAATTTAAGCTCTCTATTGCTAAGTTCTACTTGACCACTAGACTGTGGGTGATAAGGAGATGCAATTCTATGACTAACATCATACTTAGCAAGCATTTTACGAAAGGCACCATGAATAAAGTGTGAACCACCATCAGTCATTAAATATCTAGGGACTCCAAACCTTGGAAAAATAACTTCTTTAAGCATCTTAATAGAGGTGTTATGATCAACACTACTAGTTGGAATAGCCTCTACCCACTTAGTAATGTAATCAACAGCAACTAAAATATGTGTCTACCCATTAGAGGAAGGAAAAGGTCCCATATAATCAAAGCCCCAAACATCAAATGGTTCAATAACAAGTGAATAATTCATAGGCATTTCTTGACGTCTACTAATATTACCAATTCTTTGCCATTCATCACAAGACAAGACAAACTTACGGGCATCCTTGAAGAGAGTAGGCCAATAAAAACTGGATTGCAATACCTTGTGTGCAGTTATATCTCCAGCATGGTGCCCTCCATAGGCTTTGGAGTGACACTTGCGTAGGATCTGTTCCTGTTCATGCTCAGGTACACAACGTCTAATAACACCATCTACTCCTTCTTTATAAAGATGTGGGTCATCCCAAAAGTAATGCCTTAAATCATAGAAGAACTTTTTCTTTTGCTGGTATGTGAAACTAGGTGGTATAAATTTAGCAACAATGTAATTAGCATAATCAGCATACCATGGAGCAGTGCGAGAAGCATTTATGACATTTAATTGTTCATCAGGAAAGCTATCATCAATAGGTAGTGGGTCATCAAGAACATTCTCTAACCTAGACAAGTTGTATGCAACGGGGTTCTCAGCTCCCTTCCTATCAATAATATGCAAATCAAATTCTTGTAGCAAGAGAACCCATCTAATAAGTCTAGGTTTAGCATCTTTATTTTCCATAAGATATTTAATAGCAGCATGATCAGAGTGAATAGTTACTTTAGAATCAACAATATAAGGTCTGAACTTATCACAAGCAAATACAACTGCTAAGAATTCCTTTTTGGTAGTAGCATAATTTCTGTGGGCATTGTTTAGAGTTTTACCAGCATACTGTATAACATTCAATTTCTTATCAACTCTTTGTCCTAGAACAACCCCTACAGCATAATAACTAGCATCACACATAATTTCAAAGGGTAAATTCCAATCAGGTGGCTGAACAATAGGTGCAGAAATCAAAGCTTTCTTAAGTATTTCAAATGCTTCTACACAATCATCATCAAAGATAAAAGGAATATCATTTTGTAATAGGTTAGTCAGAGGCCGAGAAATTTTTGAGAAGTCCTTAATGAACCTCCTATAAAACTGGCATGACCCAGAAAACTTCTTATACCTTTGATGTCCTTGGGACATGACATCTTTTCAATAGCATCAACTTTAGCTTTGTCAACTTCAATACCTCTTTCAGAAATTTTATGACCCAAGACAATACCTTCATTAACCATAAAGTGGCACTTCCCCCAATTTAATACAAGATTAGTTTCTTCACATCTCTGCAAAACTCGATCAAGGTTGCTCAAGCAATCATCAAAATAGGATCCATAAACGGAGAAATCGTCCATGAAAACCTCACAAATCTTTTCACAAAAGTCAGAGAATATAGCCATCATGCATCTTTGAAAGGTAGCAGGTGCATTACATAAACCAAAAGGCATACGTCTATAAGCAAAGGTACCTAAAGGGCAAGTAAAAGTGGTCTTAGCTTGATCATCAGCTGACACTGGTATTTGAGGGAAACCAGAGTAACCATCTAGAAAGCAAAAATGTGTATGTGTGGATAATCTTTCTAGCATTTGATCAATAAAAGGTAAGGGGTAATGATCTTTTTAGTAGCTTTATTTAATTTGCGGAAATCAATTACGATCCTATAACTTGTAATAATTCTTTGTGGGATCAATTAATATTTATCATTAGGAACAAAGGTAATACCTCCCTTCTTAGGGACACAATGGACATGACTTACCCACTAACTATCAGCAACGGGGTAGATTGTACCTGCCTCAAGGAGTTTTAATATTTCCTTTCTTACCACTTCTTTCATCTTAGGATTTAGCCGTCGTTGGTGATCAATAACTGGTTTGGCATCCTTCTCCAAATTTATTTTGTGTTGACATAGAGTGGGACTAATGCCCTTAAGATCATCAAGAGTATATCCAATAGCAGCACGGTGCTTCTTTAGAGTTTTCAATAATTTTTCTTCCTGCTTCTCTAAAAGTTTAGCACTAATAATAACAGGATATATCTTCTTTTCATCAAGGTAAGCATATTTAAGAGTATCAGGTAAAGGTTTAAGATCAAACACGGGATCACCCTTGGGTGGAGGAGGATCCCCTAGGATTTCAACAGGCAAGTTGTGTTTCAGAATAGGTCCTTGTTTAAAGAATACTTCATCTATTTCCCTTCTTTCATTCATGAACATATCATTTTCATGGTCGAGCAAATATTGTTCTAAAGGATCATTAGGAGGCACAACAATAGAAGCAAGACCAATAATTTCATCCTTACTAGGTAATTCCTCATCACGGGGTTGTCTAGGAAATTTAGAGAAGTTAAACTCATGAGACATATCACCCAAACCAATAGTAACAACATCCTTTTCACAGTCTATCCTAGCATTAATAGTATTTAAGAAGGGTCTACCAAATATAATGGGACAAAAGCTATCTTGTAGGGAGCCAAGAACAAGAAAATCAGCAGGATATTTAATCTTCCCACACAATACTTCAACATCTCTAACAATCCCAATCGATGAAATAGTATCTCTATTGGCAAGCTTAATTGTAACATCGATATCTTCTATCTCAGTAGGTGCAATATCATGCATAATTTCTTTGTATAAGGTATGAGGTGTTGCACTAGCACTAGCACCCATATCACATAAGCCATGATAACAATGATCTCCTATTTTAACAGAAATAACAGGCATACCTATAACATGTCTATGTTTATCCTTAGCACCAGGCTTAGCAATTCTAGCAGTTTCTTCATAGAAATAAATAACATGCCCATCAATATTATCGGCCAAGAGATCTTTAACCTGTAGCAACCCGTCCTCAGACGGTCAAGCCTCTATGTATCTGTGCCATCCCTGGATCGGTATGCTGGCACACACAGTACATCAATGTATATATCAAAGTGCAATCACATGTATAAATAATGTAAAACGGATATATACCTCATAAGTCTCAGCGGAAACAAACAATCAGGTGTGGAGTCCCATCAACGCCATCGGTAGGTTGAGTGTAGACCGTAACCCTGTACCGTACTCTTACTCGTCGGAAGGAACATATCTGCAACATGAGACGTTGCAGCCGTGTAGGTCAGTACATTGAATGTACCAGCAAGACCACAATATGAGGAAAGCAGATGATAAAACTATTCTATATGCAATATGGCTTTGTGGCTCTGTGTCTGATGTTTTTGCGTAAAAGCTGGTTTTATTTTCCCTGCAACAAAGGAATATCAGGAGTCTGTACTATGGAGTTTTCTGTCATGACATGGTTCCGCGAACCGATGTCTCATAGCCCAAATCATCATAAGTTGCCCACAATTAAGTTACCAGTCCGGTGTTGAGAGTTCCGAGATAGATCCAAGTCCAGAGGCTCAAATTGTCCGTAACCGGGGACACGGCTAATCGATTAGGTTTAAACCCTCTGCAGAGGTTTGTACACTTTACCCGCAAGATTCGATCCCTCTTTTTACGTTCCCGCACTTCAGGGTGTTTGAGAACAAGACGACCGAAACATGGTCTTCCAAAGAGTTCCCCTGACCACTGTCCGATGCTCATCCAATCCTACCGTAGTTCTACATCTGCTAGCACCGTCCCAGCCAGAGTCACAACTAAGGTCAACCAAGCCAGATCCCATAGTGACTTGCGGTTGCACAGGTAAGCTTCCGGGCATGAAGTATTCTACCATCTCTTTGAGTCTGGGTGAAGCTTTCCGTAAGATGTCATGGCGCTTCTCCATGCATCCCGGATATCCACTGGTTTCTCCAGGGTGCCCGTCAACCGTCCTTCACCCAGTAGTGTGTATTGAATTCTTGTCTCGAGTCTCGAAATCTTGAGGAGTCCTGAAGATGCAGTCCTTGCCGATGCCATCATGAAGTTGTCGCCATTGACGTAGAGTCCTCCTTCTTCACACCACTCTCATGCACTCATACCAAACCCCGTCTACTATAGCATAGCATTAAAACTATATAACGTCCCGGGCTTGATAACAGGGAGATGGGTTCCTACCTCATGCATTCTACTCAACTACAAGAAATCAATATCACTACTGGAGGGATTATTGAAATGGTGCTACTACATGCAAATAAAACATAGGTATGAAAAACATGGTCAAAGTGAACTTGCCTGGTAAGTTGATGAAGAATAATAACACTCTCAGAAACTTGATAAGACTATACGCAACTCTCCGATGAAATCTATAATAATAAACATGGCATTCACATAAGCAATCATTCTACCACTCAAAATAACAATCAAAATAACAAGGAAACTCAATAATAAAACTCAAACAAATTCCAAAGAACCCTCGAATAAAACTACATAGAAAACTACTAGGGAAAGTCTAAGACTTTACTACAAACAACTAATATAGTTTTGCCCTAAGTAAAACTTAATAGCAATTAAAACACTGAAGTAAATTAACGGAAAGGAAATATAGTGTTTATTAAAATAACAGAAGATATTTTTCATAAACTTTTACTAGCAAAAAGAAACACCTAAAAACTATTTTTTTTAACTCTAGTTATGATTAAAACAAAATAAGAAAAAGAAATAAACATTATAATTTTCTGTAAATAAAAGTTCACCCTCTATAACTATAGAAAATAATCAGAAATAAAGTAAAACAGAGGCAGAAACAATATTTAAAGTAATAAAAACAACAGAAAACATCAACAAAATGAAATAAACTAAAGCAGGCTTGTTTTCGTGATAAACTAATTTTATTAAAATCTATAAATGCCCAATTTAATCCTATTGCTAGGCAAGGTCAAAACAAAGTAGTAAAAAAAGAAGCACTAAATTTTTTTAATCCTAGCTCACTTTATAGCAGAAATACTACTCTGACTAAAACTTAAATAACACAATTTTTAAAACAACAAACATGGCCTAAATTATATTATACAGAAACTATAGGAAATTTGCAGACTAGAGCAAAAAGAATCAATCAAAAACTATAAATAACCTAAGAGATATAGAATTTACGAAACTAAAACTTTTCTGTTTTAAAAACAGAAACGAAAATACAGAAAAAAACAAACGGGCGCTAATGGGCCTACGGGGGTGCGATCTGTAGCTACCAAATGCTCGGGCGAAACTTAACAATATGTACGCGTCCGTTTATTTTTCTATAGAATAAAACCGATCCGCTGATTTGATCAGAACCGTACTAAACCGCTACAAGACAAACCGTAACTAAAACCGATGTAATGAAAATAAAACGATCTACTCAACCGATCTAATCTAACACAACGTTTTGATCTAAAGAGAAAAAAACACTAGAGAACAGAGGAGAGGGTTCGTGCTTACAGAGAGGAAATGAGCGAGGCAGAGAAGAAGAGGCCAGTGGGCGGCGGGGCTCTGGTCAGTGGCAGCATCGGCGAGGATGTCCAGGTGATGCGGGGGTTCAGGGGCGTCCGATTTTCTGTGGACGGTGAGGCGAGGGAACGTCGGGGTTGAGCGTAGCGTCGAGGTGAACTTTGTGAATTCCGGCGGCGTTGCGACCTCGAGGTGATGGCTCCGGTGCTTTCTAGACGTCGGAAACATGTCAAAGAGGATCGCAACGACGAGGGATAGTAGTCAATGGAAGGAAAAGTTTCAATGATGGTTACACGCGTCGGAATCGACCGGTGAACCGCGTAAACTCTAGCGAGATCCAAACGACGAGGGCGTGCGATACGGTGAGTTTTGGCAAGGGGTTTCAAGGGGAATTGGAAGAGGAGGGTCGTGACTATTTATAGGACATGAGGCTTGGACGAGGGGTTGACTCGGGATAGGGTTCCCACAAAGATCGGACGCGGAGGCGGCATTGTGTACGTGTAGGTATAGTACTCTGTTTTGTACGTGAGGAAGAGGAAAGGAAGGTGAGGTCCAGCGGTCAGAAGAAAAAAAAACAAGAGGGAGAGAGAGTTACGTGAGGTTTCAGGGAACGACAACGAGGGGAGCGGCCTCCCTGGCGACTGCGGGCTGCTGCGCTGGGCTAGCTGGCGGCTGGGCTGTGGCCTCGCCTGGCCTGCTGGGTGGGCCGGTTGGCCTGCCTGGCGGGCATGATTTTTTTTAAACAGCAACTAAGAAAAATAAATAAACAAAACAAAAACATTTTATATAGGCATACTATATACCAAACTTCTCAGAATAAAATTTCCTAAATCATGAACATATTTTCATGTCGAAAAAATAAGTTTAAAAAAATTCTTTTGCAACCACTCCAAAATGAAGGGGAATTTGAGTTTCAAATAAATTGTCAAATATTGTCTCTGATTTTCTGGAGTGTCATATTACTCCTATCATATTATTATTTTATCAAAGAATTGTTTTTTTCTGACAAGCTTCAAACTAAAAAATTAAATAGGGATTCAAAATGAAAAATAATAATAATTGGGAAAGTCCTTTTATTCCCTCTCATTTGATTTTTTTTAAATTCCACTCAAATCCACATAGTCATTCACACAACAATCAAACAAACAACCATAATTATTTATTTAATATAACATTCCAAAATTTAGAATTTTGGGATGTTACAAACCTACCACACTTAAAATGAATCTCGTCCTCGAGATTCGAAGAGGCTAGCAAGAAAAGGGTTAGGGTTTGGAGGTCTTCCAGCAAATCCATCGACCAGAGAGGTCTGGGGTGCTACCACACTTGAAAGAAATGCTATGGTTCTGACAAAATTCATGTACTCCATCCTTTCGGTTGACGGTGTCGGTCTTCTCATATTTTCCGGAATAACTCTTTCACTGGTGCTCTCCCGGTCAGGGCATGAGCTTTTTCTCAAAATCTTGTGTCCTCTCAATCCCGATGAGGTTCTTCTGAAGAGTGGGTCTTCATATTTGACATGTCCGTCGTCAATTCTAAGAAACTATCGGAATTCTCATGGTGGTCAACCATGTATGGTTTCTCCTGCAGAAAAAATGGCCGGGGTTGAATCTCACCGTATATCCTACGATTGGCAGCGGTTGCCTATAAAGGGTTCCATCATCCTACCATTCTATGGTATTATGGCTTGACGTGTCGACACTCTTCTAAGGTTTTCAAGGCTCTTTGATTTTCCATCTACATATGGTAGTTCATGATAGAAGTCTCCAGTATGGGGGCCAATCCATCTCGTACTTGAACCATTACTACATATGCAGACATCGAATCACGTATTCTAACACTTGGGCATACTCACAAGCATTGCAGAATTTCTCTTGTCGACGAACCAAGTTCGAATAAATCCATTGTTTCTGCAAGCTGAACAAGACATCTAACGTTTCTTCACAACCCTCGGGTTTTCGTATTCTCCTATAAATGTTGGCTGATTAACTCAGAGTTTTCTTCCAAAATATCTTCCTTCAGCAAGAGTGTGCTTGCTTCTTATTAACTCCTGGGCCTGTGGGTTATGGCCCACTTCAACTCTTGTACAATTTTAACTCATCTATTCGAGGATTATCATTCCATATTCCAACATTACATCTCCTTTAAATCCAATATCACTTCTTCCCTCATACCCTTGTGGTGACGATCCTACAAAACTCCAACTTATTTAGTCCAGCTCCCTTCTATGGACCGTCATGAATAACACATTTCTTTCTTCATTGATCCCGTGTCTTTACGGAGTACTACCGCACAAAAAATGCACTAGTTTATCCATAAATCATATTATTTTCATATCAAATCTTTTACTACATCCTTAACCATTTTTCATAAATCCAAATTCCAAAAAGTACTTTATTACAAATGCTGCCACCCACATGGTTTGGTATGGTCAGGTATTACGTCCAACTTTATTAATCTTTTCTCCTTGGGGATTCTTCAGTCCCACTGGAATTGTGCGACATGTGCCTTGAAATCTTCAATCTTTTGTTTCATCATGGTGGCCTTGAGCTTCATCTCCATCATCTCTGCATGCACTTCTCTTAGGTAATCCTGAGTATAACGGAGTCTTGCTTCAAGTATATCTCCGATCTGGCGTATGGCTTCCATGGCTGCTTCACGAACAGCGTCGAAGAAAGTTGCTTGTGGTACACGTGAGATGAAAAAGTACTGCCCCATCGTCTTTGGGCAAACTCCTTTCATACGGTGGAGGTGTACCTCCACATACCAAAGTTCCACTCCCTTTTGCATGAAGGGGTAGCCTTTGTAGACCGCATCTCCTTCAAGGTGAATATGCTTCATCATGTCCTTCAGGATCTTCGGGTAATCATAATCACTTGTCAGGGTCATGATCGTTTCCGGGCCCTTAAGGAAAGACTCATAAAGGGTCGTCATCTGCAGTTGTAAAACAAAAATGATGCTCAGAATAAGGTACATATCTCCTTGGGTACACATTCATATCATCCAAACAAAACTTCAAACTCAATTTCCAACATCCAGTTTATGCATCACAACTCATTTTCTTCCATGTTCACCCAGAATATTAATTTCCAAGATAAAATATAACAACTCCTTAAAGCCTTTCAGCATATGACATATCAACTTTATTGAGTCATGAATTATTACAATCTCTGAGTAATCTATTACATAACTCAACCCCGCATTCTCATGAAAAAGTGTTTTCCTTACTACCCTTATTACTGATATCAACATCTCCACTACTCAGCTCCAGCTTTCTCATGATTTGAACAATCCCTAGCAAAATGTCCTGCTTCCTTGCAACGAAAACAAATAAGTTCCGGCATGTCTCGAGGCTTCTTGGTGATGGTGCCTGCTCCTTGAGTTCCTTGCTTCCTTTCGAGACAATCATTGGCATAATGCCCGACATCCTTACATTCAAAACATGTAATATGACTCTTGTCCCTCTTTGCAGAAATTGGGTTGTTCTGAGGGTGTCTTTGTTTTCTCTTCCTGGTTTTCTTCGTTCTGATCAAACATTCTATTCCCTGTGGATCAAACTCCACTGCTTCTGTCGGTAAGTATCCCAGATGCTCTTTTCTTTCCTTGGTGCAATACTGTGAAAAATGTCCTTCTTCTCCACATGAATAACAGGCATTGGAGTAAAATCTGTTGAGGCTTTCTCCATCAGGGTCTTCAACACTTTCCTTAATCACAGGTTCTTTCATAACTTCTCGGAGGGCATCTTTCATTCCTTCTTCCTGCTTCTGAATAGTTTGTTGCACCGTGGGGTAAATGTGACACTGAGCTGGGTAGTGGGTGGTTCCTTCACACAAGAAACAAGTCACCTGACTAGTTGGTCATTCCTCAGCTGGGTGTTTCTCCTCACAATGAGGGCATCCATCCTTGTGTTCCTCCTGGGTGTGTCCTATTTCTCCGCAAATCTTGCAGGCACAAGGTTTATTTCTTGGGGTATCATGGTGCTTCCGGATAAGACGGGATCTTGTCAGAGTCCTCTTGAGTTCTTCCCAAGTCCTTGCTCCATTCCATCCCTGTATAGCTTGATGCATCTGCCACCATGTCGCAGCACTTCCTTCAAAGTACTGAAGAGCGTACGATACTTCATTCTTCCTTGAAATCAAATTGCTCCCGAAGTGATTCTCCATGTTCTGAATCCATAGCTCTGCTTTCGGCTGGGTTTTTGGTCCAGAGAATACCAGTCCAACTTCATTCATCATCTACTGGGTCCAAGGGTTTTAGGGTGAATAAGAGAGGGGTGGGGAGGGATACACACAATACAAACAATAATTTTGAAAATGGGTTTTATTTGTGGCTGTCGGAAAAACATCAAACAAATGACAGCTCACAAATCGCCGCATCTAACGTAAGTATATAACATGGGTTTGGTCTTCTAAAGGTCAAATAATTCTTCAGATTCTTCAAGTCTTCGGAGTCTTCAACCGTTGTAGCTTCAACTCTTCTAATGCATGGTGAAATCCTCTTTACTCTGAAATGGTCATCGGTTGTCCGATATCTTGTCCTTCTTGGAGCGGCTTTAGTTGATCCTCCGTGTGGTCAAAAGGGAAAGGGGTATATTCTAACAATTTGAGGTAAGAGAGGATATTTGATAAAATCAGAAAAGATGAGAAGTAATAGATTCTTTTGGAAATAAAGTTTTAGAGACTTCCTGTCCTAGGGCTTTCCAATTTCTAGGGTCACATCCTACAGTCAACATGTGCTCTGATACCATATCTGTAGCGACCCGACCTCAGACGGTCAAGCCTCTGTGTATCTGTGCCATCCCTGGATCGATATGCTGGCACACACAGTACATCGATGTATATATCAAAGTGCAATCACATGTATAAATAACGTAAAACAGATATATACCTCATAAGTCTCAGCGGAAACAAACAATCAGGTGTGGAGTCCCATCAACGCCATCAGCAGGTTGAGTGTAGACCGTAACCCTGTACCGTACTCTTACTTGTCGGAAGGAACATATCTGCAACATGAGACGTTGCAGCCGTGTAGGTCAGTACATTGAATGTACCGGCAAGATCACAATATGAGGAAAGCAGATGATAAAACTATTCTATATGCAATATGGCTTTGTGGCTCTGTGTCTGATGTTTTTGCTTAAAAGCTGGTTTTATTTTCCCTACAACAAAGGAATATCAGGAGTCTGTACTATGAAGTTTTCTATCAGGACATGGTTCCGCCAACCGATGTCTCATAGCCCAAATCATCATAAGTTGCCCACAATTAAGTTATCAGTCCGGTGTTGAGAGTTCCGAGATAGATCCAAGTCCAGAGGCTCAAATTGTCCGTAACCGGGGACACGGCTAATCGATTAGGTTTAAACCCTCTGCAGAGGTTTGTACACTTTACCCGCAAGATTCGATCCCTCTTTTTACGTTCCCGCACTTTAGAGTGTTTGAGAACAAGACGATCGAAACATGGTCTTCCGAAGAGTTCCCCTGACCACTGTCTGGTGCTCATCCAATCCTACCGTAGTTCTACATCTGCTAGCACCGTCCCAGCCAGAGTCACAACTAAGGTCAACCAAGCCAGAGCCCATAGTGACTTGCGGTTGCACACGTAAGCATCCAGGCATGAAGTATTCTTCCGTCTCTTTGAGTCTGGGTGAAGCTTTCCACAAGATGTCATGGCGCTTCTCCATGCATCCCAGCCATCCACTGGTTTCTCCAGGGTGCCCGTCAACCGTCCTTCACCTATTAGTGTGTATTGAATTCTTGTCTCCAGTCTCGAAATCTTGAGGAGTCCTGAAGATGCAGTCCTTGCCGATGCCATCATGAAGTTGTCGCCATTGATGTAGAGTCCTCCTTCTTCACACCACTCTCATGCACCCATACCAAACCCCGTCTACTATAGCGTAACATTAGAACTATATAACGTCCCGGGCTTGATAACAGGGAGATAGGTTCCTACCCCATGCATTCTACTCAACTACAAGAAATCAATATCACTACTGGAGGGATTATTGAAATGGTGCTACTACATGCAAATAAAACATAGGTATGAAAAACATGGTCAAAGTGAACTTGCCTGGTAAGTTGATGAAGAATAATAACGCTCTCAGAAACTTGATAAGACTATATGCAACTCTCCGATGAAATCTATAATAATAAACATGGCATTCACATAAGCAATCATTCTACCACTCGAAATAACAATCAAAACAACAAGGAAACTCAATAATAAAACTCAAACAAATTCCAAAGAACCCTCGAATAAAACTACATAGAAAACTACTTGGGAAAGTCTAAGACTTTACTACAAACAACTAATATAGTTTTGCCCTAAGTAAAACTTAATAGCAATTAAAACACTAAAGTAAATTAACGGAAAGGAAATATAGTGTTTATTAAAATAACAGAAGATATTTTTCATAAACTTTTACTAGCAAAAAGAAACACCTAAAAACTATTTTTTTAAATTCCAGTTAAGATTAAAACAAAATAAGAAAAAGAAACAAGCATTATATTTTTCTGTAAATAAAATTTCAACCTCTATAACTATAGAAAATAATCAGAAATAAAATAAAACAGAGGCAGAAACAATATTTAAAGTAATAAAAACAACAGAAAACAGCAACAAAATGAAATAAACTAAAACAGGTTTGTTTTCGTGATAAACTAATTTCATTAAAATCTATAAATGCCCAATTTAATCCTACTGCTAGGCAAGGTCAAAACAAAGTAGTAAAAAAATAAGCGCTAAAAAAATTAATCCTAGCTCACTTTATAGCAGAAATACTAATCTGACTAAAACTTAAATAACACAATTTTTAAAACAACAAACATGGCCTAAATTATATTATATAGAAACTAGAGGAAATTTACAGACTAGAGCAAAAAGAATCAATCAAAAACTCTAAATAACCTAAGAGATATAGAATTTACGAAACCGAAACTTTTCTGTTTTAAAAACAAAAACGAAAATACAGAAAAAAACAAACGGGCGCTAATGGGCCTACAGGGGTGCGATCTGTAGCTACCAAATGCTCGGGCGAAACTTAACAATGCGTACACGTGCGTTTATTTTTCTATAGAATAAAACCGATCCGCTGATTTGATCAGAACCGTACTAAACCGCTACAAGAAAAACCGTAACTAAAACCGATGTAATGAAAATAAAACGATCTACTAAACCGATCTAATCTAACACAATGTTTTGATCTAAAGAGAAAAAAAACACTAGCGAACAGAGGAGAGGGTTCGTGCTTACAGAGAGGAAACGGGCGAGGCAGAGAAGAAGAGGCCAGTGGGCGGCGGGGCTCTGGTCGGCGGCAGCGTGGGCGAGGATGTCCAGGTGATGCGGGGGTTCGGGGGCGTCCGATTTTCTGTGGACGGTGAGGCGAGGGAACGTCGGGGTTGAGCATAGTGTCGAGGTGAACTTTAATTTGATTTTTTTATTCCCTCTCATTTGATTTTTTTTAAATTCCACTCAAATCCACACAGTCATTCACACAACAATCAAACAAACAACCATAATTATTTATTTAATATAACATTCCTAAATTTAGAATTTTGGGATGTTACATAACCATAGCAATATTAGGTTCAACTTTAATTTGCTCAGGGGGTTTGTGTGTCCTAATATTACTCTTGTTGACTACAGTTGAAGCTTTAGCATGATCCTTAATTCTAACAGGGAAAGGTGGTTTCTCAACATAAGTAGTGGGAACAACAGGATCATCATAAGTGATAGTTTTTTCTTCCACTTTAATAGGTGAAACTACTTTTGTTTCAATGGGAGGATTATATTTAAACCACTTCTCCTTAGGGAGATCAACGTGAGTAGCAAAAGATTCACAGAAAGAAGCTACTATCTCAGAGTCAAGTCCATATTTAGTGCTAAACTTACGCAAAACATCAGTATCCATAAAAGATTTAACACAATCAAACTTAGGTGTCATACCTGACTCCTTACCTTCGTCAAGATCCCAATCTTCAGAGTTGTGTTTAATCCTCTCCAATAAATCCCATCTGAATTCAATAGTCTTCATCATAAAGAACCAGTACAAGAAGTATCGAGCATGGAGAGATTGTTGTCAGAAAGCCAAGCATAAAATTTTTGAATAATCATTTCTCTTGAGAGCTCATGATTGGGGAATGAATATAACATTGACTTAAGCCTCCCTCAAGCTTGAGCGATGCTTTATCCTTCGCGAGGCCAAAAATTATATATATAATACGATCACGATGAACAAGATGCATAGGATAAGACTTCTGGTGAACTTCCAATTTCCATCGCTTATAGTCCCATGATCCCATATCATCACATAGCCTATACCATGTCAATGCATCTCCCTTCAAAGATAAAGGGAAGACCTTCTTCTTGATAACATCATCAGGCATACCTGCAAGCTTAAATAATCCACAAACTTCATCCACATAGATTTAGTGCAAACCGGGACGCAATGTTCCATCTCCTGCAAAAGGATTAGCTAGCAGTTTCTCTATAATACCTGAAGGAATTTCAAAGTAAACATTTTCAGTAGGTTCAGTAGGTTGAGGGGTAACTAATTGTGGTTCCGGACGAGGTGAAGATACCCCGAACAAACCCCTCAAAGGATTATGTTCCATAGTAACAAGTGACAGTAAATTTCAGCACACTATATAAATTTTTCGTTACCAAATTCTACCTACCAAAGGCGCTTCACTCCCCGGCAATGGTGCCAGAAAAGAGTCTTGATGACCCACAAGTGTAGGGGATCTATCGTAGCCTTTTAGATAAGTAAGAGTGTCGAACCCAACGAGGAGCAGAAGGAAATGATAAGCAGTTTTCAGTAAGGTATTCTCTGCAAGCACTGAAATTATCGGTAACAAATAGTTTTGTGATAAGGTAATCTGTAACGAGTAGCAAGTAATGAAAGTAAATAAGGTGCAACAAGATGGCCCAATCCTTTTTGTAGCAAAGGACAAGCCTGGACAAACTCTTATATGAAGGAAAGCGCTCCCGAGGACACATGGGAATTATCGTCAAGCTAGGTTTCATCACGTTCATATGATTCGCGTTCGTTACTTTGATAATTTGATATGTGGGTGGACCGGTGCTTGGGTACTGTCCTTACTTGGACAAGCATCCCACTTATGATTAACCCCCATTGCAAGCATCCGCAACTACAACAGAAGTATTAAGGTAAACCTAACCATAGCATGAAACATATGGATCTAAATCAGCCCCTTACGAAGCAACGCATAAACTAGGGTTTAAGCTTCTGTCACTCTAGCAACCCATCATCTACTTATTACTTCCCAATGCCTCCCTCTGGGCCCAAACAATGGTGAAGTGTCATGTAGTCGACATTCACATGACACCACTAGAGGGATGACAACATACATCTCAACAAAATATCAAACGAATACCAAATTCACATGACTACTAATAACAAGACTTTTCCCATGTCCTCAGGAACAAACGTAACTACTTACAAAACATATTCATGTTCATAATCAGATGGATATTAATATGCATAATGGATCTGAACATATGATCTTCCACCAAGTAAACCAACTAGCATCAACTACAAGGAGTAATCAACACTACTAGCAACCCACAGGTACCAATCTGAGGTTTGGATACAAAGATTGGATACAAGAGATGAACCAGGGTTTGAGATGAGATGGTGCTGGTGAAAATGTTGATGGAGATTGACCCCCTCCCTATGAGAGGATCATTGGTGATGACGATGGTGATGATTTCCCCCTCCCGGAGGGAAGTTTCCCCGGCAAAACAGCTCTGCCGGAGCCCTAGATTGGTTCCGCCAAGGTTCCGCCTCGTGGCGGCGGAGTTTCGTCCCGTAAGCTTGCTTATGATTTTTTCTCGAACAAAATACCTCATATAGCAGAAGATGGGCATCGAAGGGCCACCAGGGGGGCCCCGAGGCAGGGGGCGCGCCCAGGGGGTAGGGTGTGCCCCCACCCTCGTGGCTGGTGGGTGGCCCCCCTCTGGTACTTCTTGTGCTCAGTATTTTTTATATATTCTGGAAATAACTTCCGTGAAGTTTCAGGACTTTTGGAGCTATGCAGAATAGGTCTCTAATATTTGCTCCTTTTCCAGCCCAGAATCCCAGTTGTCGGCATTCTCCCTCTTCATGTAAACCTTGTAAAATAAGAGAGAATAGGCATAAGTATTGTGACATGATGTGTAATAACAACCCATAATGCAATAAATATCGATATAAAAGCATGATGCAAAATAGACGTATCAAACATCACAAGAAGAAAGCAAGAAAATAAATCTAAGCATGGATGATACAATGAAAAAGTGTGAACACCGACAAATGAAATAAGTAGACATGAATGTAAAGTCAGTGGAAACACGTACTCCCCCAAGCTTAGGGTTTTGGCCTAACTTGGTAATCGGTCAGTAGCCTGGAGGGTAGTAGTCGGCATGGTAGCTCACAGAGGCTCTCGGTGCGGATGCCTCAGCACGCCATGCCGCCACCACTATTGCGTTATGAGCTCGGGCCTCGCTCTCAAGAACAAAATATATTCCCTTGCTGTTATAATCAAAAAGAGCAGGCGCAGGCAAATATGTTTCCACAATAGATCTTTGGTTAAACATTAGATTGTAAGTGAAATTATCAACCCTTCCCTTAAGGATCTTGTGTTCTTTCAAAGTGTCAAAATCTTAATACCGCATAGGTAGGATAGGATCAAAGGGCAAAGGAGAAACACCCAGCCCTCGTGCTAAACGCCTGGCATAAATTCCACCATAGAACCAACCACTGTTAGCATTGTGCTGAAGTCTACGTGCAACAATCGCTCCAAGGTTATAATTTCTTTCACCCGTGAGAGCGGTGTGAAGGAGGCTCAAGTCTGGTGCACAAAGTATGCTACAGTCTTGCTTGCCTACTATGCATTTCCCATTAAATAATGCAAAATACTGAATTGCGGGAAAATGAATGCGCTTTATTCTTCCTTGTCTCACTCCCCTATTTTCACCATAGCAAAGGCTAGTCAAGAAAGACTCGTACTCAACCGTTGGTGGCTCATCAAGTGAACCCCAAAATGGAAGTTTGCAATGGTAAGCAAAATTCTCCAGTGGGATAGTATACGGATTATCATAAAGCATAAACGGCACCCTAGACTCACGTGGGAAATATTTAAATCCTATGACAAATGATTCAGTGAGAAGTTGGTGTTGTACACACTTATATGATAGGTAGGGACCGAGGCCGGCATTGTGAACATATTGCTGAAATTCTTCCTTAATGCCCACCCGCATCATATATTCATCGCTAGGCCATAAGCATGTTTTGCTGGCAGCATCTCGCATGGAATTTTCACTTGGTGCAACATAAGACCGACGAGCAAAACCGTCACTAGAAGATGCCCCCGAGGATCGTCTCCTTGAAGAACTCCTTACAAATAGGTTCATCTTGTCCGCGTACAATTTTCTGAAAATAAAAAAATTGAGTGACAAAAATTTGTCAACAAAACTTTATAAGATTGATTGCAACTACTCATAGGGATACATAGAAGCCATAGAAAGCATTCAAACTACTTAGAACACTAAGAATTCAACATGCAAGCACATCTATAGCAGCACCAAGAGTAGCTAATTATTCAAAGTATAAGCCACAAAAACAAAAACTAATTGGACAAATGGTGGAGTCACATACCAAGCAACGATCCCCAAAAACAGTTTCGGAAATGGAGCTTCGAGCAAAGAGATCGAAATCCGCGGGTTTGATCTCAAGAACACGGGAGAGAGAGCAATGGCGATTTTTTTCTAGAGGTAAGTGATGATGTGGTATGAAGAGGTAAGTGAGGGGGCCCATGTGGGGACCACAACCCACTAGGGCGCGCCTGGGGGTGCTGGCGTGCCCAAATGGGTTGTGCCCACCTGGTGCACCTCCCTCTGATGTTATTTGCACCAAAAATTCTCAAATATTCAGAAAAAAATCATATTAAAATTTCAGGACATTCTGAGAACTTTTATTTTTGGGTCATTTTTTTATTGCATGGGAAATTCAGAAAACAGACAAAACATGGCATTTTATTTTATTTAACTAATAAAAACAGAAAACAAAAGGTAGGGACAGAAAGTAGTGCTTACTAAATTCATCAACTTCATACCGTTCAAAAATGATCCATTAATAAGGTTGATCAAGTCTTATTAACAACCACTTTTGATTAGCATGAAACCAAAGAACTTTCGTAAATCACTAAGTTACCTCAATGGGGATATGAATTTACCCAACAATAAGCATTTCATATTTCTTTTTGACAGTAGTTAGAGGTATTTGAAAACTTCCAATAGTGATTGTCGGAGATTTTTCAATAACATCAATACCATTCACTTGGAATTGTTTCTTTGGAAAGTGCACCGTATGTTCATTACAATTAATATGAAAAGTGACCATGCTTTTATTGCAATCAATAACAGCCCCTGCAGTATTCAAGAAGGGTCTACCAAGGATAATCGACATGTTGTCGTCCTCGGGCATATCAAGTATAACAAAGTCAGTCAGAATAGTAACATTAGCAACAACAACAGGCACATCCTCACAGATACCGATAGGTATGGCGGTTTATTTGTTAGCCATTTGCAAAGATATTTCAGTAGGTGTGAGTTTATTCAAGTCAAGTCTTTTATATAAAGAGAAAGGCATAACACTAACACCAGCTCCTAAATCACACAAAGCAGTTTTCACATAATTCTTTTTGATAGAGCAAGGTATAGTTGGTATTCCCGGATCTCCAAGTTTTTTAGGTACTCCATCTTTAAAAGTGTAATTAGCAAGTATAGTGGAGATTTCATCTCCCGATATTTTTCTCTTATTTGTGATGGTGTCTTTCATATACTTTGCATAAGGAGGAATTTTCAAGATATCAGTCAAGCGAGTACGCAAAAAGACTGGCCTCAGCATTTCAGCAAGCGTTCAAATTTTTAAGCATCATTATTTTTAGTTGACTTGGGTGGAAAAGGCATAGGTTTTTAAACCCATGGTTCTCTTTCTTTACCGTGTTTTCTAGCAACAAAGTCTCTTTTATCATACCTTTTATTCTTAGCTTGTGGGTTATCAAGATCAATGAGTGGTTCTATCTCCACATCATTATTTGGTTCTTTATCATTGGTTGGTTGAGAGTCTTCATGAACCTCATCATTATCTTTTTCATTATCATTTGGTGAGTGCTCATTACCAGATTGAGTTTAAGCATCAGAGATAGAAATTTCATTATCATTATCAGGAGGTTTCTCTATTTCAGGTTCACCAGAGGCATGCAAAGTCCTATCATTTTTATTTTTCTTCCTAGAAGGACTAGGTGCACTAGTGTTAGCTCTTTGTGAATCTTGTTCAATTCTTTTAGGGTGTCCCTCAGGATAAAGTGGTTCCTGAGTCATTTTACCTCCTCTAGTTGCAACTCTAACAGCAAAGTCATGCATATTATGATTCATTTCATCAAGCAATTCTCTTTGTGATTTAGCAACTTGTTCTAACTGAGTTTGAACCATAGAAGCATGTTTTCCAACACCTCTAACATCATTTGATATTCTAAAATAACTAGTGGCTCAAGCGAGCAATCATATCAGAATTATATTTCAATTGTTTCATAACATCTGCATTGAAGTGATCTTGTTTCCTAATGTAGTTTTCAAACTCATAAAGGCATTGACTAGGCTGCATATTGTGAGGATTATCATTATCATTGAACTTCATAAGAGAATTTACCTCTACCACCGTAGGCATTGGTGGTGTATTAAGCCCATGTATTTCTTCAATAGGAGGTAAATTTTTAATATCCTCAGCTTTAATACCTTTTTCCTTCATAGATTTCTTTGCCTCTTTCATATCTTTAGGACTGCGATATAATATACCCCTCTTCTTCGGAGTGGGTTTAGGCGGTGGTTTAGGAATAGTCCAATCATCGTATTTTTCAATATGTTATTCAATAATTCTTCAGCTTGTCCAACAGTTCGTTCCCTGAAAACACAACCAGCACAACCATCTAGGAAGTCCCTAGAAGCATCGGTTACTCCATTATAGAAGATATGAAGTATTTCATTTTTCTTAAGAGGATGATCAGGCAAAGCCTCCCCCAAGCTTGTGGGAGACTCTCTTCTTTAGTTTGCACAAAGTTAAATATTTCCTGTAAGGCAACTTGTTTCATATGAGCAGGAAAATATTTTTTAGAGAAGTAATAAGTCATATCCTGGGGACTACGCACACAACCAGGAGCAAGAGTATTGTACCAAGCTTTAACATCACCCTTTAATTAGAAAGGAAATAATTTGAGAATAAAGTAATAGCGAGTTTTCTCATCATGAGTAAAAAGAGTGGCTATGTCATTCAACTTAGTAAGATGTGCCACAACAGTTTCAGTTTCATAACCATGGAAAGGATCGGATTCAACCAGAGCAATTAGCTTTGGGTCGACAGAGAATTCACAATCCTTATCATCAATAAAGATAGGTGAAGTAGCAAACTTAGGATCACATTTCATTCTAGCATTCAGAGATTTTTCTTTATACTTGTGTAATAATTTCTCTAGATCATCTCTATCATTGCAAGCAAGAATATCTCTAGTTGTTTATTCACTCATAACATTACCTTCCGGTACCTTAGGCAATTCATATCTGGGAGGGCTAGTTCTAGCAGGAGTTTCAGGAGATTCAGTTTCAAGCTCATCATCAGATTTAACAACATCATGTTGTATAACTCTAGCAATTTGTTTATCAATAAATTCACCAAGTGGCACATCATCATTATCAAGCAAGGTACTAGCATCATTCATAGTAGAAGCAACATCATCTATAACTTGCGACATATCAAAATTAATAGCATGTGGTGGTGTTGCAAGTTTACTTATAACAGAAGGTGAATCTAAAGTAGAACCGGAAGGCAGTTCCTTACCTCCTCTCGTCTTTGAGGGAAATATCTTGGTCTTAGCATCCTTCAGATCCTTGATAGCCATAATATGATAATAATCCCAAGTAACTCAACAGATATAGCTATGCTCCCTGACAACGGTGCCAGAAAAAGGTCTTGATAACCCACAAGAATAGGGGATCGCAACAGTTTTCGAGGGTAGTGTATTCAACCGAAATTTATAGATTCAACACAAGGGGAGCCAAAGAATATTTGAAGGTATTAGCAACTAAGTTGTCAATTCAACCACACCTAGAGATTAATTATCTGCAGAAAAGTGAACTGTAGCAAACTAGTTTGATAGTTTTGATAGTAGTGACAGCAGTGATAGTAACAGTAACAGTGATAGCAGTAATTTTGTAGCAAGTGTAACAGTGATGATAGCAGTAGTAACTTAGCAGAAATAATATGGAAAAGTTCGTAGGCATTGGATCGGTGAGTTGTTGGATGATATTCATCATGAGACAGTTATAACCTAGGGAGATATGGCACTAGCTCCAGTTCATCGATATAATGTAGGCATGTATTTCGTAAATAGTCATACGTGCTTTATTAAAAGAACTTGCATGACATCTTTTGTCCTACCCTCCCGTGGCAGCGGGGTCCATATGGGAAACTAAGGGATATTAAGGCCTCCTTTTAATAGAGAACCGGAACAAAGCATTAACACATAGTGAATACATGAACTCCTCAAACTACGGTCATCACCGGGAGTGGGCCCGGTTGTTGTCACTCTGGGGTTGCCGGATCATAACACGTAGTAGGTGACTATAACTTACAAGATCAGATCTAGAACATGGATATAATCATAAATTCATAAACGGTTCAAATCTGAAATCATGGCACCTGGGCCTAAAGTGACAAGCATTAAGCATGGCAAAGTCATAGCAACATCAATCTAAGAACATAGTGGATACTAGGGATCAGGCCCTAACAAAACTAACTCGATTACATGATGAATCTCATCCAACTCCTCACCGACCAGCGAGCCTATGAAGGAATTACTCACTCCCAGTGGGGAGCATCATGGAATCGGCGATGGAGGAGGGTTGGTGATGACGAAGAACAAAGATCCCCCTTTCCGGAGCCCCAAACAGACTCCAGATTTGCCCTCCCGAGGAAGAACAGGGCTTGGCGGCAGCTCCGTCTCATGGATCGCGGTAATTCTTTCTCCCTGATTATTTTCTAGAAATATGTGATTTTATAGTATCAGGGGGGTCGTCAGCGGGGCCACCAGGTGGGTACAACCCACTTGGGCGTGCTAGGAGAGGGGGGCACGCCCTGGTGGGTTGTGCCCACCCAAGGGCCCTTCTCTGGTGCGTCTTGGCTCCAGTAATTCTTATTATTGATATAAAAATCCTCAAAAAGTTTTGTTCCATTCCAAGAACTCTTATTTCTGCACAACAACATGGTAGTTCTGCTGAAAACAGCTTCAGTCTGGGGTTAGTTTCATTCAAATCATGCAAATTAGCGTCCAAAACAAGAGGAAAAGCGTGAGAAAAAGTAGATATGTTGGAGACGGATCAGCCTCCATGGTGAGAACCTCTTCCAAGCACTGGTGGCCCTGCGACTGCCCGCCGACGCAACGAAGAATGTCCACCTGGAGGTCGCACTCGCCGCGAGGTGCCTCGCCCTGCAAGAATTCATCGACCTACACATCCACGTGTGCGAGCAAGTCGTGTACATAGGTATCCACAAGGCCGGTGAGGACGCTGTGACATTAGCTTTCATCAACTAGCTGGAAGCATTGGACGCCTTTGTTGAGAAGCACCTTGACCTCGCCCAAAAGCCGCCGCTCCTAAGCCGTCGGTTGGTGGCCCGGCGCACTGAGTCGAGGAGGAGGAGGTCATACGTTGATGGATGCATCTTTCTTCTTACCTCCTGTAACCACCGCTTCGATCGCATCATCGTGGGCTTAATTCTTATTGCGCTATTGCATTCTCGTTCCAGTCAATAAAGACATGTGCGATCCCTTTGCTCCATTTGGAGGCAATTATATGCGTCATTGTAACTAGTACTCCATCCGTCAATTTAAAAGTTGTCCTTACCTTTTCCATTAACTTCGTGCAACGCACAGGCATCTTGCTAGAAACGCTACAACATGTTGAACCGCATGTGACCAAACCGATGATGCGCCAACCTAGCTACTACCCTGCTTATCTAGCGGAAAAATCCCCGCCCTAGCGTTTCCAATTTATACATGTTTCTCTATCTCTACTTCTCTACTCTTATAAAAACAGAGTTGGTGATGACGGTGTGCCTGCCATCCTGCAATATAGGCCGTCCGATTTATATCTGACGGATAGGAAGGAAACTATAGCAATTTTGCAAAAAGATACCCACACCCCTCTCCACATTTGCAAATAAGGCCTTCCCTCGTTCATCCTTGTCTCCCACATGATAAACTACTCATACAAATGCATCTAGATGTTCTGTGCAACGCATGGGCATCTTGCTAGTCTCCTATAAACGACTTAGTTGGTGATGGTGGTGTGTCTGCCATCCATCATTTCTGACCATTAGATCTGTATCTAATGGTTGTGAGGTAAGTTGTGGAATTTTTGCAACAATAGCCCGCTTCTCTGCTCCAATTTGCAGAAAACCCCTTATTATCTTGAAAGCAACCACATCCCTCACTCACCTCATCAAAACAGCCTGAGAAATACATTTTGAGTGAAAAGTAAGATATTTTTAGTGGTATATATGTATATCAAAACAAGAGTGTTTTCTTTCAAGGTTGTGAACAAGTATTATTCTACTTTGGATCTGTCGCAATGTACGGGCACATTGCTAGTAAAAGAAAAAGGCATGTCGCGTTCGTGTCGCACCCCCACACGCCCGGGAATCGGGAGTACTCCACGACCCGTCCGACATGCCACATAGCTAGGGAAGGCGTGTTGCTAGCATTTTCACTTTCAAGTGGGACCGCAGTTGAGCAAACCAACTATCGGCAAACCGCACCCCGCCCGCCGTGTTGGAAAACAGAAACGAGGAGGGGAGATCTTAGTTGTAGCACGGAAGCCAAGAAATTTGGTGTCAGATGGGGATCGTTGATAGAGTAGGAGCACTCTGTACTACTACTCCTACTAGTACGAAGTTTGTACTACAACTAGTACTACCACTATACAACTAGGTACGTGCACGGCACAACATCGTAGGAACAAAAAATGAAAAGATCTTGTTTTGGGTGATTTATCTTTTTTCAGTCAACGTAGTATGAATAATATGTGGGGGCACCCATGAAGCTTATGTGGCTTGGTTGCATGGCTAGGAAAGGCTAGAGAAAAATAAATAGATAATGTGTTTAGAGTGCACTCCACTAAATAGATACTTTGGATCCATTGCAACGCACAGGCCGACACATTGGTAGTAGTAAGAAACAAATTCCGGGTTTGTCACGAGTTCGTATTGCAGGAGGACCACAAGGCCTAGCGCGGGAGTTACATTTCCCTCTCGGGCCCACGGGACCGAGCTTCGGCAGCTTAGTGCACCGACCTTTGATTGAATGACATGTGGACCCTAAATGCAGTTGGCCCACATGTCATTCTCATGAAAGAAGAGCGGGGTGGGACCGAGAGGGGTGAGGCGCAGGTCGGCAAACATGTCATGTCATGGGTTCGAGCGGCGTCGGACGAGGCTTGCCTGCGCCCCTCCCATGCACTGATCCGTATTCCCGCACCACTAATTTTCATCCAACGGTTATAATAGATTTCCCTCGTGTGGGTCATCTATAGCCTCAAAAAAAGGTAAACAAATGTCGTATTTCTAGGAAATGATTTCCTACATGAATCTGTACACGCATGCAAGACCCTTTCCTTTCCTTCTCGTCCTCCTCCGGATCATCAGCTGCGTTGACAATGCCGGTGCCAACACCAGAGTGTCGCAACAGGTGCTTGCCTAAGCCATGTAGCACGCTGCGGCGCTAGCGAGTACCACCTCCTCCATGCCAACATAGGCGTCTAGGCCATGCACATGCAGCTGCTCCCATAGTATTTTACCCACATGTCTAACTGTAATACCACACCGATCTTGGACGAGACCATGGAGCTTGTGGCCAAGAAAAGCCTCTGCTGGGCCGATGCGTGTCGAGGTGCTTGACTGTTGTGACATGCCACATGACGTTTACTAGCTCGCGCTCCGGATAAGCGGCAAGGTGTTGCTCCCGATCGTCGGTGGTGCGACGGCAACGACGACCGGGTGGGAGCTCGGGCAGGAGCCAGTGATCTACCGAGGCACATAGCTCGACTTGGGCTTGAGATTCTGACCGCTTGCACCGTCCCGAGGATGTACCACTCAGCGACGAGGATGGAATGTTGGATACGTATAGGCGTGTGCTCGTGGGCGGGAGCAACCTGCTCAACGGATACCGGTTTGCGAACGTGATGTGCTCGACGTAGTTGAGCCAGTGAGCCTGGAGGCGTTCCTGCGGTCGTATGTTGACCGCGGCTCAATGCCGTACATCCATGTGCTAGCATAGGTCGGCTACGGGAAAGCGGCATCTGTGTGGTTCGAGATGCCCAGTTGGGCATTGTTGCGGCGGCGTTCGCGACTCACTCATTCGAGTTGAACCGACCGGTGGTGGCCTGGCC
This sequence comes from Triticum urartu, assembly GCF_003073215.2. Taxonomy (NCBI): domain Eukaryota; kingdom Viridiplantae; phylum Streptophyta; class Magnoliopsida; order Poales; family Poaceae; genus Triticum; species Triticum urartu. The sequence goes on along the minus strand of NC_053023.1, from coordinate 509,895,142 downwards.
ATGGCGAGGGTACCACAGTTGGACGTCAGGGCGTTATGAGGCGTAGGGTGTTGTTTGGTTTCTAGCTAGCCACATCTTGCCACACTTTTCCACACCTAACCTTAGACAAGTTTGATCAAGTTAGGTGGGTGTTTGGTTCTAGCCACACCTAAGGCAAGAATGTTTTTATGAGAAGTGAACCCCACATGTCATAGACACAAAAAGTGTGGCAAGATTCCCTTAGGCAAGCCAAAGTGTGGCTAACAATTTGAGCAACACAAGCTAGGCAAATGTGGCAAAAATAATGTGGCAATATATGGCAAACATAGTCACAAACCAAACAGCCCCTAGATGTCCATGGAAGGAACTATGGCAATTTCGAAAAAAGATACCCACACTCCTCTCCACATTTGTAAATAAGGCCTTCCCTCGTTCGTCCTTTTCTCCCACAAGATAAACTACTCATACAAATGCAACACACGGGCATCTTGCTAGTAAGAAACAAATCTTGAGTTTGGCACGAGTTCGTGCAGTGGTAGCACCACAAGGCCTGGCGCAGGAGTTACATTTCCCTCTCGAGGCCCACAGGAGTGAGCTTCAGTGGACCCGATAGGTGGCTGGTCCACATATCATGCTCCCAAAGGCAGAGGGGCGATGGGGCCGAGAGGGGTGAGACGCAGGTCGGGGGATGTGTGGTGTCCTGGTTTCGAGCGGTGTCATGGGAATCGCGTGTGGTTGTGGTAGAAACTTGATGCTCGGCGCATTTTAGCTGGCCCACATGTCATGCACACAAAGGCAGAGGGGCGGCGCAGCTGAGAGGGGTGAGGCGACGTCGGGGGACGTGGTGCCGTGGGTTGGAGTGGCGTCATGGGAATCACGAGTGGCAGTGTATGAAACGTGATGGTCGCCGTAGTTCAACTTCCATGGACAAGATGTCATGTCTACTGACACATGCATTGCATACCGATCATTGGAAGGAGTAGTACAGAAATCTAGGTGGATAAATAGTTCCTTATAGTCAAGCGGACCTACACTGCTACTTGTTCCAAAGACATGCACACCATCAAAATAGTTCACCTATATCAATATACACAGAGAGGAAATATTTTTTTACAAGAGAGGAAATAGTTCATCCATCCATAATGCCCTGCTGCTGGTGCAGCTTCTTCTTCTTATTCTTTCTTCTTCTTCTTATTCTTCTTCTTCTTCTTCTTCTTCTTCTTCTTCTTCTTCTTCTTCTTCTTCTCATTTTCCATGGGAGACGGCTTCGCAACAAGCTCTTTGGACCTTGCAGCTATTTCGAAACTCACAGGGGCATCGAGGGCAACATATTTTATCTGCTCATACGTCAAGGGGTAATTCTCCCATCCAGACGACCTTAATGCCAGTGTGTCGTCACCCTTCTGAAGATTTGTACCGAGCACAAAATTTGCTACGTTGAATAGGGATGGTGTCTGTTTATCACAATCTTCTACAGGGATTTTGATTTTGATTTGTAGGTCAGCGATGCTTTTCAAATCAAGGGTGTACGGCGCCAGCTTCTATTTGTCCCCTTCGGTGGCTGCCCCACAGAAGTATATATCCTCCCTAGACAAGAAATCATGGAGCTCACCTGGTATGGAGGGCGCGTGTATGATGTGGTACACCAAAACATCATCTTCGAGGCACAACTGAAGGACGGCGGCGCGTTGGATCTTCCTAGTGGCACGCTCCGTGTACTCTATGTCGAGACCGTTGACCTTCTTCTCTACCTTTTGGAGGGAGTTGGATACATTGTTGATCCACTTCTAAACAACCCTTGGGTGGTCGGTGACGGTGGCAACTATGCTCAAAGAGCCTTCGACGAGGACATGTTGGACGCTAAAAACCTGCATCTGGATCTCTTTTGCCTTTTGGAACCGCTGGACCGGTGGGCTATGGTTTGGAGAATTAGGATTAGATGGCTAGTCTAACTGAAGAAGATGATTATTTAAAGGGGCTTCAGAATTACTCTAGGAGTATGTGAAGAGGTTAAAACAATGTGAATGCAGTGGGTTTTGGATGCAAATTAAGATGAAGGAGAGGTGAAGAAGCCGAGGAAAATTGGTTCCCGATGGAGAAGTAAATGGGAGAAGCGGCCTGCGAGCAGTTCATTAGATGGCTAGGTAGACTAAAAGAAAAGGCTATGCGGGTAGACTGAGGAGTGGTACCTTTCTGTGTACGGGCCCATCCTTCTAGCGCTACATGTGCCACTGGCTAGTTGAGGTCACTCTTTTGAATCACCATGGTGAGACATTTTATGATTCCGTTTTATTTCTGCACCCCTCCTAACAGATGGGACCTATGAAAACAAATATAAAAAATGTGTCATAGCTGGTTTGGACGGATATTGGCGCGTCCATGGGAGACACAACATTCTTTGGTTAAGGAGTATGCGGTTATCCTAAAAAGATAAAAAATAAACCTTCTTCGCGCTTTTGCATGCACGCGAATTTGGTTCTGCTCGCAATATGGATGATACCTGGAGGATGAAGTGAACCCAGAGGCATGCTAGCATGGGAGACCTATTTCCACCATACAGTACTACTCCGTATGTTCCTACTCATAGTAGTACAACTGTGGTACACTTGATGGTCAAAATATTATTCATCCGGTCCTCACAGTGAAGTGATAAGACCCTGCGCCCGAGGTGACACTAGTCCATGCGGCGTGTTCGGGTTACCAAAGCCAGCCTCACCTTGTGCACTACGCAGTCACTGTCACCGCTGATGTATAGCATGCCTCGCCTCATCTCCCTCTCCCCTAGCACCACTCCATCTCCATCTCCGTCTCGCCGGAGATCCTGAGGTCACTCTTCATCATCTCACTGTGCCCCCGCGTACCCTCGCCTTGCTCGCCTCCTCTAGTACCACTATTCCCTCGCTAGATGCTCCAACACCGAGAGCCTTCTGCCTCATAAATCAAGCCCCCAAAAACCCCACCTTCCAAACTCCACCATGGCCGAACGCGAACCGCACAGCATCAATATGAGCCGCGATTGGAGCAATCTCCCCAGTGACATCCTCGACCTATGTTGTTCGTGTATGGATATGTTGAGCGCCCTGCGGCAGGCTGCATGCTCGAGGGACATGCACACGGCCATCGTCAAAGCAAGGCCTAAGCTTTTCAAGACACCTTGCTTGCTGCTATCTGGTCTTGCGAGATTTGCTCACCATGATACGGAGGCGTACATGATGCCCCTCGACTTCAATCTGACCTCCATTAGCCGAAACTTCTTTGCAGGTATGTAGTGGGTCACCATACATCATTTCCCTCATCTTCAATCCGATCACCATCGCCCAAAACTTCTTGGCAGGTATGTACTGGGTCGGCATGAACTCCCACTGGATGGCTGCCCTCAGAGAAGACCAGAAAAAGTTGGTGCTCATGAACTTCCACAGCTCCCATGAGATTATCCTTCCTACATTGGATTATATAGGGTTTTACCGTCGTGGTCCAGGTCATCTAGATTATGAAGTTAGTTGGTCGCACCTTGTTTTGCAGAAGATTGTAATTTGCCAAGTGCCCACACAAGATGCGAATTACGTGGACTTCAAGCTAATTGCCTTGTTTGACCGCAGACTCGCCTATCTTTCCGCTGGTGCCTTCTTTAGCTGGAGACAGCTCACCTCGTAGTGGATCGTCAAAGCTGATAGACACTTCGGTGATGCTATTGAACACAATGGCATCATCTACGCAATCGACAAAGCAGATGGCACCACGTATTGTTGGGATGGCGCGTGTAAGTTATTTGCGTCTGATGTTAATGATAATGCTATGACACTGTTTGAACTTTTTGTGATGATTGGCATATCCATGTTTGAGCAAAATTTGAGTAGAACTATGGTAATGTATTAGAGACGCTGTAAATCATCTATATTTGGAATGAGTTAATTCATGCGATTGTGACCATGTCATTACAGCCAATTTGTACCCCTGAATAATCAAACGGTTAGGAAGATATGGATATTCTCCTTATTTTATAGTAATCTATATACTACTAAATATGAGTGTGTATCAATGTCCATGTTAGTTTCCTCATTTTCATGATGTAGAAATATGCATCACACTATTGGTTTCATCTAAGCATACATTAGGGAAGTAAATGTGCATATGGAGAACTCTATATTTGGAAGTAGTGAAATCATGTAATGCTTACCATGTGTACATACCTATATTCGCCCTTCAGCAATCAATGGCTAGAATAATGTCCTCACAAAATATTTGCCCACAGAACATGAGTATATAACAATGCATGGTCTGTTAGTTTTCTTGAAGAATTTGTTTGTGAGGACAGAACATGATTACATAACATGCATGACATGGTAGTTTCCTGTGAAGAATCGATTTCGAGATAACATGAGTATGACCATGCATGGCACTTCTATATTTTCGAACCCAGTATACATTTCCCTGTGTTTTCCTCTTAGTTCCAACAGGGACATATCAATGATGTTTCTTGCATTATCCTACTCATATTCTGAACAATGTTGGTCTTACATTAGCAATGCATGTCCTTTTTTATATGATGCAGTGTCCCTACAATTACTGCCCTTTATAATCACACCACCTTTGCCAAAAACAGGGAAGCACAACTGGTTCCTCGCTCGATCAGACGTCGGCAAAAGACTGATGATCATTCGCACACACGAGCCGAAAAAGTTATATTACAAAAGCCCCACGGTGTACAAGCACCGCGAAATACGTGAGTAGCCGGACAGTGGTTGTTATGTCTATGAGCAGGATACCAGCTTGTTGTGGCCTTCAGGATTTTGAGTTGGAGGCGGGTAAACAGCCTTGGTTCATACTCTCTGTTACTCGGACTCAATTATTTGATTAACCAGGAGATCACTGTTGGCAAGGACCTTGATGGCAGACAGTCTCTGTTTGCTATGGAAAACTGTGTCTACAGGGCGAGCCCTAGGACTTCGGGAGCAAACTCCCCTGATTGTCAATGATACAGCCTATAGCCAAAAGAAGGTGAGAATGACAAAGGCATCTGGATTAACTTTGATCCTTGGATGTCTCAAGTACGACAGACAGTGATGTGGTTCAAGCCTTCAGGTTGATAGGTAATTGGGTTGTTGCGTCGAAAGGGTGGAGTACCGGTGTCTCCGGATCAATGGTCGCTGAAGCGGGACTGCAAATTATGATGGTGTTGGATCATCCCTCTTCAAATAACTTGTTGTCTTTGCTGATTGTTCTGGATGGGTAGTTCTCTCTTTTGTTATGCATATTCCTTGTCATTTGGTCATCCTCGTCTATGTCACTCTTACTATGTAATAGTTGCCTCTATTTAGAATGCCATTCTCATCTGGATCATGAGAGTCTGAGCGCTACAGATGGGTGCGTTCTGGTGGTGTAGCAAGACTTCTTATGAATTATCGTGTCTTGCTATTTATGTCAATTGTAGTCACTAGTTAGTGTTTGAATATTGTATATATCATTGTTTCGAACTGTTTATTGTCTCGAACTGCTGGTGGGCTAAATGAGGGCATCACCATTCTCCAGTGTTCAGAGTATATATCCTTTATTTAAGTTATAATTTGAGCTTAGTGTCTTTTCGATTCTTTTCGATGATGTACACTTGTTTGGGCCAGTGAGGTGTCGCTGAATATGGGCCGAGTAGTAATACAATGCCAAATAGGTCAATTATGACTCTTAGGCTGGGCTCTCAAAAGATCCTCAAAAAAGGTCGGGCTCTCAAAAAAAGAAAGAATAAGGACTCTTAGGCCGACGTGTGGGCGCCACCGGTGTTTTCGTGCGCTTGCGCGCCGAGAGCATATTGGCGTGTGTTTGAAACTCATGCTACCTTTTCATCCCCAATCTCCCACCCCTTCACCACCTCTGGAATCTCAATTCCTACTCCAGTTCCCCCAAATCCCCCTCCTGTACTCCATGTACTCAAGTGCACTATCATGTCGTCGGCCAACGCGGATCTCCGAGCCGGAGATCCTGAGGTCTATGCTGCCTTCGGGCGCCGCGTGCTGTCGCTCAATAGTGCCATGGCGGCGCTTGACGACCAGTTTGCCGGCAAAGTGCTGAAGGTAACCATCAACGGCGGCCGGCCTCCCATCTCGACGGACGACCTTGTCAAAGCTCTTGGCATTGTGCACGACATCCAAATAAGTGACTTGCTCGTCGAAGTCTATCTGCCACCGGCTAATTTCTTCACCAGGTACAACTTTCTACTGCAGTCGTGTGTTCGAATCTTCCCGACATTTGTTCTGTGATGGCGCGCTTGTGAGCTTTGATCGATGGTTCCCAGGATGGGGCTCGGTGCCCTCTGAGCTTGAGGTTTTAACAAAGCTTACCTTTCACGGCATGCCTCGACGTTCTTGGAACAGCGAGTCCATGAATGAGCTTATAAACGACCTTGGAGGTGAGCTCATAAGTATGTTTGTTCCTCCAGACAGCTAGGCTTTGATGGTTATGGCATGGATGAAGAAGTCGTCCACCATACAGAAGGTGATTGATGTTGAGATACCGGTGTAGGAACCCGGGTTGTACTATTCGTCGCCACCAAGGCCGCCGCGGACCACGTTAGGGATGTACCTGTATCGAGTGTTCGTACATGTCGAAGAAGTGGTCAATCCATCAATCGAAGTCCTGTCGCCGCCGCTAGTGCCAGGGTCCGTCGACGACGTCCATTACAAGACTCAATGCCAGACTTTCCCCGTGTTGCTCGGAACAATGGATGGCACAGGGCCTACTCCATCGCGCGGCAGGGGCCACTGCTTCTTTGGGAGAAGAGGCAGGGCTGGCTGCCTGGATGTGCTCTAATTTGAGGTAAAAACTGAATCTTGTCAGATACTAGTTAAATCCGAGCTATCGGTGTGAAGCACTGATGTGCCAGTACATTTGATTGTGACCTGTTCTATTTTTGTACCTCAACTTTTTTAGAAAGGGTTGTACGTCAACTTAATGTGCTAGCAGAACTCATTGTGTTATCTAACTGTTTTCTTCGCACAACATTCAAGATATTTCCCCGTCTTTGATAAAGACGATGAACCATTATGTACGAGTTCGTTGGTTTCAACATAGCCCTACCCATAGCAGTCCACTGCTTCCACCCCGATTGTGCTGCCTGCGTGAAATTTCTGTATGCAAGTACAGTGTGCTATGATGTTCTATATGATTGTGTCAACTATATAAGTTTTTACTGAGCATCAGCAATGCATATGGCTGAAAGATGTATTTATGAGCATCGACCGATGGGTCTCTCTCTCACACACACACACGCGCGCGCACAAGTGGGACCCGTTGAACTATTTCTTCGCTCGTGACGACTTTTAATTAGGTTCCACTGTACTCTAATTTTTTTCTTAAGTTATCAGTTGAGCTCAGTGACTTTGAAAAGTTGTACAGAAGCCTGGGCCTTTCCGGCGTCGCTGAATGTGGGCTGAGTAGCCATGTAAAGTTGTATTGTACTACACATGCCTTTTTTTGAACATCAGCAATGCAACTGGGCCGACAATTGTACACAATATCTTGGTCAACTTGTTATTCTCCGCCCCGCTGGGCTGCAAATCTTGCCTAGGAGGGATGCATTAGGCTTAACAAGAAAATGGGCTTTAAGAAATAATAAATGGGATGTAATTATAAAAACAGAGCAGTAACTATAAAAAAATGCACCAAACACGTAATTAGTTTTAAAATATTATTTTTGAATTTTTTTAATTTCATTACTTGTTGCGCGTGCAATATTTCGTTGGATTTTTACGTAATACAAATTTATTTTGAAATTATATTTAATTTGAGTAGAAATTTTGGGATAAAAATATTTCGGATCCCATCAAAATGTGGGAAATTTATTGAATTCGGTTTTGAGTGGTTGGTTGAAATTATTAATCGTTGCCCTAGTTAGAAAGTGGGCTGTGGTAAATTTCATTAGAATTCAAAAATGGGTTGTACATTTTTACAAATCGCAAATGGGCTATATGTTCTCTGCCACACACTTGTGGGCCTACTAAGTTGACGCGTACGCAAGGCTTTGTCAACTTATAGTCAACACATGGTTCTAGCAGCAGTGGTCGTAGGATGTCCATCCAACGGATGTCGTGCTTCGTCTTCAATCTTGAATATTCTTGCTTCAGCCTCCCAAAAAATGATTCCTCCCCCTGACATCTGGGGTACACCGTTTCGGAGGCTGACCTGTGGGCCTACTAAGTTGACGCGTACCAAGGGCTTTGTCAACTTAGTCGATATAAACGATTCTAGCTGCAGTGACCATACGATGTCCATCCAACGGCCGTCATGCTTCTTCAACCTCTGGTCTTCTTGCTCCAGCCGCCCAAACCAGCACCGACCGTGCCGCCTGCTCCTGCCTCCCGTGTCCGGGTATGCTGCCACCGCTGGCCATGCCATCCCTCTATACTCACGCACACCTCCTGTTATTCACCGGCGACGATAGCCTCACACCGCAGCCGAAGCAGTCAACCCACGTACTCCCCTCCGCGTGGGCATCCACTACCGCATCTTCCCCGGCTCCGTGTCATTCCCTTCCTAGGCCTCGCTGTCGCACACCACCTTGGTCATCTTGGCACGGCGTGGTCAACATGGTCAACGAAGGCCAACCATCACAAGGGGACTTTAGCGGTGAGACTGACAGCTGGACCCACCAGCTACATCTTCGAATACAAGGAAGTGCCTCCTTATTACTCACAAAATAAAGAAGATTCCTCCTCCTGACAGTTGGGACCGGCCAGCTATATCTTCGCACGCAAGGAAGTGTGTCCTTATCCTCCCTGGCCACTGGGACCCACCCGGTCAAAGCGTATGTAGCGTTGTTTGTCTGATCATGAACGTGTATGTACATACTGGTCGATCGGTCTCTCTGCAAGTATGAACTATGGCCGAGTAAGTAGCGGCACTTGTCATTGTAGAGCACCCGACATAGCAGTTCACGCAGCCCCGTCTAAGTCCTGTACACATACGTACAGCCATAGGGCAAAAAATGCGGCCACGTACGTGCATACAGGCGGGGTCTCGAGCGCGTACTCGCGCATATATACGGACGGCCAGGGATTGTGTACATGGAGAGGCAATGGACGGCAGCAACAACGTCCTGTTCATCGGGCAGCGAACCGGTAGGTCGAAATGGAGAAACAGTTTCCTGTTCATCGGGAGGTAACCGACTTGGTTGGAATGCGTCCTGTTCAACGGGAGCCAACCGGCTTGGACGGAACAGCTGAATCAGGGTCTGGCGTAGCGCAGAACGGAGGAAACAGACTTCTGTTCGACCGACCATGGTCGAAACGGGATCATGTTCATCAGGAGGGATCTGACATACCGCAAAACGGAGGAAACAGACTTGTGTTCGAGTGCCTACGGTCGAAAAGGGGTCCTGTTGATCAGGAGGGGTGTGGCGTGCCGCAAAACGGAGGAAATGGACTTGTGTTGGAGTGCCTACGGTCGAAATGGGGTCCTGTTCATCCACCGTCTACTGCCTCGCTCCAGCCTCCACGGGCTACTGTTCATCCACCGTCGACCTCCTGTGGCCTCCACGGACTACTGTTCATCCACGACTACTGTTCATGCAGCCTCCACCGGCTGATGTTCATAGAGCCTCCACGGGGTCCTCTTCATCCACCCCCAACTGGCTGGGGTGCGGCGGACTCCTCGGGGTCCTGTTCATCCCGCGACAACGGCCAACTACCACGGGGTCCTATTCATCCACCCCCACCGAGAACTGTTCATCCATAGCCAACCAACCGGCTCGACTCACCACTTCTCGACTCGTTCTACGTATCGCACGCACGGTAGCAACGACCACTGTTCATCGAGAGGCAACCCAACACCGGCTGGCTATGTCTCGCACAGGGGCTCGATCGGCTTCAGTAAGCAGCAGCAGTGATAGATCACTCGAGTTCAGTTAGCAGTAGCAGCGATGGAATTGCTCGGGTGCAGTCAACAGCGAATGAATCACTCGGGTTCAGTTAACAACCAAGGGATCGATCGCTCGGGTTCAGTAACGTGCGATCTCTCTGGGTTCAGTTAGCCAACGCCTCGCTGATACGTCTCCAACGTATCTATAATTTTTGCTTGCTCCATGCTATATTATCTACTGTTTTGGACATTATTGGGCTTTATTATCCACTTTTATATTATTTTTGGGACTAACCTATTAACCGGAGGCCCAGCCCAGAATTGCTGTTTTTGCCTGTTTTAGGGTTTCGAAGAAAAGGAATATCAAACAGAGTCCAAACGGAATGAAACCTCCGGGAACGTGATTTTCTCACCGAATACAACTCAGGAGACTTGGACCCTACGTCAAGCCAACTAACAGGAGGCCACGAGGTAGGGGCGCGCCTGCTCCCCTCCCCCAGGCGCGCCCTCCACCCTCGTGGGCCCCCTGTTGCTCCACCGACGTACTTCTTCCTCCTATATACGTACCCCAAACGATCAGATACGGAGCCAAAACCCTAATTCCACCGCCGTAACTTTCTATATCCACGAGATCCCATCTTGGAGCCTGTTCCGGAGCTCCGTCGGAGGGGGCATTGATCACGGAGGGCTTCTACATCAACACCATAGCCCTTCCGATGAAGTGTGAGTAGTTTACTTTAGACCTATGGGTCCATAGTTAGTAGCTAGATGTCTTCTTCTCTCTTTTTGGATCTCAATACAATGTTCTCCCCCTCTCTTGTGGAGATCTATTCCATGTAATCTTCTTTTTGCGGTGTGTTTGTTGAGACCGATGAATTGTGGGTTTATGATCAAGTCTATCTATGAATAATATTTGAATCTTCTCTGAATTCTTTTATGTATGATTGGTTATCTTTGCAAGTCTCTTTGAATTATCAGTTTGGTCTGGCCTACTAGATTGATCTTTCTTGCAATGGGAGAAGTGCTTAGCTTTGGGTTCAATCTTGCGGTGTCCTTTCCCGGTGACAGTAAGGGCAGCAAGGCACGTATTGTATTATTGCCATCGAGGATAACAAGATGGGGTTTTCTTCATATTGCATGAGTCTATCCCTCTACATCATGTCATCTTGCTTAAGGCGTTACTCTATTTTTAACTTAATACTCTAGATGCATGCTGGATAGCGGTCGATGAGTGGAGTAATAGTAGTAGATGCAGGCAGGAGTCGGTCTACTTGTCTCGGACATGATGCCTATATACATGATCATACCTAGATATTCTCATAACTATGCTCAATTCTGTCAATTTCTCAACAGTAATTTGTTCACCCACCGTAGAATACTTATGCTCTCGAGAGAAGCCACTAGTGAAACCTATGGCCCCCGGGTCTATCTTTATCATATCAATCTCCTACTACTTAGTTATTTGCTTTGCTATTTACTTTGATTTTATTTTACTTTGCATCTTTATCATAAAAATAACAAAAAATTAGCTTATCATATCTATCAGATCTCACTCTCGTATGTGGCCCTATAGGGATTGACAACCCCTATTTGTGTTGGTTGCGAGGATTTATTTGTTTTGTGCAGGTGCGAGGGAGTCGCGCGTAGCCTCCTACTAGATTGATACCTTGGTTCTCAAAAACTGAGGGAAATACTTACGCTACTTTGCTGCATCATCCCTTCCTCTTCGGGGAAAACCAACGCAGTGCTAAAAGAGGTAGCAAGAAGGATTTCTGGCGCCGTTGCTGGGGAGGTCTACGCAAAAGTCAACATACCAAGTACCCATCACATACCCTTATCTCCCGCATTACATTATTTGCCATTTGCCTCTCGTTTTCCTCTCCCCCACTTCACCCTTGCCGTTTTATTCGCCCTCTCTCTATATCCTCCCTCTCCTTCTCTATTTGCCCCTTTTTGTCCGCTTGCTTTTTGTTTGCTTGTGTGTTAGTTTGCTTGTTTGTCGCGATGGCTCAAGATAATACTAAATTGTGTGACTTCACCAATACCAACAACAATGATTTTATTAGCACTCCGATTGCTCCTCTTACCGATGCCGAATCTTGTGAAATTAATACTACTTTCCGGAATCTTGTCATGAAAGATCCGTTCTCCTTCCTTCCTAGTGAAGATGCTGCTACCCATCTAAATAGCTTCGTTGATTTGTGTGACATGCAAAAGAAGAAAGATGTGGATAATGATATTGTTAAATTGAAGCTATTTCCTTTTTCGCTTAGAGATCGTGCTAAAGCTTAGTTTTCGTCTTTGCCTAAAAATAGTATTGATTCATGGAACAAGTGCAAAGATGCTTTTATCTCTAAGTATTTTCCTCCCGCTAAGATCATCTCTCTTAGAAACGATATTATGAATTTTAAGAAACTTGATCATGAACATGTTGCACAAGCTTGGGAGAGAATGAAATTAATGATACGTAATTGCCCTACTCATGGTTTAAATTTGTGGATGATTATATAAATGTTTTATGCCGGATTGAATTTTGCTTCTAGAAATCTTTTGGATTCGGCCGTGGGAGGCAATTTTATGGGAATCACCTTAGGAGAAGCTTCTAAATTCCTAGATAATATTATGGTTAATTATTCTCAATGGCATACTGAAAGATCTACTAATAAAGAGGTGCATGCGATAGAAGAAATTAATGTTTTGAGTGGAAAGATGGATGAGCTTATGAAATTATTTGCTAATAAGAGTGTTTCTTCTGATCCTAATGATATGCCCTTGTCTACTTTGATTGAGAATAATAATGAATCTATGGATGTGAATTTTGTTGGTAGGAACAATTTTGGTAACAACGCTTATAGAGGAAATTTCAATCCTAGGCCTTATCCTAGTAATCCCTCTAATAATTATGGTAATTCCTACAACAATTCCTATGGAAATTATAATAAGATGCCCTCTGATTTTGATTCTAATATTAAAGAATGTATTACTTCACAAAAGAATTTTAATGCTATGATTGAAGAAAAATTGCTTAAGATTGATGATTTGGCTAGGAACGTTGATAGAATTGCTCTTGATGTTGATTCTTTGAAACTTATATCTATTCCACCTAAGCATGATATCAATGAGTCTCTCAAATCCATGAGAATTTCCATTGATGAGTGCAAAGAAAGAACCGCTAGGATGCGTGCTAAGAAAGATGCCGTTATAAGAGTGTGTTCTTCTAGTTGCTATGAAAATAATGATGAAGATCTAAAAGTTATTGATGTGTCCCCTATTAAATCTTGTTTTGCAATATGAATCTTGATAATTATGGGACTGAATATGATCCACCTTTACCTAGAAGGCGTTCCAAGAATTCTGAATCTTTTGATCTTGATGCTAAATTTGATAAAAGTGGGATTGAAGAAATTAAAACCCTAGATGTTGCTAAACCCACTATTATGGACTTCAAGCAATTTAACTATGAAAATTGCTCTTTGATTGATTGTATTTCCTTGTTGCAATCCGTGCTAAATTCTGCTCGCGCTTATAGTCAAAATAAAGCGTTTACTAAACACATCGTTGATGCCTTGATGCAATCTTATGAAGAAAAACTTGAATTGGAAGTTTCTATACCTAGAAAACTTTATGATGAGTGGGAACCAACTATTAAAATTAAAATTAAATATCATGAATGCTATACTTTATGTGATTTGGGTGCTAGTGTTTCCACGATTCCAAAGACTTTGTGTGATTTGTTAGGTTTCCGTGATTTTGATGATTGCTCTCTATACTTGCACCTTGCGGATTCCACTATTAATAAACCTATGGGAAGAATTAATGATGTTCTTATTGTTGCAAATAGTAATTATGTGCCCGTAGATTTTATTGTTCTTGACATAGATTGCAATCCTTCATGTCCTATTATTCTTGGTAGACCTTTCCTTAGAACGATTGGTGCTATTATTGATATGAAGGAAGGAAATATTAGATTCCAATTTCCGTTAAGGAAAGGCATGGAACACTTTCCTAGAAATAAAATTATATTACCTTATGAATCTATTATGAGAGCCACTTATGGATTGCCTACCAAAGATGGCAATACCTAGATCTATTCTTGCTTGTTATGCCTAGCTAGGGGCGTTAAACGATAGCGCTTGTTGGGAGGCAACCCAATTTTATTTTTATTCCTTGCTTTTTGCTCCTGCTTAGTAATAAATAAATTATTTAGCCTCTGTTTTGGTTATGTTTTTTTGTGTTTAATTAGTGTTTGTGCCAAGTAGAACCGTTGGGAAGACTTGGGGAAAGTCTTGTTGAACTTGCTGTAAAAAACAGAAACTTTAGCGCTCACGAGAACTGCTGTCATTTTTATTTGGAAAGTGATATTTAATTAATTCTTTTTGCATATGATTAATAGATAAATTCCTCACGTCCAGTAACTTATTTTAGAATTTTTGGGTTCCAGATCTTGCGCTAGCTACAGATTACTACAGACTGTTCTGTTTTTGACAGATTCTGTGTTTGCGTGTGTTGTTTGCTTATTTTGATGAATCTATGGATAGTAAATTAGTTTATAAACCATAGAGAAGTTGGAATACAGTAGGTATAAGACACATATAAATAAATAATGAGTTCATTACAGTACCTTGAAGTGATCTTTTATTCTCTTTCGCTAACGGAGCTCACGAGATTTTGTACTTTAAGTTTTGTGTTGTGAAGTTTTCAAGTTTTGGGTAAAGATTTGATGGATTATGGAACAAGGAGTGGAAAGAGCCTAAGCTTGGGGATTCCCATGGCACCCCCAAGATGATCTAAGGACACCTAAAATCCAAAGCTTGGGGATGCCCCGAAAGGCATCCCCTCTTTCGTCTACTTCTATCGGTAACTTTACTTGGAGCTATATTTTTATTTACCACATGATATGTCTTTTGCTTGGAGCGTCTTGTATGATTTGAGTCTTTTCTTATTAGTTTACCACAATCATCCTTGCTGTACACACATTTTGAGAGAGCCATACATGATTTGGAATTTGTTAGAATACTCTATGTGCTTCGCTTATATCTTTTGAGTCATATAATTTTGCTCTAGTGCTTCACTTATATCTTTTAGAGCACGGTGGTGGAATTGTTTTATAGAAACTATTGATCTCTCATGCTTCACTTAGATTATTTTGAGAGTCTTAATAGCATGGTAATTTGCTTAAAATCCTAATATGCTTGGTATGCAAGATTAATAATAAAACTTTCTTATGAGTGTGTTGAATACTATGATAAGTTTGATACTTGATAATTGTTTTGAGATATGGAGATGGTGATATTAAAGTCATGCTAGTTGAGTAGTTGTGAATTTGAGAAATACTTGTGTTGAAGCTTGTGATTCCCATAGCATGCACCTATGGTGAACCATTATGTGATGAAGTCGGAGTATGATTTATTTATTGATTGTCTTCCTTATGAGTGGCGGCCGGGGACGAGCGATGGTCTTTTCCTACCAATCTACCCCCCTAGGAGCATGCGCGTAATACTTTGCTTTGATAACTTGTAGATTTTTGCAATAAGTATATGAGTTCTTTATGACTAATGTTGAGTCCATGGATTATACGCACTCTCACCCTTCCACCCTTGCTAGCCTCTCTAATACCGCACACCTTTCGCCGGTATCATAGACCCACCATATACCTTCCTCAAAACAGCCACCATACCTACCTATTATGGCATTCCCATAGCCATTCCGAGATATATTGCCATGCAACTTTCCACCGTTCCTTTATTATGACACGCTTCATCATTGTCATATTGCTTGCATGATCATGTAGTTGACATTGTATTTGTGGCAAAGCCACCGTTCATAATTCTTTCATACATGTCACTCATGCATCATTGCACATCCCGGTACACCGCCGGAGGCATTCATATAGAGTCATATCTTGTCCTAAGTATCGAGTTGTAATTCTTGAGTTGTAAGAAAATAAAAGTGTGATGATCATCATTATTAGAGCATTGTCCCAGTGAGTAAAGGATGATGGAGACTATGATTCCCCCACAAGACGGGATGAGACTCCGGACGGAAAATAACTAAAAGAGGCCAAAGAAGCCCAAATAAAAAAAAGAGAAAGAAAAGAGAAAAGGCCCAAATAAAAAAAATAAAAAAATAAAAAAAATGAGAGAAAAAGAGAGAAGGGACAATGTTACTATCCTTTTACCACACTTGTGCTTCAAAGTAGCACCATGATCTTCATAGTAGAGAGTCTCTCATGTTATCACTTTCATATACTAGTGAGAATCTTTCATTATAGAACTTGGCTTGTATATTCCAATGATGGGCTTCCTAAAAAATGCCCTAGGTCTTCATGAGCAAGCAAGTTGGATGCACACCCACTTAGTTTCTTTTTGAGCTTTCATATACTTATAGCTCTAGTGCATCCGTTGCATGGCAATCCCTACTCACTCACATTGATATCTATTGATGGGAATCCATAGCCCATTGATATGCCTAGTTGATGTGAGACTATCTTCCCCTTTTTGTCTTCTCCACAACCACCACTCTATTCCACCTATAGTGCTATATCCATGGCTCACGCTCATGTATTGCGTGAAGATTGAAAAAGTTTTGAGAATGTCAAAAGTATGAAACAATTGCTTGGCTTGTCATCGGGGTTGTGCATGATTTAAATATTTTGTGTGGTGAACATAGAGCATAGCCAGACTATATGATTTTGTAGGGATAACTTTCTTTAGCCATGTTATTTTAAGAAGACATAATTGCTTTGTTAGTATGCTTGAAGTATTATTATTTTCTATGTCAATATAAACTTTTGTCTTGAATCTTTCGGATCTAAATATTCATACCACAATTAAGTAAAATTACATTAAAATTATGCCAAGTAGCACTGCGCATCAAAAATTCTGTTTTTATCATTTACCTACTCGAGCACGAGCAGGAATTAAGCTTGGGGATCTTGATACGTCTCCAATGTATCTATAATTTTTGATTGCTCCATGCTATATTATCTACTGTTTTGGACATTATTGGGCTTTATTATCCACTTTTATATTATTTTTGGGACTAACCTATTAACCGGAGGCCCAGCCCAGAATTGCTGTTTTTTGCCTGTTTTAGGGGTTTGAAGAAAAGGAATATCAAACGGAGTCCAAACGGAATGAAACCTTCGGGAACGTGATTTTATCACCGAATACAACTCAGGAGACTTGGACCCTATGTCAAGTCAACTAACAGGAGGCCACGAGGTAGGGGGGCGCACCTGCCCCCCCCAGGCGCGCCCTCCACCCTCGTGGGCCCCCAGTTGCTCCACCGACGTACTTCTTCCTCCTCTATATACCCACGTACCCCCAAACGATCAGATACGGAGCCAAAACCCTAATTCCACCGCCATAACTTTCTGAATCCATGAGATCCCATCTTGGGGCCTGTTCCGGAGGGCTTCTACATCAACACCA
Source organism: Triticum urartu (assembly GCF_003073215.2). NCBI lineage: Eukaryota > Viridiplantae > Streptophyta > Magnoliopsida > Poales > Poaceae > Triticum > Triticum urartu. The sequence continues at coordinate 509,877,884 of NC_053023.1, read as the reverse complement.
TAGCCGTTCCGATGAAGTGTGAGTAGTTTACTTCAGACCTACAGGTCCATAGTTAGTAGCTAGATGGCTTCTTCTCTCTTTTTGGATCTCAATAGAATGTTCTCCCCCTCTCTTGTGGAGATCTATTCCATGTAATCTTCTTTTTGCGGTGTGTTTGTTGAGACCGATGAATTGTGGGTTTATGATCAAGTCTATCTATGAATAATATTTGAATCTTCTTTGAATTCTTTTATGTATGATTGGTTATCTTTGCAAGTCTCTTCGAATTATCAGTTTGGTTTGGCCTACTAGATTGATCTTTCTTGCAATGGGAGAAGTGCTTAGCTTTGGGTTCAATCTTGCGGTGTCCTTTCCCGGTGACAGTAAGGGCAACAAGGCACGTATTGTATTGTTGCCATCAAGGATAACAAGATGGGGTTTTCTTCATATTGCATGAATCTATCGCTCTACATCATGTCATCTTGCTTAAGGCGTTACTCTATTTTTAACTTAATACTCTAGATGCATGCTGGATAGCGGTCGATGAGTGGAGTAATAGTAGTAGATGCAGGCAGGAGTCGGTCTACTTGTCTCGGATGTGATGCCTATATACATGATCATACCTAGATATTCTCATAACTATGCTCAATTCTGTCAATTGCTCAATAGTAATTTGTTCACCCACCGTAGAATACTTATGCTCTCGAGAGAAGCCACTAGTGAAACCTATGGACCTAGGTCTATCTTTATCATATCAATCTCCTACTACTTAGTTATTTGCTTTGCTATTTACTTTGCTTTTATTTTACTTTGCATCTTTATCATAAAAATACCAAAAATATTATCTTATCATATCTATCAGATCTCACTCTCGTAAGTGGCCCTATAGGGATTGACAACCCCTATTTTCATTGGTTGCGAGGATTTATTTGTTTTGTGCAGGTGCGAGGGACTCGCGCGTAGCCTCCTATTGGATTGATACCTTGGTTCTCAAAAACTGAGGGAAATACTTACGCTACTTTGCTGCATCATCCCTTCCTCTTTGGGGAAAACCAACGCAGTACTAAAAGAGGTAGCACTCGCACACACGCAAGTACCCGAGAGAAACACGCAAACTGCAGTGCATCGCTCGGCCCCGACAACCCACTGTAACCGTTAACTCCGCGATATTTTCCTCGCCCTCGCTTATACCATGATTTTTTCCGTCATGGACGGCCCAAAGAATGTCATGCAGCTGCATCTCCGGCCGGCCCAGGATGAAAAGCCCATTTTCTGTCATGATTTTTTGTCATGGAACTAGGATCCCACCACATCTATAATGATACCGGGTTTTGTCACAATTATCGTCATAAAGTGTCATAAGCATGACAGGAAAAAAATTCGTTCGGCCCAAAATGTCACGGATGTGTCTTTTTTTTGTAGTGTTCTTTACCTCTTTTCTTGTGGTGGAAATTTACTTTGGCATTTCTCGATGCCTCTCATTCCTATTATTGTTAGGCGCTCCTTCCTTTTCCTCTTTGTTTGCTAAATAACTTTAGGAAATAAAATAAAACATACATATGCATATATTCATATGATATAAGATGTCCATTGTGAGACATGAAAAGGAAGAAACGGGACCTAAGAGTAGTGGACATGGAAACATGATGAAATGCTAAAGCTCTCACAGTTCCTAGTGCAACACAGAAAGAGACGTCCATTGAGTTTTCTTCATGCCTCCCATGCCTAGTGTTCTTTGCTGCTCCTTGCTCTTTTTTTGGTTGCAGAACATGAAATAGATTCATAGTATAATACGGTTTGGTTGAAGTTCATTCACCCTACATAGTTAGATTTCAAATTTTGTTGTTAAACGACACACATGTTTAGTTCCATATTATTTTGGAAATTGGTTCTTATCATGTAAAAACAATCAATCTACTTTTCAGGTTAATGTATATGAAATATACATCTGTATATCTGAAAGAGAACATTTGTAGAAATATATACAAGTACATTTTTAGAGTAAACAAGATGATGCACAAAAATTAGAATAATGGTACAATAGTTCATTATGTTGAACTCATGCTGGAGACAAAATCACATCAATGACACACCACTATTGACCAATGTAGTTAAGAGTACGAGCAAAAATCAAAGTGCAAAACATGGTAATGTGCACAAAAAACATGTAACAATATATGCATTGCAGATTATTTTTATCATTAATTCCTAATGAGTTCACACGTGAGAGCGAACTAATGGAAAGCTAGCAACAAACAACCTTGAATGCAACAAGATATATCCGCATCTTCAAAAATGTAAACTCCAATGGATTTTGTACACTTGATCATAAAATGGTGTTGTTCTTTTCTATGTTGTTTCATTGTGTGGGATAAGGCTTATTTCCTGTCTCTTGAACCTTGCTGGCAATTTGCATATCAACCTGGTGATTTAGTACTTGGATGGATTGCGGCCAAGCTAGAAGGTTGAACTGAGAAGTACTTCATCGGGTGGTAGAAATACCATCCTCTCTTCAAGATGTTGTTCTTCCTTTATCTTCGAACCTTGTTATGAAAATACTATGTCTATAGTGAGTTTAGACAAAATATGTGATTACTATACCTTCATCTGTTTTCCACCTTAGGATCAAAGGTGATGGTTTCTTTGGAGATATGTTTTCCCTATATTTTCTCGTGATGTGAAGTTGTGTCATCCCTTATAATAAGGATACTAAATTAATTAAGGCAAAATAGGAATATAGACATTTTAACTTGATAAAAATACTAAATAAATTCTGGTTTTTATGATACGAGTGATGTCTTATCATGTGTTAATCACATTCTGTCATCTCTAATAGTGTGGCTCATGTCTAAAGTACCTTATGTTGCAATTTATTATCACTTCGGTGGTTCTTTTCCACCGTTGTGTATTTTTTCCAAGCTTATGTAAGAGCATCTAATTTTTCCAATTTCATATTATTTATTTGATCATAACTTATTATTCTGACATATTTTGACATTATAAATGCAGGTATATGCAAATATTATTCTAAAATAAGGTTGGTATTGATATTATGTACCAGTTTCAGATACGGGTAATTACAGTAAGTAGAAGAGATCTCTACGCAAGTGCCTGAAATTAAGAGCTGAGGACCATAGTATTGGTTTAGTGAATATGTGACCCCATTATCATTGACAATAGAATGGTGCCCACATGCACCGGGTTTCTTCATTGATTTATCCTTCAAGGTCTTGGATATGCTGCACCACAAATTATTTATTTCTCAAAGCTGAAACACGTTGTCCAGCATGTCAAGCTTGTTGTACGAGAGTTTTTGTTTAGTTACATTTGCAGGCAATAAAAGTAAGCCGGGAAAAGGAAGAAAGAGAGAGCACAAGAGCACTGGGAATGGGAACATGGAGGAAAGACCTTCTTTTTTGTTTGCACATCTAGTGTTGGGGGCAAATATATTAGATGGATAATTTCCTGATGCCTCCCATTCCTACCGTTCTTGTGCACTCCTTCCTATTTCTTTTGGCTTATGGGATAGCTCTGATTGAGAAACCATATACATAAATCCACATTTTAAATAACATTTGACCATGAAGGCGAGCCTGAAAGAGGAAGAATAGATGGTCTTAGAGTAGAGGGAATGGGAACATGGAGGAAACCCTAATTTGCTCGGTTTTCACCTCTAGTATCGGAGGTTAGAACTGAGTGTGGTGTTTTCCGATGCGTACCATACCTATTATTCTAAGGCACTCGTTCCTCTTTCTTTTTTGGCTTGTTCATTTGCTTTAGCTCAGAAATCAACTATATGTTTGCAGATATTTGATGAGAAATCTCAAAAGCGATCTAGAAAGAGGAAGAAAGATAGGGCGTAAGAGCAGTGTGAATGAGAACGTAGAGGAACGCTAACTTTACTAGTTCTTTACGTCTTTTTTGTGGTGGAAATTTAGTTTGGCATTTCCTGATGCCTCTCGTTCCTATTATGCTTAGGCAGTCCTTCCTTTTCCTCTTTGTTTGCTAAATAACTTTAGGAAATAAAAGAAAACATACATATGCATATAATTATATGATATAAGAGGTCCATTGTGAGACATGAGAAATGGGACTTAAGAGTAGTGGACATGGAAAAATGACGGAATGCTAAAGCTCTGTCAGTTCCTAGTGCAACGCAGAAAGAGGCATCCATTGAGTTTTCTTCATGCCTCCCATGCCTATTGTTCTTTGCTGCTCCTTGCTCTTTTTTTGGTTATAGAACATGAAACAGATTCATAGATTAAGATGATTAGGTTGAAGTTCATTCACCCTACATAGTCAGATTTCAAATTTTGTTGTTAAAGGGCACACATGTTAAGTTCCATATTGTTTTGGAAATTGGTTCTTATCATGTAAAAACAATCAATCTACCTTTTAGGTTAATGTATATGAAATATACATCTCTATCTGAAAGAGAGCCTTTGTAGAAATATATACAAGCACATTTTTAGAGTAAACAAGAAGAGGCATAAAAATTTAACACATAGAATAATGGTACAGTAGTTCATTATGTTGAACTCATGGTGGAGACTAAATCACATCAATGACACACCACTATTGACCAATGTAGTTAAGAGTACGAGCAAAAATCAAAGTGCAAAACATGGTAATGTGCACACAAAACATGTAACAATATATGCATTGCAGATTGTTTTTATCATCAATTCCTAATGAGTTCACATGTGAGAGCGAACTAAAGGAAAGCTAGCAACAAACAACCTTGAATGCAACAAGATATATCCGCATCTTCAAAAGTTGTAAACTCCAATGGATTTTGTACACTTGATCATAAAATGGTGTTGTTCTTTTGTATGTTGTTTCATTGTGCGGGATAAGGCTTATTTCTCGTCTCTCGAACCTTCTTGGCAATTCACATATCAACCTGGTGATTTAATACTTGGACGGATTGTGTCCAAGCTAGAAGGTTGAACTGAGAAGTACTTCGTCAGGTGGAAGAAATACCATCCTCTCTTCGAGAATTTTTTCTTCCTTTATCCTCGAACCTTGTTATGAAAATACTATGTGTATAGTGAGTTTCGACAAAATATGTGATTACTATACCTGCATGTGTTTTCCACCTTGGATCAAAGGTGATGGTTTCTTTGGAGATATGTTTCCCCTGTATTTTCTGGTGAAGTGAAGTTGCGTACATCCCATAGAATCTAGATACTAAAATACTTAAAGAAGAATAGGAATATACATATTTTATCTTGATAAAAATACTAAATAAATTCTCGTTTTTATGATATGAGTGATGTCTTATCACGTGTTAATCACATTCTGTCATCTCTAATAGTGCGGCTCATGTCTGAAATACCTTATGTTCCAATTTATTATCTCTTCGGTAGTTCTTTTCCACTGTTGTGTATTTTTTCCAAGCTTACATAGGAGGGTCTATTTTTTCAATTTCATATTATTTATTTGATCATAACTTATTATTCTAACATATTTTGACATTATAAATGAGGTATATGTAGATATTAATCTAAAATAAGGTTGGTATTGATATTATGTACCAGTTTCGGATCTCGGTAATAATAGTAAGTCGAAGAGATCTCTACGTGAGTGCCCAAAATTAAGAGCTAAGGACCATAGTATAGGGTTGGTGAATATGTGGCCCCATTATCATTGACTATAGAATGGTGCCCACCTGCACCAGGTGTCTTCATTGCTTTATCCTTCAATGTCTTGGATATGTTGCACCACCCATTATTTATATTTCAAATCTGAAACACGTTGTCCAGCATATCAAGCTTGTTGTAAGAGAGTTTTTGTTTAGTTACATTTGTAGGCACTAAAAGTAAGCCGGGAAGAGGAAGAAAAAGAGAGCTCAAGAGCACTGGGAATGGGAACATGGAGGAAAGACCCTCTTTTTTATTTGCACCTCTAGTGTTGGGGGTGCAGATATTTCAGATGGATCCTTTCCGGATGCCTCCCATTCCTCGCGTTCTTGTGCACTCCTTCCTCTTCCTTTTGGATTATGGGATAACACTGATGGAGAAACCATATACATGCATCCACATGTTTAGATAACATGAGACCATGAAGGCGAGCCTGAAAGAGGAAGAATAGATGGTCTTAGAGTAGTGGGAATGGGAACATGGAGGAAACCCTAACTTACTCGGTTTTCACCTCTAGTATCGGAGGTTAGAACTGAGTGTGGTGTTTTCCGATGCCTCCCATTCCTATTATTCTAAGGCACTCGTTCCTCTTTATTTTTTGGCTTGTTCATTCGCTTTAGCTCAGAAATCAACTATATGTTTGCACATATTCCATGAGAAATCTCAAAAGCGAGCTAGGAAGAGAAAGAAAGAGAGGGCGTAAGAGCAGTGGGAAAGAGAACATAGAGGCACTACAAAAAAATACACTTCCGTGATGATACGTGTTTGTCACAGTAGGTCGCGTTTTCTGTCATGCATGTACATCCATGACGATTTTATGAAAGAATCAAGATAGTCATACCTGTGCTGTCGTAGAAGTGTTCCATGACATTACCAAAATTATCATCACGGAAGTGTCCACTTCCATGACGATAAATCGCGTGTCACTGAAGTGCTTTCATCAAGGGTGATCTACACGTGGCATCCATCGTAACGGAACGCCGTTAAGCTATCGGGTCGGGTTTTGATCCGATAACCCGTTAACAGCCCCGACCAATGAGGATTTTCCACATGTAAAATCATCATTGGCTGGAGGAAACACGTGCCGGCTCATCGCTGGGACAGATGTCATCCACTCATTGGACAGAAGGCGCCTATGATACGTTGACACGTGGCACGGCCTAACAGAGGCCCATTCCTGTGAAAAGGTCGGCCCGTTTGACTTGGTCAAAAGGTGGTGGGCCGGCACGTGGAAAGCCTGTTAACGGCCTGTTCACATATAGCCCATTTACAGCCCGCTAACCCAAGGCCCGTTACGCCCTATTCGAATTAGGCCCAGTAGCGTCATCTGGGCCATCCAATATGATTCCAGCCCGTTTTCACTTCTGGCCCATGTATGGCCCATGACGTCTTTTGGCCCATATGAGGCCCTATGTAACTCTTGGCCTATTAACGGCCCGTGGTGAAACTGGCCCGTAATGAACAGTGTATCACTTTACACCCATTAACGGCCCGTGGTGAAACTGGCCCGTAAAGAACAGTGTATCACTTTATACCCATTAACGGTCCGTTATTCCGTTGGGCCGTTTCCAGCCCATGTTATCTTTCGGCCTTCTCAGAGCCCATTTATTCTTGGGCTATTTTCCAGCATTATTTTACTTATGGCCCGTTACTGTCATTTTCTGCTTGTGGGCCAAATTCAGCCCGTGGTTACAGTCGGCCCGTTTGTGGTCTATTAATACGTTGGGCCATTTTCATAGCGTCATCAAATACGGCCTATTAACGATGGCCCGTTATGGTCGGCCCATGAACGGACGATTCCAACTCTAGCCCGTTTACGGCCAGAATGCGGTCTGTTTGGCCCATGTTTGGCCAATCGATCATACGTCCCCTATAAGGCCCATTGATGATACGGCCCGTAGAAGGCCCATTGTTTCTACGGCCCGTAGAATGCCCATTATTTCTATGGCTCGTATAAGGCCCACTGTTTCTACGGCCCGTAGAAGGCCCACTGTTTATACGGTCTGTAGAAGGCCCACTATTTCTACGGCCCGTAGGAGGCCCAATGTCACTACAGTAAATATTAGCCCATGGTTATTGTGGCCTAGTTTTAAAAAATAGGTTATTGCAGCCACTAGCAAACCACAGAAAAAGAACTGCACTGACTACAAGCAAACAAATAAACAAGACAACAAGGAAATAAATAAGCAAGCAACTTACACTAGGCTATCACGGCTATTACACATATTACATCCACTGGGCATCAAAGTTCGCCACCAGTGCAAATATAGGGAACACAACAGCATATAAACGCCGCAGCAAAACAAGTCCAGAACTGAAACCACTTCAGAAGAGCTGAAGAAACAATATCCTGGGTACCCATAATGCTGGCAAGATGCTTAGCAAGCTTATTAACTTTCTCTTGTTTGGCACTTAAGTCCTCCAGCGCTTGCTGTTGCACCAGAAAGTATGCATCTGAATTCTGTAGGGACTTCCTCAGTCCTTCGGCTTCCTGTCGCATAACATCTGATCGATGTCTTTCAACTTGAAGTTGAGACTCAAGAAGTCGAACTGATTCAGGCAACGAGTTCGAAGAGCTGGTGCCAGCAGTGGTAGCCAGTAACTCGAACACTACATCAAGACAGGACTTTGGGGTTGTCTCAGTGTCTTCCATATAGTTTTTATCAGCTTTCTTGGAGACCAATAGGGATGTCTCACTATCTTGAACCTTATCTGCATTACTTCCTTTACCATTGCATAACAAGGTACTCTTCTCCAATATTTTATCCGCGTTCTGAAAGAGAAACAAACAAACACATCTCAGGTTTACAATGTAGTATATGAAACTCATTTTGGTAAACCAGTTCAGTAGTAAGGTGGACAGGATAATAGCATGAAACAAACATATATCTATGTAGTATGGTCACTGTATGGTCTATATCATTCTAGTTTATGTTGCCAAATCAAGATAGATACAGTTCGAATCATATCTATTTAAGACAAAGCAGCATAGACAGAATATAAGTGTGGGAAACTACACAACAATAACAACACTTGTAATGTGCATGGCATGAGAACATAATTGTTTATTCAATTGAAACTTAAATCAACATAGAGCAAGTTACAACAGCAAACAGCCAAACACATTGAAGAAACAGTTTAAAACATACCTGTTGCGCCATTGGAGTTTCAATTGCATCCTTCAAATTTGAAATTAGTTGGTATCAGTAAATATAGTGATGCAAGAGCAAAGTAGTATGAACCATAGCTACGGAACCTGACCTGAGAACAATTCTTCTTCTGCTTTAAGCGTTGACTTCGGGTTCGGAGTGGTGGTACTCGTGATTTGGGCACTGTAGTTGCCTTACTAAATGCTCGTGTTTGGGTGCTCTGTGGTGGAGACGGTGCTGTGTCAATGGGAACTGGGTGTCTATCTGCTGGGGTTGGGGTTAGAAGGGGTGTAGCTAGTTCTCTGTCCAACTGGATAGGGGTACAATCTGCATGAGTGTGGGTTATGTGTGGTGGGGCTGGTTCTTGGGCAAGTACAACCGTGGTTCTATCTGCATCAACAGGTAGCACAATCTTTTCTGAAGACCGTGTTTTTACTCCCACAGATACTGCCATCACTCCCTCCAATTGAAATGGCTGATAAACAAGAAAAGTAATTGAATGTACATACATTGTAAGATAGACAGGTGCAATGGATAGTAGGGAAGAAAACAGGGCATGAAATAATTCACATTTATGTTGTCTAAGCAAACAGAATAGCAGGACATAATTTCACATATATGATGGCTAATTAAACAGGATAGCATGACACAATTTCACATGTATGATGGCTAACTAAACATGATAGAATGACATACTTCAAAATATGATGACTATGTAAACAGGATGAGATGATATAACTATACGATGTGTCTATTAAAGTGGTTGGCATGCCATAAATCACAAACATGTCATCGATGGAAACATGATGGCATGATATAATTCACGGATAAAATGACATAATTTAAAATATGATGACTATGTAAACAGGATGAGATGATATAACTATAATATGTCTTTAGAAAATGGGTTGGCATGCCATAATTCAGATACATGCTATCTATGTAAACATCATGGCATGACATAATTCAAATATATGGTTTATATACTAAGGAAGTGAGCAGAGGGCAATCACATATATGATGTGTCAACTAAGGAGATGGCATTCAATATTGTGTATATGATGTAAAAACTAAGCATTGCAATACAACATATGAATTATATGAGTAATATAACCCTGCCAAGTTTGAGCATACACCTCAGGGGGATAATAGGACTGGTCATCTGCCTCTGAATCCTCCTCTGAAGAGTTATCTGTAAGCAGCAAGATATCTGCTTCAGTAGGTAGCATTGTCTGCTCTGAAGACCTTGTTTTCACTCCAGATTTCTCCATCACCAATTCAAATGGCTGATGCACAGGAAGAGCAGTTCAATATACAAACATTGTCGACAAAAGCAATGAGGAATACAAAAAAAGGACGGCATGATATAATTCACATATATGACGCTTGCCTAAACAGCATGGCATTGCATAATTCACATACATAATGCCTTGCAACAAGATAACATTGCATAATTCACATATATAATGTCTTGCAACAAGATGGCATTGCATAATTCACATATATGGTAATTAGACACTAAATCGGTGGCATTCACACAAAGCATGTCTAAACTAAGCAAATGACATAGCAATGCAAGATACCATACGCACGATATGAGCAACATAACCCTGCCAAGTTAGGGCATGCACCTCGGGGGGGGGGGTATATGCCTAGTCATCTGTCTCTGAATCCTCCTCTGAGGAGCTATCGGTAACCAGCAAGACATGCACTTCGTCAAATAGCATTGTTTGCTCTCAAGACCTTGTTTCCACTCCAGATTTTTCCATGACCGTGCCGAATGGCTGATGCACAGGAAGAGTAATTGAATGTATTAAAATTGTTGACAAATTTAACACATAATAAAAAATTGATGGCATGATATAATTCACATATAAGATGACTGGCTAACCAGGGTGGCATTCCAAAATTCACATATATGATGCCTGGCTAGACAAGATGGCATTGCATGATTCAAATATACGATAAAGAAACTAAATAGATGGCATTGACACAAAGCATGTCTAAACTAAGCAGATGAAATCTTTAATGTATATAGTAAGCAATGCAAGGCACCATATGCATGATATTACCAACATCAGCATGCCAAGTTAGAGCGAAGACCTCATGGGGTAAATAGGAGTGGTCTTCTCCTTCTGAATCCCCCTTAGAATAGTTATCTTCCTCTTGATTACGATCCGAAATGGGTGGAGGGGGTCTGCCTTTGCGCCCACCATGGAACGACATCTACATGAAATTTTATTGCCACGCAAGGCTCGTCTCTTTTGCTCTACATGATCAGTTCCATTGTGTACAATAACTGGCATGCATAGGAATAAAACATAGTGAGATTATGTAAGGAGTGCATGCACAAATCTAGAGTGATTGTAGCAAACTGTGGATAGACCCAAAACCAATGATAGCAGGCAGATAATAGCTTTAGTTAAAAAATACAGATAATGGCTCCTTTAATGTTTGTTTGCACCCAACATGAAACTCATAGTAGACACCGGAGATTAACCAGATAGTAGACAGATAGTACTGATTGCTGCCCCAATATGTACCCCACAACCATTTAAAAACTCAAGTTTCAGCATTAGTTTGGACCTGACTCGGAGTCTAATAGGTGAACACGACGATAATGTAGCGTGTCATCATATTAAGCGACACATAACGTAAGCAGACACGGAGGAGTGCGACCTCTCTTGCGGACCAGTGTAGTCCTCAAGGTCATCTGCTCAGTTGATGATGGTAATGCAGTTGCCGAGGCTGCCGGCGGCGGGGAAGAAGATCTGAGGCGGCGAAAGACAGTCTGGAGAGCGGATCCCTGCTGTGGTGAACCCTTCCATCATTGGAGCAGCTGAGCTGGGGTGGAACACAGCGCCGCAGGAGCAGGACAAACCACACAAGGTTTTCTTTGACACATATCTGTAACAGAAGTAATTGAGTAAGGGCTTGTTTGAATTTGAGGATTCTAACAATGCAAGGATAGGAAATAGACAGGAATAGGATAGGAATGCACGTGCAAAATAGAGAATTTAAAAACACAGGATTTCTGTCAATCTGGGTGTTTGATTCACAACAATTAGAAGATCACAGGATGCAAAAAAGCATGGTGAGATTAAGTCAAACCACAAGAAAATGTACGGTTATATTGCTATTATGCTACTATCTCTTAGTCTTGTGCTTGATGAATAGGAATATGAAAAGGAGGAGAAATGGAAATTAGAATTCCTATGGTTTTTCTTTCAAGGAGAGACTAAAGGAACAAATCCTACAGTTTTCCTTTGCTCCATTCCTTTGCACCAAATTCATGAAAAGTAGTACCATAGGAAACTTTCCAATCCTGATGTTTTTCATTCACTTTTCCTTTCAAGCACTGGTGATTCTAGTAAGCAGGCTTGAGCAAGGAAAATCCTACACTGAAAAAATGTTTTTGTGCTACTTCTATTACTTTGGACCCAGGCCACTGCCATACTAGCTCAACTCCCAGGCCCATCGACAAAATGCACAGCTCAAACGCGCAGAGATAAATAATGATGGCGTTCAAGAGAGTCCATCACGGATAGCTAAGTTGCCTGGTACCTCACTGCTTGTCATATAGTAGGATAAAATAATCGTATTTTCCGTTACTATGAGTGCTCTGTGGACAATATATATAACATGTAGAGTAAAAAAGATATGCAACAAGTGTACAACCTCTTTGGAGAAGCCATGTCGATCTCAGCGTGATTGGGTTGGCCGGTGAGGATGCTTCGGCTGACTTGGCTGTCGGAGGAGGGGAAGAAGATCTTTGGCGTCTGGAGATGGAGCCCGAGGTACTGCTCCGCTGTGATGGGGGGTTTCGTTGTTGCAGCAGCTCCGGTGAGTTGTACGATGCCGAGGCTGAAGCAGGACAAGAGAGACAATGAACAACGTTAATCTGAGTAGAATTCTAATAGCATCTCCAATACATGACATGAAATACATAACCACAAAGTTCTAGATGTAAAATACATCAGCCGCTCATCTCTGAACTTAACTGTCGAAACTGAATTTAACTGTCGAAACTGAACTTAACTATCGAAACTGAACTTAACTGTCGAAACTAAATTTTGCTGTCGAAACTGAATTTTGCTGTCGAAGCTGAACGCACTAGCAAGGTGAGGCTACACGTCGGTCGACTGACCTTTTCATCTCTGGTCAGTCAATTTTGCAGCTGTTGGATACAAATCAAGGGCCTGCGGTTCATCTTCAACCTCCACCCCCCTGAGCCTCCAGCCACCACTGGCCAAACAGCAGCCCCCGCCGCCCTCGGCCGGCGGTGCGCCGTCCAGCCCGCCCCGAAAACACTCCCCACCGCCGGTTCGCCTCCGCCCCGGCCATCCCTCTAGCCCCCCCCCCCCCCCCCCCCCCCCCCCCCCCCCCGTGCCAAGCTTTTTCTCCGGTGATCCCCACGCCACCGTCCCGCCAACGCCCCGCCACCGCCGGCGACCACCGCCCCCATCCTGAACCCTAAGATAGATAGTGGGGTACCTCTCCGGCGAGCCCCCCTCCCCGCTGCGGCTGGTTCTTCTTTCACCTCGGTGAACCCCCCACCCCCTGAAAATCGACTGACCCAAAAGTCGATTCAGTCGACTGAAGTGTAGCTAAATTGGAGTAGCATCGCAAGCAAGAGCAAGAGCGAGAGCATCAGTGCGAGCAAGAGCAATAGCAAGAGCAAACCAAGCAGGGGACCGAGAGCAAGAGTAGAGCAGCGGTGCGAGCGAGCGAGAGCTAAAGCAGCAGCAGGTCATACTGATGTGGACGTCTCCGCCGAGGGAGCGACGCTGTGGAGGAAGTGGCCGGCGACACCGCCGTAGATGGAGCCGCGCCGTGTCGGCTTGGGACCGAGCGCCGGCAACACCGTGAGATCGAATCAAGAAGAAAATGTGGCTCTTAGTGTACAACCTCTTTGGTGGCGCCGATTAGGCTGCAACTTCATCCGAGGAAACGGTGATGATGATGCTCTTCCGGTGGTGCAGGTGAAGACGGCAGTGTGGGAATGGAGGTGGCGCAAAAGACGAGGGGAACGTCAGGGCAACTCCTTGGAGGTGGAGGACGGGGTGGCTGAACCGGCGGGACGATGAGATCGACGACGGATCCTCATCCGGTATGGTGGATGAGGGGCGTTGAGGTGTTGCTGTGGACGACGTCATCGGGGAAGAGGCTCCGGCTGGGTGGCGGACGGAGCAGGGTGTGGGGTTTCGTCGCGGGTTTTCGCGGCCTCGGTATACGAATGGGTGGGCGGATGGGATGGCAGTGGGGAACCATGGCTTAGAGACGCGCTTGTCCGAAATGTGGGGTAAGTTACCAAAGTACCCCCACCGATTTGAGGCGGTTCTTTTGGTTCAGGGGTACCACAGGCATTTCGCGTGTCGGGATTTCACAGGAGGTGGGAGTTTTTGCGCGCGTTGTAATTTCGGAATAGCAAGGCGCGGGTTGAGATGGAGGGAGTTGTCGGAGCACAATGAGACAATGATATATCTTAAATATTTCGGGCTAACAAGGCGCAGGTTGAGGAGGCGGGAGTTTCGCAGCAAGATAGACAGAGACACTAGCTTGAATTTTCGGCATAACAAGGCGCGGCTTGAAATTTCAGAAGAACAAGCTTAACGTGTACCCAAAAAAAGACAATTTGCACCTCAACACGCACAACACACACACAAACACCATTTAGACTAGAGTAAGGTACAGGTGCATTGCACGCATAAGATTTGGCAACCAAATTATGAATAAATACCACATTATAGCATGCAAGCTTTGAGTCATATATGCATGATGTTGATGTTCGTTTAATTCTTATAGTTCATTTCATTCAAAATCATCTAGTTTTTATAAGAAATCTAATCTATTTTAAGATTCATGGAATTGTGCGTCGTAAGACATAAAGTAAAATCAAATAATGGCAAATCATGTAGAAAAACATTTGGGCAATTCTGATACGGAAGATTCTAGAACAAATAAGAAGTGCTTGTGTTTTGATGTTTGTGCATTATGCTTAAGTTCAACCATGGAGTCTTCTAGATTATACATGTGGCAAAATCTGGTGGAATCTAGATGATATCCAACGGCCAGTAGTGCTCAAATTTGCCATCTTTGGACCATCGGATTCACCTCATTCAACGACCATCTTTCAAAGTTAAAGTTACCCGCACACAATATAAAAAAATATAAAATATAATATATATAGGTGTATAGATATAGATATGTGATGCGGAAGCCGCCCATCATCTCCAATTAGAATAGTGTGTCCATGCACGGATGCGACGTGGCCAAATGATGTCTGCCATCGGTATCTCAAACTCAAATCAGTCTGACCTTGTTCAATGTGTATACATTACAACATGCTCGTTTCCAAACCACACCACGCAGATCTCCGTTATATTCATGCATGCATGGGTTTCAAACATCATGATCTCTTATTCAAATATTTGAATTCAACTTTACATTGATTATGACCTTACCTATTCTTTTACACCCACACAGTAGTCTTCTCTTTATAATTGTACCACTAACTTTCTCTCGTGCATGCATGCACACACACTACCAGTTGGCATTATCCATCGCACGCATGCATTCTTTTTCTTCAGGTCGGTCTCCCATGAAGGCACACACCCACACACATCCCCCTCTCCATCATATCGGGCATTCTTTATCTCTCACGCGTGCATGCGCAACGATCGATGTTCCTCTATGTATGTGTGTATATAGCTAGGTCTTTCATAGTTTTCCACACAAACCGATCAATCGATATATCTAGTGAGGTCTCACCCTCTTTCCCACGTCCACATCGATCAATCTATACCTCTCTATATAGGATTAACATATATAGCTAATACACCCACATTAATTATATATCCAATGTCCCCCTCTCATCATCCATGCCTTTCGCTTCATCTCTCAGACGCGTGCACAATGGCGAAGACAGGGGGCAGTAAGGGCCCTGCCCCCTCCCCCCTAACATCACTATATATCGAGGCTAATATGAATGTGATCATTAGACAATTGCTGCTAAAATGGTTTAAGTTCATGAATTGACCCTCCTCGTAAAGGATTAGCAATGCTTGGCCCCTAGCTCATTTATTTTTCATGGCTCCGCCACTGCGCGCAACAGCGCACGTGTTCGCCCCTCTCTCTAAATATCGATCTTGCACTTGTGCATTCCTTCATAGTCTCCCTCCACTCGGCCCCTCGCACCATCTTCTAGCCCCCCACCGGATTTTGCCACATGCACAATCTAGCAGACTCCATGGTTGAACTTAAGCATAATGCACAAACCTCAAAACAACAGTGGTTCTCTTTTGTTCTAGAATCTTCCGTATCATAACTGCCCAAACTTTTTCTCTAGTTGAATTGCCATTATTTGTTTTTACTTTATGATTTACAATGCACAGTTCCATGAATCATAAAATAGATTAGGGGCTTCTTTGATTCAAAGGATACTCAAAGGAATTTTGGAGGATTCTAATCATTAGGAATTTTTCCTATCTTGGTTGTTTGATTCGTAGGATTGTAAACCATAAGAATTTTTCCATGTGATTCATTTGCACTATATTTCATAGGAAACATCCCATCCACTCAAACCTCTTCGAAAGAATTCTGCGTTTTTTCTATGCACAACCAAACACTCGTACAATCCTGTAGGATTCAAGACGACATTCCACTATAATCCCATGTTTTTCCTATTCCCGCGTTCTTAGCTTTTTTATAAAAACTAATTGATTTTGAATGAGATAAACGATAAGAATTAAACGAAGGGCTACATCAAGCATATATGACTCAGAGCTTACATGCTATAGTGTGGTATTTATTCATAATTTGGTTGCAAAATCTGATGCGTGCAATGCACGTGTACCTTACTAGTACTTCGAGTATGTGCAAAACACGTAAATTAGAATACCAATGGCACGCTACACAGTGTCTCTCTTACAGTTCATGAAGCCACGTGGCACATGTGGAGGCGTTGTCGCGACCTCCTTGCGTGAATTGATCACAATGACGTGCTGCTGGTTCTAGAAGAATGTACTCGTCCTCCCTGAGCCATACTGGCGGTACATGCACGAAGCGAAGATGTGCACGCATGCCTTGCACGCACTCATTCCCTCGCACGCACACGCGGGTACACGGGCGGACGCAATTTTGTACCAAGATCCACCCCATGTGATAATTTGACGCGTGTAAAGTCGTTCACTTCATTGATGGTCAATTAATAAAGCGCATGCAAATTGAGTGGACGTGAGGGCGGAAGAAAGACATTATTACTCCACTGCGCGCATGCGAGTAGTTAAATCGTGGGTTGCTAGTAGTACTTCCATTGGTCTCCTTCATATTTTGTGCCAATTTTTGACAGTAACATGATATTTACGCATTTGAGCAGTGTAGTACTTGAAATTTATGTTCCGCTAAACTCATCGGGAGCCGTTTTGGGCCTCGAATCCAAAACCAACAATTAATCTTTACCTTGTTCCCATCACATTCGAAAGCCTGCTCACACCTACTAGTACGTACCAAACCTGAACGTGTTCCCACTATGCAGGTATTAGTACTAGTGCTAGTACTTAGGTTATAAAAAGGGGAACTACCTAACCGAAAATTACTCTACCTTTCCTCCTCATAAGTGCTTCTTCTTCGTCCGTCGTTGCCATGGCCGGTGAGCAGAGCTCTAGGTCGAGAACTACTCGTAACAAGGGAGCAGCAACCAAGGCTGCGAAAAAAAGAGAGGGCTCGCCGCCACGCAAAGACCTCGAAAGATCTTTCACAGTCAAGCGATGGCTCCCAGGAGCGCCCTAGCCGCCGAGGCGAACATGACGAGCCGGCGGAGCTGGAGTCATTATCCCTCGACGGCCTGCCCGGTCAGCTCAATAAGCACCTCAATAAGCAGAAGGAGTTCATCCAAGGCTTGATGGAGTTGCTGAAGGAGAGCCTCGACGACATGCCCGCTGAGCTCAATCAGCAGGGGGAGTTGACCGCCGGCTTGGTGATGCTGCTGAAGAAGAGCATTGCCCCGGAGAAGAAGGCGGCCGGCGAAATCCTATGACTTTAGGAGGACAAGGCGAAGCTATGCCACGAGATCGACCTGTTGAAGGAGAAGAACGCCGGCTAGAAGAAGCTGCATGAGAATAGTAGTTCCTCGATGAAGATGCTGCAGGCCCTCGTCATGGAACAGAAGGAGGAGTTGGCGAAGCTCCGCATCGAGCACCCGACTGCTGTGAAGGTACGTAATGTGGCCGTGGAACAGATGATGAAGGCTCGCGTCGAGAAATCCCGCGTCATGGACAGAATGAAGAAGATGGTGGAGGAGACGCGCAAGGAGATGGAGGTCATGGAGGAGATGAAGAAGCAGTTACGACTACGTGG
This sequence comes from Triticum urartu, assembly GCF_003073215.2. Lineage (NCBI taxonomy): Eukaryota > Viridiplantae > Streptophyta > Magnoliopsida > Poales > Poaceae > Triticum > Triticum urartu. The sequence continues at coordinate 509,859,757 of NC_053023.1, read as the reverse complement.
CGAATTAGATCATTTGGGGTGATAATCTTCCTTCTTATTTTGCTCCCGTGTTTCATCTTTTGCTTCGGGTGTTTCGCCGCACGTGTCACGTTCTCTGCGAGGCATGAATAGAACAATGTTTTTTAGGGAATGAATAGAACAATGCTAACAATGAGATGACTAGCAAATTAGATCATTTTTTATCGCCATATGGCACTGGGCTGCCGTGTTTCGTGCTCCTCCGTCGCAGTACTACTCCAGTGGAAAACTTGAGTATACCGCACGGTTCTTTGCTCCTCCTCGATCAGGTCTTCGGCGCATTTATACGAGCAGTCAAATCACAAGGCCCCGCCTTCCAGCAGTAATGAGCCGTCAAATCACAAAGTCCCTCGCCTCTCGTCAAACCGACCAAGCTAGACTACCCCGCCCTCTAGCCTTTTAAAAATGTATACTTTTGTACAATAGTAGTATCGATGGATTGCGCCATGGAGCAAAACTTGAAATTAAAAAAAGGTGGTACATATAGAGAGCGCTCATCGCCAAATTATGCATATAGTACTATTAAAAAGGCTAGTCACAATAATGATGTCCAGCACAACCCACCCCTCAAATAAAACTAAGAGGGTGCTTGGATACGTTTTAGTCCCATGACTAAAAGTAGTGGGACTAAAACATGGTAGCCTCACCCATGATTGGATCCAAATACTAAAAAGGCTAAAATCAAGTTAATGAGCATTTATTATCCTCCAAACCCTCCAATCCAGAACTCGCCTATGTTAAAGGAGAGGAGTTAATGAGTAGAGAGAGGACTAATCCACATTTTAGTAGGGGTACCCCTCACTAAAAATTTTTAGTCCCCAGACTAGTTTTAGCCCCTCTTTAGTCAGGGGTGCTTGGAACTTTAGCCTCTTAAAGAGACTATTTTTAGTCAGACTAAAATAAGTCCCTTGGATCCAAGCACCCTCTAAGCATCCTGGAATTCTTTGACAAAACTAAGCACCCTAAAATTCTTTGACAACTAAACTGCTGGCTATATGATGTTGGCCATATATATTGTACGTACATAATGTGAAGAAACGAGTGGTAGTACTATACCAACTAAAAGATGAAACGTAAGAAATACTAGTATGTACGTACTGAAGAGTTAAAGTAACGACAAGAAACATAACATAGTTCTACTGGGGGCTCAGCACAACACACCCCTCAAATTAAATTAAGCACACCTGAAATTAAACTTTGCAACTATTCCGGTAGACACTGCATTAGAACCACCATGAGCAACGACACTGCCACCTTACTCGGAGTCCTCGTCCACGTCCTTGACTTCATCCTTGTCCCTCTTCCTCATGGCCGATACTTCTTTTCTTGAACCGCACACTTGGTTGTTGCTCTTCATCCAACCCTTGTAGATATTGAAGAAAAGGTAGCCATCCATTGCAGCATAGTGGATGTGGTCTATATCTAGTACATTTCGCTGCCATGCATGACGATGAAACGTGTATGGATGTTTCTCCAGTTTACCGCACGAAGGATGAACCATGGCTCCTGCCAGGGTCAGCATTGAAGGCTGATGAGAGGACACCGGCCGATTCTTCTGGAGGTCGAAGGGGTTGCCTACAATGAGACCTATCCGACGCAGGACATCCCTGTCGTTCTTAAAGTCTACAGTAACGAATTTCACTGTTTTGTCCTTGAGGAAGTTCTTAAAATCCTAGCACTCATCGTCGGCATGGCATATGTGGTAGACCAAGCAAACATTATGTACGCAAACCTGGATCACGGCGGGCTTCTTCCTCTCTTCGTCCTTTAGATCCTTCTCTGGTCCAAGGAATGTGATGTACTCAACATCTAGCCCAGTGACCCACTCATCATCTGAGTTTTCGAACATGCCTCTGAAGCGAGAAAGGCATCCTTTCACCGTCGCGGAAGAACGGGTGTAGATGACGTCGAACTCATCGCCAATGATGGTTCTAACCTTGTACTCACCGCCGATCATGGAGATTTGGGACGCCATGGATTTGGGAGGAGGGTTAGGATTAGTGGAACTGCCGTAATGTGAATGGACAGGACGACTAGGAGCGAACCGCCGTAGTATTGAAGGACGTGCGGGGTCGAGTAGGAGCGAACTGCCAGCGTGCGAACGACAGGGTAGTGGCTTTCCATTCTTCCATGATACGGGCTTCCGAGAGCCCTTGGATCTGAGATCGAACGGTTGCATGGCGTGATTCTAGACCTATGGGTGAATATCCTATCCTGGAGGGTTATTCTGCAAATTTTCAGCAACTTAGCATGCGACCGTTTGATCTCAGATCCCAGGGCTGCCAGCAGCCCGTATCATGGTCGCGCCTACCACGACCGTCGCGTCGCTCCCGCGGTCGCGCCCTTGGAGATTTAACACGATGCGTTAGGCTATCTGATGTTGGCATGTCATACATAGTCATCACTTAGTCACTCATACTACAACAAGGTTGGCTATAAGGTTGGCTATAAGTGTATTTTTTTTACTCCTCTCTATCTCTTTCTTCGTACTCCCTCCGTCCCATAATATAAGAATGTTCTTGACACTAGTGTAGTGCCAAAAACGTTCTTATATTATGGGACACAGGGAGTACTAGTATTTATTGCCTTTGCCAAGGAGTGACCTCTTCAATGAAATGGTGTTGCTAAGTTTGCTTCATTTAATTAGCTATAGACTCAAAATTGTCTTTTCACCTAGGTACACGTGCTTAGCACCGTTTCTTCCTTGGGTCACCAAACTAGACTCTCTCTTCTTGATTAACTTGCCACATCAGACTTTATGCCTATGTGGCAAGCTTAAGCACCTGTAGGAGCAAGTAAAAGTAAGTACAATAGTGCGCTTTAAATGGCATTTTTGCATATGTGGAGGAAAGAGAGGCAAGGAAAAAGTGGAGAAGTGGGCTCTCATGCAAGAGCCAGCCTCTACTACATGGTGGAGAATTGGGAGAGGCACCTGTATGGAGGTGGTCAGGAATCGGGAGACTCACGCCGATCGTAGCGCCGCAGTTAAAATGATAATGGCAAGTCAAATCACGGGGCCCCACCTGTCCAGCAGTAACTCGCTGTCAAACCACACAGCCCTACGTTTGCAGCAGCCTACTCCCTCGTCTTCTCGCATCTCTGTCAAACCGACTAGGCGGAACTGCCCCGCCGCCTACCGCGCAGGAAAAGCCCCGCCCTCGACTTTTAAATAGTATACAATATACTAATTTTGTATCCATGGATTGTGCCTGTGCCATGGAGCAAAGCGTCTAGAAAACGGAGGAGAGACGGTGGTCTTGCAATAGAGAAGAGGGAGAGGCGAGACGGTGGTTTTGGAATGGAGATGATGGAGAGGAGAGGAGGTGGTTTTGCAATGGAGAAGATCAGAAGAGGGAGAGGCGAGATGGTGGTTTTGGAATGGAGATGATGGACAGGAGAGGAGGTGGTTTTGCAATGGAGAAGAGGGAGAGGAGCGTGCGACAGCGATTTAGGATTGGACGAGAGGTCCGGCGCGCTGTGACTGGATCAAAATCAAAATCAATTTACCCTTCAATTAAGAAAGCGACCCCACATTAACTAGTCTCCCTTTTATTCTGGGTCATAATTGACCATGATTTTCGCACATAAAATATATGTTCTATGTTGCAAAAATAATATAATTTGAACGTACATTCAGATACGAACCAAACGATACAATTTTTGGTGACATGTATTCACATTTTGCTTGTCAAATACAGTACGTGGTCAAACTTTGACCCAAAATACGCAAAACAACAAAAAATACTTCCAAGACCAGCGCCGCTCTTCCGCTCTTCTCCTCTTAAACCACCGCCGCTCCTCTCTTGTTCCAATCTAAATGCAGTGCCGCTCCTCTCCTCTTCCATTTCAAAACCACCGCCCCTCCTCTCCTGTTCTAGTCCAAAACCAGCGTCGCTCCTCTCCCGTTCTAATCCAAAACCAGCGCTGCTCCTCTCCTCTTCCATTCAAAACCACCGCCGGCGAGTGAAGGTGCTGTGGAGAAGTAGATCGATGGAGGAGTACAACTGATACGTGAGGATGGCAGATGGCGACCCTGTGAAGCTAGCTAGGATGTTGGAGATACAGTCTTGGTTTGACAACAAGGACCAACCAGCGGCGACGGCGACATCCATGGCCAAATATCTGCAACAGAGCGAAAAGGCGGCGATACTCCCGGAGGGAGTCACGCCGGAGTACATAGAGCTGCTCCTCTGGGCCATGGAGCAAACAGATTCACCGAATCTGATCGTGAGGGAGCGGTGGTGGGAGTATCGATCCCAGATGGAGCATCCACCAGAGGTTGAAGGATCGAGCATCTACAGGGTGCCGTTTGTGAGGGTGTCCTACCAGAGCGAGCCGGTGGAGTCTTCATCGACCGAACCCAACTGCAAGAGGAGAAAAGCAGTTGGCCCGACGACGCTTCCCCGCCATCGTCTCCCTCGCCGTTCACATCGTCTCACGGGGTGGCTGTCTACCGCCGAGGAATAGGAGGGGGCTGCCCCCCAGCCCAATAGTCGGGCAGGTTGTGAATTGTCAGGAGGAGCTTAGGGTTGTCAGTATTTGCAGGTTGTGAATTGTATTTTGTGTTGTGTATTTTTAGAGTACTTTCAGATATGAATGTCTTTTGAATTTTAGATTTGCAGTATTGAGCATATGAAGTATCTTATGAACTCTAGAGATCTATTTTTAGCACTTAAAAAATATAGTTTCATAGAAGTATAAAAGTGCAGACGATGTGATTCTCAGAGAAGAAACTGCAAGTTTAGTTTCAGATAAGAAACTGCAACTTTCAGAGGCAAAGCATTTATATTAACACGGCCTTTTCAAACAGGGTTAACATCATGTTGGAAGTTTTATTCATGGTTGAAAATGGAACTACCAGCCAGTTAACATCATGCTGATCAACATTCATGCATAGCACATCTTCATATGATGCACAGTCAAAATGCCCACACAATGTCGAGTGTGCGAAACACAGAGAAAACGAGGGACGAAGTTTTGGCAAGTGTTGGACGTGGTTTTGGGCTGCCCCGTCTAGGCTTTCATTTTTAACATGCGCAGCCCACGACCTCGGATGGGAGGTCCATAGGCCTGTTTGTATTTTCTTAGGGCCGTCATGTATCGACCGGCCTATGGACCTCCCATCCGAGGTTTTATTTTTGGCAGCCCAATTTATGTACTTTTTTGAAGAAAACGCAGAGGTCTGTTCTATTTTTCTGTATAAGAATAGGAACGCCAGGTCCAACTTATGTTTCCCTTCTAACTATATTATATATATTTAAATTATTTTATATGTTGACTGTTTAGTTCACATAATTGGCAAATAGATGACCGCTCTCGCATGACCGCTCTCGCGATCCCCTTCGCCCCCGCTACCACCTCCACCCTCGCCGCCGCCGCCGCCACTACCTCCACCCTCGCCGCCGCCATAGAACTCGCCGCCACCCCCCGCCTCCTGACTCCGGGCGCGCCTGCCCCCCTCAGCAAGTCTGCTCGCGCGCCCCATGGAGTTGCCGGCCAGATCCATGGGGAAATGGCTGGAAGATAGGCAGATGTACAAGGTGCATCTCCCACATGTCTACAAAGCCTTCCCGCGAATGCTCCAGCCGCTCAACTCCGTCGCGCCGGCGGTGCTGTGGGAGACTCGAGGGAGGAGATGGAGGGTGCGGGCGATGCGGATCTGCGACGATGCTCTCTCCTGGACCCAGTGCACGCGTGAATGGAGGGAAGCAGAGGTAGCTGCGAGGGAGGAAGCCGAGGAGGGATCGAATCCGTTCTCTCACTCGCGCAGATATGCTTGGATGTGCAAGGATCTTGTGGATTGGGAGCTGCTGAATCTAGCCCTATAGATCTACTTTGAAGGAGATTTCTCGGAGAAGCACAGGATGCCCCACCCAGGGAGCCGCCGATTGCGTTCGTTCGATGGGCGAAAGGAGAAGTGAATTCAGGAGATCCACGTCGTGCTGCGAGATGGGAATGCATGACTGGACTCATGCCCACCAGCACGCCACCGGAGCCGGAGAAGGTGGATCTCCTACCTTATCTCTCCCCCAAACCTGCAGAAGATTGAAATTGGGCTTGCAATCTGCTTCAATTGGGCTGTCTGGTGGTTATTTCTACTTCCTGGGAGACAACATCTGGCTGGAGGATGAGAATGAACCAGGAACTCCGATGAATTTCCCCTATCACAATGGGAGGGAGCACCGGTTGGGCAGTGGTACGGCCCACCTCCGCCCCAAATGGGGGCACAATCTGGGCAGGCTCCTGTAATTGCCCAAGATCAATCTGCTGGTGGTTCTGACTCTCAGATCAGTGGGAAATCTCAAGGCAAGAATCAGCAAAAGAAGAGACAGGACATCCAGAAAACTGCTACTGCCCCTGCTTCGGGCCTTATGGCATACTCTGAGGTGATCTACTACAACTGTGGGGAACCAGAGCATCATTTGGATAAATGTGTCAAGCCCAAGAGTTGTTTTATCTGTAAAATGGTTACCCATAAAGTTGAGAATTGCCCTGTTAGAAGGAAAACCCACAGTTCTGCTAGATATGTTGGAAGTGCTGCTCCAGGATTAGGGTTCTACCACATAGACCCAGCTGATGGAAATGCTCAGTATCATGGCTCCTTGAAGAATGTGGGGATTGTTCTGGTACAATCTGGTGAAGTGACCAAGCAGGAACTTGCCACTGAGTTTGCAGACATTTACAAAACCAACTGGCCCTGGCCAATCAATGCCCTAGATGAGTGGACATTCTTGGTCAAATTCCCTCCTGAAATAGATGTAGTTCAAGTTGCTGGATACCCCTGTTTTGGTCTCAAAAAAGACAATGTTATAGTCAATGTTGAAGTCTGGAAAGGCAGGATTGAGGCTGAAGAGGACCTCCAGGAAACTTGGATCAAGATCAGGAAACTGAACCCCCAAGTGGTGTGACTGGACTATGCTAGATCAAATCACTTCCACTCTGGGGGTCTTACTGGATGTGGATTGGCAGCATAATTTCAAGTCATTCTATGAAACTGTTAGGGTCAAAATCTTATGTAAAGATCCCTCCAAAATCCCTGCTAAAAGGCTTTTTGGAGTTGGGAACAAAATCTATAGGCTACTCATTGAGGTGGAGTCCTTAACCCCCACTGAAACTGGCACCTCCACCAACCTCTCTGCTGGTACATATGTCTCTGCAGCTGAAACTGGTACAAATCTTACTGAAGATGCCGAATCCAACAGGAGCTCTAGATCTGAATCAGATAAAGGGTCTGCTGCCAATTCTGGGGCTCCTAACATCAAAGGACAATCTTTTGGCCACAGTCAGATGCTTGGAGAAACTACACCCACTTCAGTCCTCAAGACACACCTCCCCGATTCTCCATAAACTCCTCAACTCAGCATCCAGGAAAAGATCTTGAATTCTGTCCTTGATGAAACTGATGGATTCAACCTCCTTAGGGAAATGGAGCTCCTGGAAGATGATGATCTGATGGAATTAGAAGGTTCTGTAGATCTACAAGAGGATCAAGAGGCACTTGTTGAAACAACTGAACTCCCAGACAATTTGGACTCAAAACACAACTCTGACTTCCCTGCCCTTCCTAAGGAGAAGCACCTTCCCAAATGGGGTCCTGTTCAAGCCACCAGAACCAGTGCCAGGGTAGCTGGTGATAAGAGAACCATTATTGAAAAGGCTCCACAGCTCAAAGAGGTTCAGAACCTGGAAGTGCAAAAACCCCAGGGTATGAAACACACTTCCTTCTCCAACTTTAATGATCCTTCCTTCAATGCCATTGCTGCTAAGATTGGTGTAGATGTTACTTCTCTTAATGATGGCATTGAATGTTCTTCCTTTATTTACCCTCACCAAAACAGATCTGAAGGCTCTATTTGTGAGAATTTTTCTCTAGATGGTAGTTCTAGTTTAGACTGCGTTGACCCCCCTACTGAGCCAAGTGAGGGTCTCTGGTCTCTTATTTGTAGACATAAATGGGGCAAGCACCCTAGGAACAACATTTCTCCATGAATGCTCTGTTCTGGAATATTAGAGGTATTGCTGCTCCTGGTAGGAAATCCCTTATTATTGATACCATTAACAAAACCCATGCTACCATCCTTGGGTTCCAGGAAACTAAGAAAGAGGATTTTTTCCTCTTCTTTTCTTAAATCTCTCATTAGCAACAGAGATTTTGACTGGCATGTTCTTCCATCCAAAGGATCTGCTGGAGGCATCCTGATGGGAATAGATTTAAGCATTTTTGAGGCTGTTGCTTGGTCACACCTAGACTTTTCTGTTAGTTGTTTAGTTAATTTGAAAACTACTGGTCAAACCTTTAGGATTATCACTGTTTATGGCTCTCCTTATGAGGAAGGCAAAGAAGCTTTTATTTTTGAACTTCATACCTTATTTCTAGATACTCACATTCCCATCCTGATTGGAGGGGATTTTAATTTAGTTAGGAATGCTGCAGATAAAAGCAATGGTTCCATTGATCATAAATGGAGTGACTGCTTCAATGCCTGGATTGAGATCTAGAGCTTGCTTGAAATTAAACTTTCTTCTAGGAAATTTACCTGGGCCAATAATCAAATAGACTTGATTATGTCCACCATTGACAGAATTTTCTGTGACACAGAATTAGATAGTTTCTTTCCCCTTTCTAGTTGTAGAGCTCTGCCCAGATGTGGTCGTGACCACACTCCTTTGCTCCGGGACTCTGGTCTTAACCAAACTCCAAAGAGCAATAATTTTAAATTTGAAAAGTGGTGGTTGCTTAGAGAAGAATTTACTGAGCTAGTCAGGAAAATCTGGAATGAGCCTATTGGGAGCAGCTGCCCCCTAGAAAATTGGCAGATCAAAATCAGGAGATTTAGAAGAACTACCAAAGGGTGGAACTCCAATGAGGAAGCTAATCTTAGAAGATACAAAAGGCTTCTCCTCCTTGAGTTTGATTCTCTAGATATTAAGGCAGAAACCACTGACCTCTTTGAGGCTGAGACTAATAGATTAAACTTTTTCCATGGAGAGCTCAAGAAAATCTGGCTTTAAGAAGAAATCAAAGCCAAACAAAGGTCTAGAGATAGGAACATTAAGGAGGGTGATAGAAATACTAATTACTTCCATGCAGTAGCTAACAAGAGGAGGAGAAAAACCCTCATTCACTCCCTTGATGGCCCTAACGGCCCTGTTACTAAGGTAGATGAGATGCTGAAAGTGACTAGTGGCTTCTACAAAGACCTATTTAAGAAAGAAAACCCTTCTGGGTTCTCTCTACAATTTTTTTTCTCTTCTTCTGAAAAAATATCTCCTGCTGAAAATGAGCTGCTAGAAGCCCCCTTTTCAGAGACAGAGGTGAAGGAAGCCATTTTTAGCTCTTATCCTGATGGAGCTCCTGGTCCTAATGGGATTCCCTTCTTGTTTTACCAGCATTTTTGGGACTTGGTGCAAAATGATCTCTTAGATCTTTTCCAAGCCTTTCATAGAGGAGAGTTGGACATATACAGGCTCAACTTTGCTATGCTCTCTCTTATTTCTAAAGAGATTGAGGCCACCTCTATGAAGAAATTCAGTCCTATCAGCCTTATTAACTGCAGTTTTAAGATTTTCTCTAAAGTCCTCACCACTAGGCTCTCTAAAGTCCTGCAGAGGTTGATTGCTAGCAATCAATCTGCATTTCTGAAAGGGAGATACATTTTAGAGAGTGTTGTTGCTGCTCATGAAGTTCTTCATTCAGTCCACTCAGGAGGTGATAAAGGACTTGTCCTTAAATTGGATTATGATAAAGCCTTCGATAAAGTTGACCTTCATTTCCTTATGAAACTCCTAGAGCTTAGAGGTTTTGGGGGTGAATGGACCAGTTGGATCTAGCAACTTACTCATGGGGGGTCTGTTGGGGTCAAGTTAAATAACTATGAAAGTGATTTTTTCCTTGCTGGTAAAGGCCTTAGGCAAGGTGACCCCATCTCCCCGTTTTTGTTTAATTTAGTAGTGGACGTTCTTACTAAAATGCTGAGCAAAGCTGCTGATCATAGTCTGATTGCAGGGCTCTGTCCTGAGGTCTGCCCTGGTGGCATCATCTGCCTTCAATATGCAGATGATACCATCCTTTTCTTAGACAACGACTCCACACATGCTAGCAATCTGAAAACTGTTCTAACATGTTTTGAACAAGTCTCAGGCATGAGAATCAACTACTCTAAAAGTGAACTCATCCCTATCAACATGGATGATCAGGAGTTAGCTGACTTCCTCTCTATTCTAGTATGTAATAAAGTTAACTTCCCCATTAAGTACCTAGGTATCCCTCTCCACTATGATAAACTAAGGAGAGAGGATATCCAACCCTTTCTGGATAAAATCATTAAAAGGATTGCTGGGTGGAGGGGCAAACTTCTCCCTTACAGAGGTAGATTGATCCTCATACAAGCTTGTTTGGCTAGCATTCCAGTGTATCTCCTCTCCTTCTTCAAGTTCCCTAAATGGGGAGTGAACCTCATCAATTCTCAGATGTCTCATTGCTTGTGGAATGATTTTGAGGGAAATAGGAAGCTACACCTTGCTAATTGGGCCCTAGTCTCTATGAAAAAAGATTTTGGAGGCCTAGGCATACCTAACCTCCAAGAAATTAACATCTGTCTTCTAGGGTCTTGGATTAAAAGATTCTATGAGGAAGACCTGAAACCCTGGAAGCTTCTTATTGCCCATAAATACCTAGGAAATAAACCTAATATTTCTGTCCCTTCCTCCAACCCTAAGACCTCTAGATTCTGGAAAGGATTAAAATCTATTATGCATGCTGTGAAATTTGGCTACAGATGGAACATAGGGGATGGGAGCAGAACCAGGTTCTGGGAAGATACATGGTTTGGCACATCCCCCCTAGCAGTCCAATTTTGGCCTATTTACTCTGTCTGCAATGAGCTTAACAAAAGTGTTAATGAAGTTTGGGACGGTCAATGCCTAAAACTCTCTTTTAGAAGGAACTTAGTGATAGTCTCATGGAACAATGGTTCCAGTTGGAGGAAATTGCCAAAAGCATTACCTTTACTGCCGAGCCGGATGCCCTGATTTGGCAGCTGGATAATAAGGGGAAGTATTCCTCCAGCTCCCTCTATCATGTTATCAACTTTAGAGGGTTTCAACCCGTGTTTATCCCTATTGTCTGGAAATTGAGAGTTCCCCCTAAAATTCATGTATTTCTCTGGCTTCTCTCCAAAAACAAATTGATGACTAGGGACAACCTTAGGAAGAGACACATCATCAAACCCCTTGATTGTGTTTACTGCTTGGACCAAGAGTCTTGTTCTCACCTATTTTTTGAATGTATAGTTGCCAAACATCTCTGGGCCCACATTGAGAAATATTTCTCTAGTCAGATTGGCTCATCCTTCGAATCTGTCGCCAGATTCTGGATTGCTACCAAAAAGTGCTCTGTTTTAAATATTGTTAGCTCAACTGTCCTTTGGTGCCTCTGGAAATATAGAAATGCTATGATTTCTAGTAACACCTCCTGGATTTCCATTCCGTAGGTCTTGAGGTTGACTAGGAACATGGTGAGGAACTGGGCAATTCTTTCCTCCGGATCGAACAAGGACAAGTTGATGAGCTTTGTGGAAACCCTAACAAGATCCCACCAGAAACCGTTGGCGATCACTTGTGGCTGAACAAGGCTTGACCTGCTCTGGGGCTGGACCCGTGGGCTTGTCTCAAGATCTCTGATGAAGATGATGGGCACCTGGCGCCGAAAAAGAGGGACATCCACCATGCTACGCCTTCCAGCCCGGTGTCTCCGCTTGCTTACTGGTCGCCACAGGCTGACACGGCCCCTCGGCTGAAGACCATGAAGGCTTCGCTGGACCCTCCTTGTGTCATTTGAGTGCTCTATCCGCTCTGCCTTTGGCATCGCTTGGGTGATTTGTGTTTTTTAGAGAACTTGTTCATCCACCCCCCTAGTTTGTAGCTTTTCTACCTTTGCTTTCGAACTGCTCTTTGAGCTGCTGTATCAGAATATGTTGTGGTTTCGTTCTCAGCAATGGAACCGGGGAGATGCTCCCTGTTTTTATAAAAAATATATTTTATATGTTATTATATATTATTTTTATTGTCATCATATATTTAACGGATACTTACATATGTAAGAAAACAATATCCCACATCTTATTAACTTATAAAAATAATTTTTTAACAAATAAAATCCTGGATTGTTTTGGCATGAAAATCCTAGTGATTGTGTACAAAATCTTGGTAAGATTTAAAGACGAATGTAATAATATCACTTATTATTTAAATATATTTATAACAAAATGCTCAGCCCCTTTTTATTTTTTGATAACATTGCTGGCCCAACCCAACATTATAATTAGAATCAGCCCAGCAAAATTGTGTATTTCGAGAAAGTGCAAATGGCCTGTAATTTTTTAGGAAATAAAATAAATGGGCTGCATGGACGCTACATTATTTGTTCACCCGACCCAGCTAATGGTTGTAATTCAAAAAAAAGATCAAATTGACTGTAAATTCTACCGCGCAAAAAAAGACTGTAAATTCTGAAAAAATGGGTTGAATACGTGCCACATTTTTGGAGGCTGAAATGTGGGCCAATAGGTCGAAGCCAACGCAAGTCGTTGTCAATTTAGTCAACAAATGATTCTGACATGTTAGCCGTTGGATTTACATCCAACGACCGGCATCCATCTTCAATCTCTCGTCTTCTTCCTCCAGCGCCGCCGGGACCACCTCCCGCCTCCTGCTGCTAGCAGCTCTGCTTAGCACGCTTCGCTATGAAGCGCTACTCCACCGTTGGCCAGGCCATCCCTCCACCCCTCCACACCTCCTGTTCTTCTCCACCGACTGCCGAACCACACCGCACTAGAACCAGTTAACCCTCTTACACCTCTCCGTCTGCGACTCTACTCCCGCGTCTTCCCATCTCCGGCTCGTTGCTGTCCGGGGCCTCACCGTCATCCACCATCTTGGATGCGCTCGGCGCGGCGTGGTCAACGTAGTCAACGAACGACACCATCGGAAGTAGACTGTGCATGGAGAGGCTGACAGCTAGGTCCACGGCCGCACACAAGGAAATGCCTCCTTATTACGCGCAAAATAATGATTCCTCCACCTGACATCTGGGACCCACCGGAAGGGCCTCTGTATTTCATGAAAATAACGTGCCCCCCACTGACATGTCGGACCCACCAGCTATCTTCGCACGCAAGGAAGTGCCTCCTTATTACGCACAAAAAATGAATATTCCCCCTGCCAGCTGGAACCCAGCATAGTGGGAGGCTGACTTGTGGGCCTACCAAGTTGACGGGGACGGAGGGTGTCGGTGTCAAAACCGGTGGATCTCGGGTAGGGGGTCCCGAACTGTGCGTCTAAGGCGGATGGTAACAGGAGGCAGGGAACACGATGTTTTACCCAGGTTCGGGCCCTCTTGATGGAGGTAAAACCCTACGTCCTGCTTGATTAATATTGATGATATGGGTAGTACAAGAGTAGACCTACCACGAGATCAGAGAGGCTAAACCCTAGAAGCTAGCCTATCGTATGATTGTATGTTGTCCTATGAACTAAAAACCCTCTGTTTTATATAGACACCGGAGAGGACTAGGGTTACACAAGGTCGGTTACAAAGGAGGAGATATACATATCTGTATTGCCTAGCTTGCCTTCCACGCCAAATAGAGTCCCATCCGGACACGAGACGAAGTCTTCAATCTTGTATCTTCATAGTCCAACAGTCCGGCCAAAGGATATAGTCCGGCTGTCCGGAGACCCCCTAATCCAGGACTCCCTCAGTAGCCCCCAAACCAGGCTTCAATGACAATGAGTCCGGCGCGCAGTGTTGTCTTCGGCATTGCAAGGCGGGTTCTTCTCCAACTTTCAAGTGTTCGTAAGCAGTGTCTGGCTCCATAAATGTTGAACCTCTTGGCTTCTGTGCCCAATAAGGGCTATCTCCCACGCGTCGAATGAATACGAGGCGCCAGGGCGCTTTTACATTCGCCCCCCTAGCCAGATAAATAAATTGTCTATTAAAGGGATGGGGATTCTTAGATCCAATCCATATCATCCCCCCAGCGAGAATTTATCAGAGCGTGCTTCGGAAAGATTCATTCCAGCATGGCCGACCTCCGCAGCTCCTCCTCCCGCCCCCGTAGCCCTAAGCCCGATGATTGGGAGAGGTGTTCAGTCCCGCACAGTCGATTAGTCGAGCTGCAGACTAAGGGATTTCTCCCTCCGGCGTACATGGTGCCCGTTCGAGCCGAGCTCGCCACCTACAATGGCGGGGAGCAAGCGGAGAACTTTCCCTATCCCTCCATGGGGGAACGGGGTTGCCTTGTTCCTTACTTACTAAGGGGACTCGGATTTCCAATTCATCCGTTCCTCCGCGAGCTCCTGGAGTTCTACGGCCTCCAACTACACAATCTCACCCCTGCCTCCATCCTACACATCGCCGGCTATGTCGCTCTCTGCGAGTTGTTCCTGGGCTGCGAGGCTCATTTCGAGTTGTGGAAAAGGCTATTTTGCCTTGTCCCTCGCACACATAGGGAATCACTTTATCAAGTGGGCGAAGCCGAAGTATGGCGCATCGCCGATACCGGATATTTGTCCGGTACCCCGAAGAAGCCATCCGAAGACTGGCCTTCAGAATGGTTTTATATGGAGGACGTCCCCCTTCTGGACCCTGTTCGGCGAGGTCTACCCGAGTTCAACAATGCTCCTCTGAAGAAGCGCCGAAGTTGGCGCCCACGGAGCTCCCAGGCAGAAGACAACGGAGAAGTCCTCTATTTGATGAACTGGATCAAAGCACTAGCCCGATCCGGATTGACAATAATCGAAGTTATGTCGATTTGCATAATGCGGGGAGTGCAGCCACTCCAATATCGTGGGCACCCCTTGTGGTGTTATAACGGGGCGGATGACGCCACCCGCTGCGGGCGTAAGGGTCCGGACAATGCTGTCGCTCTAGCGAAGATTCTGTCTGAACTGTTCAAGGGCGAGGAAGAGAAGTTCACCTGCATCAAGCCACGGGATGGATTCTCTATGTACAATCCTCCAAGCTAGGTAAGTTATATTTCCCTGCTCCCATTTTTCCCGCATTCTTAGTCGTAAGTATTCACCTTGCCACCTTGCGGCAGGAACTGCGAAAAGCCATAAAGGAGGTCAGCAGCCCTTCTCCACAACTAGAGGACCCTGACCGGGCCATCGATGCCGGACTCGAAGAAGATCCGGTTATCTCCGTGGAACTGATAGACCGGCAGTTCTATCAGTTAAGCTGTGACGATGCCCCGGTGGCCATTACGGCCGACTATCCCGGACTTCTCCCTGCATCGCAGGTAAGAAAAATCAAAAAGTCCCAACTCCAAAACTAGGATCCCCTTTTAGGCACTTCACCCACCATATACACATGGCATCTTTTACAGGGAAGGCATTCGGGACGCCCCGCGGCAACTCGCCAATAAGAGGTGCCGACGCCGGGTAGGCCAAAAAGGAAGGCGGTCAGGATGGAGACGCCGGCGCAAAGGTATAGGAAAAACCCCGCTCCGTGGTTGTCGTCTTTCTCAAAATGTAATGATGCCCGCGTTTCTTTAATAGAAAGAACGCTCGCCGGAATATGTCCAGCGATGCTGCCAATCAAGCTTCCACCAGTCGGGCGCCAGGACCGGACATAGAGGCGGAAGGCGATATGGGGCAGACGCCGGATAATCCCCCGACAGAGGATGCGGATAGGTTGTCCGCTACAAACTCAGAAGTGGAAAGCGCCATGAATCATAGGCGTCGCTGGGCCGTACTCCGCGATGCTTGTTTCTCACCAGAGGCGTTCGACGCCTTCAATTCTGGAGAGGCGTACCTCCGTTCTGCTCAAGATGGTGTAGCCAGAGCCACGGATCAGTATGTAAAGGATGTACGGGTGAGTAAATCTGACGATTTATATGTATCAGTAGCCCCTGAGACTTGAAACAGTTAGCAGAACTGATTTAAGGATCATCTATAATGTGCAGGTTCTTACAGAGAAGAATACTAGGTTGTCCCAGGAGCTGGAGGAATGCAAGACCCAACTGGGGGCCGCTCTTGCTGCATTGCAGGAACAGAAAAAGCCTCCCACTGGTAACATTTACTTTAAAGAATGGTGGTTACCATATAGTGTGCGGCGTGTCTGCAGATCTAACAATTGATTTTGCAGATGAGTCCGGAGAAAGTCTGGGGGACGAGCATGTTATGCGACAGCTAGAGGCTGGCAAATGCGTGCTGAGTAAGGTTATGCTGGAGAAAAATAGTCTCCAAGATGCTAATGTTAAGCTGAGCGTTGAACTAAAAGACATTCGGGGCCAGCTTGCGGAGTCCAAGAAGGAGAATAAGCGGCTTCGGCACGACATTTTTAGTAAGTGCTTGAACGAATCCTGCTAAAGGAGTTCGGCGAAGAAGTTGACTAACAACGTTATGTCTGTAGGTATGCTGACGGGTCGTCCCGCGGAGGAAATTCCCGGGTCTGCGGGTGATCTTCTGTCCGAGCTGTCACATCTGCACGAACAAGTTCCGCAGGTGATGCGGGGCGTTGCCCAGGCCTTGTGGCCGTCCGTCTCCCTGCCAGAAGGCGTTGCAGAGCTTGCGGAGAAGTTGAAGGGAGCACGGTGGCACTTCCGTTTATGGAAGATATCAGCCTACCGACAGGGTGCCAGAGAAGCCTGGGCCATGGTGAAGACATGGTATACCAAGGCAGACCCGAATCACATGGCCGAGGTCGGACCTGTGGGGCCCGAGGGAAAAGAGATCCCTGTTAGCTTAGTTTATGGGCAAGTAGAATTATCCGCAAAGTATTCTCAACAGGATTGTAAGCTGGACCGCCTGTTGGATGGTATAGAGGAGGAATTTAGTCAGTCTGCGTGACTATGTAATTACAGTGACATGTATAATGCCTTCTAGCCGGATTGTAGATCATTTGTCGTTGCGGACCTTTTCGCTTCAACCTCCGGGCCTGATAGTCTGGAGTGAATCCGAATACCCGCTAAGTTATATAAAACCGGGGTATGCGTGGAGACCAGGCGTAGGGGTCATTAGTGCTTCATCAGACAAGTGCCCAACAAGTTATGTTATATTACATGGGTAGTAAGAAACATCTTCCAGGGAGAATAATTCCGTTAAGGGTTCCTTTCCCTGGGTAAGCATGCCCTAAAGTGCATGTCCAGACTGCGATAAGAAATGCAGAAAAAGCATCTGGGGGCAGATATGGACAATAAATAAAAATCATCTTTTGTTCACCGACCGAATATTCCCTTAAGAACGCTAGCTTTCAGCTTCACCCAGTCTGAGGTACACATCCGGCTGACCCGACAGTAACAATCGCAGAGGTGCTCCCCTTATGCCCTAGCCGAATTAACGGGAATGTAGGGCATAAATACAAGAGCCAGACAACCCATCTTGGCCAAAACTTAAGTCATATCGATGCATATAATGGTGAAAAAAGGTACATGTGGAAGTAGAACACATGTGTTTGGCATGAAGCCCGGTTAAATAATTTAAGCTTCTGTGAAGGAAGCCCCCAGGTATGAAGAGTGTGGCTAGCGCATCTGTAATGTGCAAACAGGGCACAAGGTGACCCTTGAAGGCCTAGAGAAATAAGAAAAGAAAGAAAGAAAGGAAAACAAGACAGATAATGTATTTGTGAAAAAAATGGACAAAGGGAGGGGACTAACATAGAGTCCGGTGTTAGGCGTAGAATCTTCGGAGCCTGGCCGCGTTCCATGGGTTCGGCTCGAGTCAACTAGTCGATGCATCCCGCAGTCGGTACGCTCCACCGGTCAGAACTTGGTCAATAATGAAGGGACCTTCCCATTTGGGCTCGAGCTTGTTCTTTTTCTTATCCGGCAGGCGTAGAACTAGTTCGCCAACGTTATAAGTTTTGGCCCGTACTTCTCTGCTTTGGTATCTACGAGCCTGTTGCTGGTAAAATGCGGAACAGGCTTTGGCTACGTCGCGCTCCTCCTCCAAGGTGTCCAGACTATCCTGCCGATCGAGCTCAGCTTCTCTTTCTTCGTACATGCGCACTCTAGGTGAGTCATGAATTATGTCACAGGGCAAGACTGCCTCTGCGCCGTACACCATAAAGAAGGGTGTATATCCGGTACTATGATTCGGCGTGGTCCGCAGCCCCCAGAGTACGGAGTCGAGCTCCTCTACCCAGTGCATGTTGGACTCCGTTAAGGAACGCACTAATCTAGGTTTAATGCCACTCATTATAAGATCATTTGCTCGCTCGACTTGACTGTTGGTTTGTGGGTGATAGACTGAGGCATAATCGAGCTTGATTCCCATTTTGCTGCACCAGAGTTTTACCTCGTCGGCTGTTTAGTTCATGCCATTATCAGTGATGATGCTGTGGGGGACGCCATAACGGTGTACAACCCTGGATATGAAATCTATCACCGGTCTGGATTCAGCTGTTTTAACCGGTTTGGCCTCTATCCATTTGGTGAATTTATCCACCATGACCAATAAGTATTTTTTTCTTGTGGGTTCCCCCTTTAACGGGTCCAACCATGTCAAGCCCCCAGACCGCAAAGGGCCATGTAATGGGGATTGTTTGGAGGGCGGTGGGTGGCATGTGGCTTTGATTTGCAAAGAGCTGGCAACCGGCGCAACGTTGGACCAAGTCCTGTGCGTCTGCCCGGGCCGTTGGCCAATAGAATCATGTACGGAAGGCTTTGCTTACAAGAGCCCGGGCTGCGGCATGATGACCGCCGAGTCCGGTGTGAATTTCTGCCAGAAGATTCCGCCCTTCCTCTTCGGAGATGCACCTTTGAAGGACTCCGGTAGTGCTTTTTTTGTACAATTCTCCCTCATGGACCCTATAGGCCTTGGATCACCGCACTATGCGGCATGCCTCATTTTGGTCCTCTGGAAGTTCCTGTCTAGTTTGGTAGGCCAGGAATGGTTCTGTCCATGGGGCAATAATGGCCATTATTTCGTGGGATGAAGGTGTTATTTCGGTGGCGGAGCCTCCGATTGTGTCAGAGAGTTCAGTATCGGGTATTTTGGCCGGGTCTGGGCTGTTGTTACCAGTGTCCCCTTCCCATGATACGGATGGCTTGAAGAGCCTTTCCAGAAATATGTTGGGGGGACCGCGTCGCGTTTTGCGCCGATGCGGGCGAGGATATCCGCCGCCTGATTGTTTTCCCGAGCCACATGGTGAAATTCAAGTCCCTCGAACCAAGCTGACATTTTTAGGACGACGTTTCGATAGGCCACCATTTTCGGATCCTTGGCGTCGAAATCTCCGTTTATTTGGGATATTGCGAGGTTTGAATCCCCACGCACCTCCAGGCGTTGAATGCCCATGGAGACTGCCGTCCGAAGACCATGCAACAGAGCTTCGTATTCGGCTGCATTGTTGGAATCTGTATACAATATTTGCAGTATGTATCGAATGGTATCTCCGGTTGGGGACGTCAGGACGACGCCAGCCCCTAGACCGGCCAGCATTTTAGAACCGTCGAAGTGCATGATCCAATTGGAGTATGCGCTGTACTCTTTAGGGAGTTCGGCCTCCGTCCATTCGGCGACGAAGTCGGCCAGTACTTGCGATTTAATGGCTTGGCGAGGTTTGTATGTTATGTCGAATGGGAGGAGCTCAATGGCCCATTTGGCAATCCGGCCCGTAGCGTCGCGGTTGTTGATAATATCATTAAGTGGCACTTCTGAGGCTACTGTAATCGAACACTCTTGAAAGTAGTGTCGCAGTTTCCGCGATGCCATGAATACCGCATATGCTATTTTTTTGGTAATGCGGGTACCGTGATTTGCATGGAGTGAGGACAGTGGATATATAGTATACCGGCCTTTGAATAGGGAATTTGTGTCCGTCCGCTTCCCATTCGACAACGAGCACCGCGCTTACAACTTGATGAGTTTCCGCAATGTATAACATCATTGGTTCGCCGATGTTTGGTGCGGCCAGGATCGGGTTGGTTGCCAGAATGGCCTTTATTTCTTCCAA
This sequence comes from Triticum urartu, assembly GCF_003073215.2. Classification (NCBI taxonomy): domain Eukaryota; kingdom Viridiplantae; phylum Streptophyta; class Magnoliopsida; order Poales; family Poaceae; genus Triticum; species Triticum urartu. Next base: position 509,839,782 of record NC_053023.1, on the reverse strand, counting down.
TCCGGCTGTGGCCGCGTCCATCCACTCGAAGTGTTCGGTGCGCCGAAGGAGGCGATAAAGGGGTAAAGCCTTTTCTCCCAAGTGGGAGATAAAGTGGCTTAGAGCCGCCACGCATCCAGTTAGCTTCTGGATTTGTTTGAGGTCTGTTGGGGTAGCCAACTGTGACAACGCTCGGATTTTGGCCGGATTAGCTTCAATACCTCTACTAGAGACAATAAATCCCAGGAGCTTTCCGACTGGTACGCCGAAAATGCATTTTTCTGGATTGTGCTTGATGTCATATGTTCGGAGGTTGTCGAATGTGAGCCTCAAGTCGTCTATCAAAGAGTCGACGTGTTTGGTTTTGACGACCACATCGTCTACGTATGCCTCTACTGTTTTGCCGATTTGTTTCTCCAGACATGTCTGAATCATGCGCTGATATGTTGCGCCAGCATTTTTGAGCCCAAAAGGCATTGTGTTAAAACAGAAGGGACTGTATGGTGTGATGAATGCCGTTGCGGCTTGGTCAGACTCCGCCATCTTGATTTGGTGGTAACCAGAGTATGCGTTGAGGAAACACAATGACTCGTGTCCTGCTGTAGCATCAATGATTTGATCGATGCGTGGGAGGGGGAAGGGATCCTTTGGGAAAGCTTTATTGAGGTCTTTGAAGTCGACACAAAGGCGCCAGGATTTGTCCTTCTTTGGTACCATCACCAGGTTTGCTAGCCAGTCTGGGTGTTTTATTTCTTTGATGAATCCGGCCTCCAATAACTTGGCTAATTCCTCTCCCATGGCATGTCTCTTAGGTTCGGAGAAACGCCGAAGAGCTTGCTTGACCGGCTTGAATCCCTTTAGGATATTGAGGCTATGCTCGGCCAGCCTGCGTGGGATTCCTGGCATGTCTGAGGGATGCCAGGCGAATATGTCCTAGTTCTCGCGTAGGAACTCTCGTAGTGCGGCATCCACAGCGGGGCTTAGTTGTGCCCCGATGGAGGCTGTTTTTGTAGGGTCCGTTGGGTGGACTTGGAATTTGACTATTTCATCCGCTGGTTTAAAAGAGGTGGACTTGGATCTCTTGTCGAGTATCACATCGTCCATGTCCACTGTGGAGCGTAGCGTAGTTAATTCCTCAGCCGAGAGGGCTTCAGATAATGCGTCGAGGGCCAATGCGGCTGTTTTCTTTTCGGCGTGGAGTGCTATGTCCGGATCGCTGGCGAGAGTGATGATTCCGTTGGGCCCAGGCATTTTGAGCTTCATGTACCCGTAATGGGGTACGGCTTGGAAGATTGTGAATGCCTCCCGTCCTAAAAGAGCGTTATAACCACTGCTGAACGGTGCCACTTGGAATGTAATTTCTTCGGACCTGTAATTATCCGGCGTGCCGAATACCACATCTAGTGTGAGTTTCCCAGCACAGCGTGCTTCCCGACTGGGGATGATTCCTCTAAAGGTTGTGCTACTTTGCTCAATGCGGCTCCAGTCTATTTCCATCTTTTGAAGAGTTTCCTCATAGATGAGGTTTAGTCCGCTGCCGCCGTCCATGAGTACCTTGGTGAGTCAAAAGCCGTTCACGATTGGACTGAGGACCAGTGCGGCTGGTGCTCGGGCTGTTCGGAATTTAGGTTCGTCACTGGCATTGAAGGTAATAGCCGTGTCACTCCATGGATTTATTGCTGCTACGTTGCAGATTTCCGGCCATGCTGCGGAGTGTTCGCTTGCGTCTATTATTCGACGCGAAGGTCTCAAAGACCGTTAACACCGTATTGTTGTCCACGGGATGGTGCTTTGTGGTATTTGGGAGAAGTAGATCCTCACCACTTTTGGCCACCTGTCGGAGTATCCAACATGCTCTAAGGCTGTGCGTTGGTATTGTATCCGCTGTACTATGAATTTTGCAGGGTCCGTTGAGCCATCCCTCCAGTACGGTTCCTTGCCCTGTAGAGGGTTTTTTCTTTTTGGTAGTTAACCGGGTGTATTGTGATAATGCACCCTTTTATTTCGGACTGGGTTTGTGTTCAGGGCCGGATTATCCCAAAAGTTTGTTTCGGTTTTCCAGGCACTTTCCATCGCACAGTACTTTTGTACTATGGACGCCAAGTCAGCGAAGCGTGTTATCTCACGGCGATTTATGGTGTTAAGGATTCCCTTGTCCGTGCAATTATTGCGGAAAAATAAGATTGCGTCTTCCTCGCGACAGTCTTTAACCTTATTCATCGCAAGGAGGAATCTGGCCCAGTAGTGATGTACTGTTTCATGGGGCATTTGCCTGATATGGGAAAGGTCGCTTGTGTTTGGGTGGGTGGGTGGAATTGAATCCAAACCCCTACCCGATCTGGGATCCAGGGGCCGAGGAGTTTCCAATTTTGGAAATTCTGGTTCTGGGATGTTACCCGCTAATCCTGGTCCGCTGCCTGACTCTAAGTTCGGGGATTGGATGTTGTCCTCCCGCGAACAGGCGTCCGGCTCAGAGAGCTCGGGAATCCGGGCATATTTGGTCCTCAGGATAGAGGAAAGGTCGCTGCATTGTTCCTCCACCACTGCAATATGATGGGTGACCAGTGGAGAGTTAATCTCCCTTTGATCGGGTTTAAGCCCAATCCGATCATAGTCCGTAGCGACTCCCAAGGTGGCGATGCGATCCAAGAGCTCGTTTAAGGAGAAGAGCTCCATTGGATCCATCTGTTCGGCGAGTGCTGATTTGACGTGGAGGCTGTTTTCGATGATCCGAGAATTCATCGTCGGCGCGGCGGCCGAACGGGCGGTCATGATGAACCTGCCTAGCCGGAGTTTGGCCGACAGCCAAAGCTCCCCCAACAGTAGTACCGTCTTTAAAGATGAGACGAGACATCCTTCCTTCTGGCGGCGGCAGAGAGGAACTCTCAATGAAAGCACCAATGTCGGTGTCAAAACCGGCGGATCTCGGGTAGGGGGTCCCGAACTGTGCGTCTAAGGCGGATGGTAACAGGAGGCAAGGAACATGATGTTTTACCCAGGTTCGGGCCCTCTTGATGGAGGTAAAACCCTACGTCCTGCTTGATTAATATTGATGATATGGGTAGTACAAGAGTAGATCTACCACGAGATCAGAGAGGCTAAACCCTAGAAGCTAGCCTATGGTATGATTGTATGTTGTCCTACGGACTAAAAACCCTCCGGTTTATATAGACACCGGAGAGGGATAGAGTTACACAAGGTCGGTTACAAAGGAGGAGATATACATATCCGCATTGCCTAGCTTGCCTTCCACGCCAAATAGAGTCCCATCCGGACACGAGACGAAGTCTTCAATCTTGTATCTTCATAGTCCAATAGTCCGGCTGTCCGGAGACCCCCTAATCCAGAACTCCCTCAGAGGGCTTTGTCAACTTAGTCAATATGAACGATTCTAGCTCCTGTTACCGTACGATGTTCATCCAACGGCCATAGTGCTTCTTCAACCTCTGGTCTTCTTGCTCCAGCCGCCCAAACCAGCGCCGGTTGTGCCGCGTGGTCCTACCTCCCGTGGCCAGCTGTGATGCCGCAGAGGCCTCACCGCCCCCTACTACTCCCACCGCTGGCCAGGCCATCCCTCTACTCACCCACACACCCTGTTATTCTGCGGCAACAGCAGCCTCATACCGCAGTCGAACCAGTGAACCCTCGTACTCTTTGCATGGGCATCCACTACCGCGTCTTCCCCGGCTCCGAGTCGTCCCCTTCCTAGTCCTCGCCGTCGTCCACCGCCGTGGTGCTCTCGGTGCAGCATGGTCAACGTGGTCAAGGAACGACTTCCATCAGACGTGGACTGTACATGGAGAGGCTGACAGCTGGGTCCACGACCGCAGCAAGGAAGTGCCTCCTTATTACGCGTAAAATAATGATTCCTCCACCTGACAGCGGGGACCCACCGGACGGGTCACCGTATTTCGTGAAAAAAACATTTCCCCCTGACTGCTGGGACCCACCAGCTACATCTTCGCACACAAGGAAGTGCGTCCGGGCAAAAAAACGATTCACCCCCCTGACTGTTGGGACCCACCAGCTACATCTTCGCACGCAAGGAAGTGCGTCCGGGCAAAAAAAAGATTCGCCCCCCTGACTGCTGGGACCCACCAGCTACATCTTCGCACGCAAGGAAGTGCCTGACAGTCGGGACCCACCTGGTCGAAGCGTACGTAGCGTTGTCATTCTGGTCGCGACCGTGTACGTACATATATACTGGTGGATGTTGAGGCGTGCACGTGTCGTAGTAGAGGTGCGTACGTGTCGTAGTAGAGGCGCGCACGTAGCATGTACACATACGTACATCGGCCAGGGTGCAAGAAAGAAAATACGGCCACGTATGTGTATATACGGGCAGGGTCTCGAACGCCTACTTGCGCATACGTACGGCCAGGGCTCGTGTACATGGCTGGGTCGGAACGGACAAACAGCGTCGTCGTCGTGTTCATGGGGAGGCAACGGAATGCGTCATGTTCATGGGGAGGCAACGGAATGCACAGTGTTCATTGGGAGGCAACGGAATGCGTCGTGTTCATCGGGAGGCAACGGAACGCATGGGAGCCAACCGGCTGGGTCAGAATGGAATGCGTGGTCGTGTTCAACGGGAGGGCTTGGACGGAACAGGCGATGGAAACGAGGCCTGGCATACCACACAACGGAGGAAACGGACCTCCTACATTCAGAACGGGGTCCTGTTGATCTGGAGGGGTCTGGCGTACCGCAAAACGGAGGAAACAGACCACCTATGGTCGAAACGGGGGTCCTGTTGATCGGGAGGGGTGTGGCGTACCACAAAACGGACGAAATAGACCTCCTACGGTCGAAACGGGGGTCTTGTTGATCCGGAGGGGTGTGGCGTACCGCAAAACGGACGAAACGGACCTCCTACGGTCGAAACGGGGGTCCTGTTCATCGGGAGGGGTGTGGCGTACTGCAAAACGGGACTCCACGGGATACTGTTCATCTCCACCGTCGACCTCCTCTAGCCTCCACGGGCTCCTGTTCATCCAGCCTCCACCGCGCGCTACTCCACCGGCTACTGTTCAACCACCCCTCCATGGGCACCCCTCCACCATCTACTGTTCATCCAGCCCTCCACACCACGTGGTCTTGTTCAACCACCCCTCCATGGGCAACCCTTCACCGTCTACTGTTCATCCAGCCCTCCACCACACCACGGGGTCCTGTTCATCCAGAGGCAACACCACCACTCACTGTCCATCCAACCCCCCCCCCCCCCCCCCCCCCCCGCAATGCTCACTGTTCATCCCAGAGGCGGCATCGATCGGCTTCAGTTAGCAGCAGTAGCGAAGGAATCGCTCGATCGGGTTCAGTTAACAGCCATCGATCGATCGCTCGGGTTCAGTAACGCGTAGCCTGCAGTGCAATCGCTCGGGTTCAGTTAGAGCCCAGTGCCTCGCTTGGGTTCAGTTAGAGCCAACGCCTCTCACACACGCGCGTACGTGTACGAGAGAAACGCGCATCGCTCGGCCCCCGACCTCCCACCGTAACCGAGAACTCCCTGAAATTTTCCTCGCCCTCACTTCTACCACGGTTTTTTTCCGTCATGGACGGCCCAAAGAATGTCATGCAGCTGCGTCTCCGGCCTGCCCAGGATGAAAAGCCCATTTTCTGTCATGATTTTTTGTCATAGAAGTAGGAGCCCACCACATCTATGATGATACCGGGTTTTGTCACAATTATCGTCATAGAAGTGTCATATGTATGACAGAAAAAAAATTCGTTCAGCCCAAAATGTCACGGATGTGTCTTTTTGTTGTAGTGAGGAGATCCTAACTTTACTGGTTCTATACCTATTTAATTGAGGCTAAATAACTTTAGGAAATAAAAGAAAACATACATATGCATATTCATCTGATATAAGATGTCCATTGTGAGACATGAAAAGGAAGAAAGGGGACCTAAGTGTAGTGGAGATGGAAACATGATGGAATGGTAAAGCTCTCTCAGTTCCTAGTGCAATGCAGAAAGAGGCGTCCATTGAGTTTTCTTCATGCCTCCCATGCCTATTGTTCTTTGCTGCTCCTTGCTCTTTATTTATGGCAGAACATGAAACAGATACATAGTATAATATGATTTGGTTGAAGTTCATTCACCTACATAGTTAGATTTCAAAAAAATTGTTAAAGGACACACATGTTTAGTTCCATATTATTTTGGAAATTGGTTCTTATCATGTAAAAACAATCAATCTACCTTTTAGCTTATTGTATATGAAATATATATATATATGTATATATGAAAGAGAGCCTTTGTATAAATATATACAAGCACATTTTTAGAGTAAACAAGATGAGGCACAAAAATTTAACACATAGAATAATGGTACAGTAGTTCATTATGTTGAACTCATGCCGGACACTAAATCACATCAATGTCACACCACTGTTGATAAATGTAGTTAAGAGTACAAGCAAAAATCAAAGTGCAAAACATGGTAATCTGCACGTAAAACATGTAACATATATGCATTGCAGATTATTTTTATCATCAATTCCTAATGAGTTCACACGTGAGAGCGACTAATGGAAAGCTAGCAACAAACAACCTTGAATGCAACAAGATATAACTACATCTTCAAAAATTGTAAACTCCAATGGATTTTGTACACTTGATCATAAAATGTTGTTGTTGTTTTATATGTTGTTTCATTGTGTGGGATAAGGCTTATTTCCCGTCTCTTGAACCTTACTGGAAATTCGCATATCAACCTAGTGATTTAATACTTGGACGGATTGTGGCCAAGCTACAATGTTGAACTGAGAAGTACTTTGCCGGTGGAAGAAATACCATCCTTTCTTCAAGATGGTGTTCTTCCTTTATCTTCGAACCTTGTTATGAAAATACTATGTGTATAGTGAGTTTAGACAAAATATGTGATTACTATACCTTCATGTGTTTTCCACCTTGGGATCAAAGGTGATGGTTTCTTTGGAGATATGTTTTCCCTATATATTCTCGTGACGTGAAGTTGCGTACATCCCATAGAATTTGGATACTAAATTTCTTAAAGAAGAATAGGAATATACATATTTTATCTTGATAAAAATACTAAATAAATTCGGGTTTTTATGATATGAGTGATGTCTTATCATGTGCTAATCACATTATGTCATCTCTAATAGTGCGGCTCATGTCTGAAGTACCTTATTTTCCAATTTATTATCACTTCGGTGGTTCTTTTCCACTATTGTGTATTTTTTCCAAGCTTACGTAAGAGGGTCTAATTTTTTCAATTTCATATTATTTATTTCATCATAACTTATTATTCTGACATATTTTGACATTATAAATGCAGGTATATGCAGATATTAGTCTAAACTAAGATAGATATTGATATTACGTACCAGTTTCAGATATGGGTAATCACAGTAAGTAGAAGAGATCTCTACGCAAGTGCTCGAAATTAAGAGCTGAGGACCATAGTACAGGGTTGGTGAATATGTGGCCCCATTATCATTTACTATAGAATGGTGCCCACATGCACCAGGTGTCTTCATTGCTTTATCCTTCAATGTCTTGAATATGTTGCACCAACCATTATTTATATCTCAAATCTGAAACACTTTGTCCAGCATATCAAGCTTGTTGTAAGAGAGTTTTTGTTTAGTTACATTTGTAGGCACTAAAAGTAAGCCGGGAAGAGGAAGAAAGAGAGAGCTCAAGAGCACTGGGAATGGGGACATGGAGGAAAGACCTTCTTTTTTGTTTGCACCTCTAGTGTTGGGGGTGCAGATATTTCAGATGGATCCTTTCCTGATGCCTCCCATTCCTACCGTTCTTGTGTACTCCTTCCTCTTCCTTTTGGATTATGGGATAGCACTGATGGAGAAACCATATACATGCATCCACATTTTTAGATAACATGAGACCATGAAGGCGAGCCTGAAAGAGGAAGAATAGATGGTCTTAGAGTAGTAGGAATAGGAACATGGAGGAAACCCTAACTTGCTCAGTTTTCACCTCTAGTATCGGAGGTTAGAACTGCGTGTGGTGTTTTCTGATGCCTCCCATTCCTATTATTCTAAGGCACTTGTTCCTCTTTTTTTGGCTTGTTCATTTGCTTTAGCTCAGAAATTAACTATATGTTTGCACATATTCGATGAGAAATCTCAAAAGCGATCTAGAAAGAGGAAGAAAGAGAGGGCGTAAGAGCAGTGTGAATGAGAACATAGAGGAAACACTAACTTTACTAGTTCTTTACCTCTTTCCTTGTGGTGGAAATTTAGTTTGGCATTTCCTGATGCCTCTCATTCCTATTGTTCTTAGGCGCTCCTTCCTATTCCTTTTTGTTTGTTAAATAACTTTAGGAAATAAAAGAAAATATACATATGCATAGGAGTAGTGGACATGGAAACATGAAGGAATGATAAAGCTCTCTCAGTTCCTAGTGCAACACAGAAAGAGGTGTCAATTGAGTTTTCTTCATGCCTCCTCGTCCTATTGTTCTTCATGCGGGATATCTCTGTTGGAGAAACCATATACATGTGTCCACAAATTTAGATAACATGAGACCACGAAGGCGAGTCTGAAAGAGGAAGAATAGATGGTCTTAAAGTAGTGGGAACGGGAACATGGAGGAAACCCTAACTTGCATGGTTTTCACCTCTAGTATCAAAGGTTAGAATTGAGTATGGTGTTTTCCGATGCCTCCTGTTCCTATTATTCTAAAGCACTCATTCCTCTTTCTTTTTTGGCTTTTTTGTTGCTTTAGCTTATAAATCAATTGTATGTTTGTACATATTCGATGAGAAATCTCAAAAGAGATCTAGGAAGAGGAAGAAAGAGAAGGCGGAAGAGCAGTGGGATTGAGAACGTAGAGGAGACCCTAACTTTACTAGTTCTTTACCTCTTTTCTTGAGGTGGAAATTCAGTTGGCATTTCTCGATGCCTCTCATTCCTATTGTTCTTAGGCGCTCCTTCCTATTCCTTTTTGTTTGCTAAATAACTTTAGGAAATAAAAGAAAACATACATATGCATGTATTCATATGATATGAGATGTCCATTGTGAGACATGAAAAGGAACAAATGGGACGTAAGAGTAGTGGACATGGAAACATGATAGAATGCTAAAGCTCTCTCAGTTCCTAGTGCAATGCAGAAAGTGGTGTCGGTTGAGTTTTCTTCATGCCTCCCATGTGTAGTGTTCTTTGGTGCTCCTTGCTCTCTTTTTTTGTTGCAGAACATGAAAATGGTTCATAGTATAATATGATTTGATTGAAGTTCATTCACCCTACATAGTTAGATTCCGAATTTTGGTGTAAAACAACACACATGTTTAGTTCCAGATTATTTTGAAAATGGGTTCTTATCATGTAAAAACAATCAATCTACCTTTCAGGTTAATGTATATGAAATATACTTCTCTATGTCTGAAAGAGGGCCTTTCTAGAAATATATACAAGCACAACAAATTGAGGCACACAACTTTAACACATAGAATGGTAAACTTGTTCATGTTGAACTCATGCTGGAGACTAAATCACATCAATGACACACCATTATTGACCAATGTAGTTAAGAGTACGAGCATAAATCAAAGTGCAAAACATGGTAATCTGCACACAAAACATGTAACAATATATGCATTGCAATTATTTTTATCATCAATTCCTAATGAGTTCACACGTGAGAGCGAGCTAATGGAAAGCTAGCAACAAACAACCTTGAATGCAACAAGATATATCTGCATCTTCAAAAATTGTAAATTCCAGTGGATTTTGTACACTTGATCACAAAATGGTGTTGTTGTGTTCAGTATTGCTTCAGTGTGTGTGAAACAACCATATTGACTAATGTTCACAAAATGGTTTTGGTAATTGATGACAATCTCTATGGACTAGTGGTTACCTTGACTTGTATTTGTAGGAATTGTTCCTAGGCTTTTCTTGAAGTTCATTTGAAGGTTTCAAGGAGTTTATGTGTTGACCAAGGTTCCATTCAAGGAATTGTCCAAAGATTGGCCTTGTGAGAGTTGAGTTTATTGCAAGCATGTCTTGAAGAAGAAGATTGTGTGAACATTCATGTTTACCTTCAAGACATCATCATAATAAAGAGAGTTGAAAATATTTAAGGTTGATCAAGACTAAGTACAGAGAGTGATTCAAGTTGATCAACGCAAAGTGTAGAAGATGTACCGAGTGGGATCATGTGATCCCATGGTAAGGTGAGCATTGTCCATTACGCTTTGTGTACTAACCCATGGTCTATGTGAGAGTTCTATATGGGTTTAGGTATGTTTCCATGGTCTTGCGTCAAGAGGAAGATATCATACAACCCATGGAGGATGACATCAAGTGGTGTTCGTCATCAAGATTGCGGTGTGCGAGTTCAAGTGGATAATCACGAAGAGATCATGCTTGAAGCTTTCTGTCCATTGTGGTGACACTGGACTTATGAAGATGTGCCAAAGAGTGGCTCACCCATAGTGGACTATGTGGGAGCAATATTCTAGTCTTCACCGAGCCATCACATTCAATAAAGGTGGTCCAACTTGAGGAAGTCAATATCATCATCATCTAGCTCAAGTGGACTATGTGCAAGGCAAAGGTTTGCCCTTGATAGGTTTTCTATTTTACCGGCCTCATGGTGGTAGTTGGGAGACCGTGTTATAGGATCGATTGTCGTACTATCAAGGGGGGCTCTCAAGTTAATAGCTTGATCGTATCATTCGTAGAGTGCTCAAACCATTGCATCCTTGAATCATCTTTCTTGGTTCTTGTTTGGTTTTTCTCTGTGTGGGAGCTTATGGTCATATTCATGACAAGCTCAAGTCCATCGAGAACGAATTTCATGTGCATCATCTCTTATGTTTTCGTTGTTGGAGTTAATGTCGGATCTTCAGTGATGGAGGTTTCACACCTCTATATCATAGGCATATCTCTCTCACCAGTTCTGAAGGTTTCCAGTTGCAATTTGACAGCCCTGTCGCTAGCTTTCTATCAAGCTTGAGTTTGTTAATTTCGGAGCCCGTATGCAAAAGTTGTGACTATTTTGGTCCTACCTATTTCTTCTGTTTTGCTTGGGCTATTTTGCAGCCCCCAAGCGGTAGTACCGCTCGGTACCATGATAGTTCCGCTTATGGTACTTCCGCTGTGGACTACCATAGCCACTACCGCTTGGGATAAGTATCGTGTGCATGTTTTTGTTGCCTATTTTCTTTAAGCGGTAGTAGCGCGGTAGTACTGCTCCCCCGAGTGGTAGTACCGCTTGAGTATCAAGGGTTGTGCATGTTTCTGTTGCATGTTGTCCCTAAGCGGTAGTACTGCTCCCAGAGCGGTAGCACCGCTCAAGCAGTAGTACTACTCCCCAGAGCGGTACTACCTCTCTGACAAATCTACTATTCGTGTTTTTGTGTCTCGCTAGGCTGTTTTGGTTGTGGGAGCGGTACTACCTCTCCGGTAAATCTACTATTCATGTTTTTGTGTCTTGTTGGGCTGTTTTGGCCGTGCTAAGCGGTAGTGCCGCTCCTCCAGGCGGTAGTACCTCTTGAGCACGACCAGGTTGGATCTGGGGTGCCTATTTAAGGGGACCTTCTTCCCCGATGGACCTTATCCTTTGAGCTCGTATTTGCCCCCCATTGTTGACCTTCTTCGAGCTTGCTATCTCTCAATCCCTCCATGGATTCTTGCTAGTTTTGGCGAGGGGAAGAGAGAGGAGATCTAGATCCACATTTCCAGCAATCACTTTCTCCTCTATGTGAGGGGAACACCTTGGATCTATATCTTGGAGTTCTTGGTGTTCTCCTTCATGTTCTTCCACTCATTTTCCTCCATAGCTTTCGTTTCTATGGTGGGATTTGAGAGTGAGGGACTTGGGCACTCCGTGTGCCCTTGCCATTGCATTTGGTGCATAGGTTTGAATTCTCCACGGTGATACGTGGAAGTGAAGTTGAGAAGCTTTTTACTCTTGGGTGCTTGGTACCCTAGAGCTTTTTCCTCTTGGGTGCTTGGGCGTCCTAGGTGGTTGGTGGTGCCTCGGAGCTCAATCATTATGGTGTAAAGCTCCAGGCAAGCTTCGGGATCTCCAATTAGGTTGTGGAGATCGCCCCGAGCAATTTGTATGGGTTCCGGCGACCGCCCCCAAGGGTTGCCAAAGTGTACGGGTTCGGTGATCGCCCCCAAGGGTTGCCAATTGTACGGGTTCAGTGACCGCCCTCAAGGGTTCCTTAGTGGAATCACGACATCTTGCATTGTGCGAGGGTGTGAGAAGATTACGTGGCCCTAGTGGCTTCTTGGGGAGCATTGTGCCTCCACACCGTTCCAAACGGAGATTAGCATCCGCAAGGGTGTGAACTTCAGGATACATCATCGTCTCTGCGTGCCTAGATTATCTCTTACCCGAGCTCTTTGCTTATGCACTTTAATTTGTGATAGCCATAGTGTTTCATGATATATATCTTGCTATCACCTAGTTATTTATCTTGCTTAGCATAATTTGTTGGTGCACATAGGTGAGCGTAGTTGTTTTAGGTTTTGTGCTTGAAAAAATAGTTTTATTCTACATTTGTTCAAGCCTAAACCGTAATTATTTTAAAGCGCCTATTCACCCCCCCTCTTGGCGATATCCACAATCTTTAAGTGTGGGATAAGGCTGATTTCCCGTCTCTTGAACCTTGCTGGCTATTCGCATATCAACCTGGTGATTTAATACTTGGGCAAATTGTGGCCAAGCTAAAAGGTTGTATTGAGAAGTACCTCGTCGGGTGGAAGAAGTACCATCCTCTCTTCAGGATCATGTTCTTCCTTTATATCCGAACCTTGTTATCAAAATTCTATGTGTATAGTGAGTTTAGACAAAATATGTGATTATGATACCTTCATGTGTTTTCCACCTTGGTATGAAAGGTGATGGTTTCTTTGGAGATATGTTTTCCCTATATTTTCTCGTGCCATGAAGTTGTGCCCATCCCGCGGAATTTGCATACTAAATTACTTAAAGAAGAATAGGAACATACACATTTTATCTTGATAAAATAAACTAAATAAATTTTGGTTTCTATGATATGAGTGATGTCTTATAATGAGTTAATCTCATTCTGTCATCTCTAATAGTGCAGCTCATGTCTGAAGTACCTGATGTTCCAATTTAATATCACTTTGTGGTTCTTTTCCATTGTAGTGTTTTTTTCAAGCTTACCTAAGAGGGTCTAATTTTTCCAATTTCATATTATTTATTTGATCAGAACTTATTATTCCGACATATTTTGACATTATAAATGCAAGTATATACATATATTATTTTAAAATAAGTTTGGTATTGATATTATGTACTAGTTTTGGATATGCGTAATAAAGGTAAGTAGAAGAGATCTCTACGCAAGTGCCCGAAATTAAGACCCGAGGACCATAGTATAGGGTCGTTGAATATGTGGCCCCATTATGTTTGACTATAGAATGGTGCCCACATGCACCAGGTGTCTTTGTTTCTTAATCCTTCAAGGTCCTAGATATCCTACACCATCCATTATTTATACCTCAAAGCTTAATCACCTTTTCCAGCATGTCAAGCTTGTTGTACGAGAGTTTTTGTATAGTTACATTTGTAGGCACTAAAAGTAAGCCGGGACGAGGAAGAAAGAGAGAGCTCAAGAGCACTGGGAATGGAACATGGAGGAAAGACCTTCTTTTTGTTTGTACCTCTAGTGTGGGGGTGTAGACATTTCAGATGGATCCTTTCCTCATGCCTCCCATTCCTACTATTCTTGTGCACTCCTTTCTCTTCCTTTTGGCTTACAGGATAGCTCTGATGGAGAAACCATGTACACGTGTCCACATATTTAGATAATATGAGACCACGAAGGCGAGCCTGGAAGAGGAAGAATAGATGGTCTTAGAGTAGTGGGAAGGGGAACATGGAGGAAACCCTAACTTGCTCGGTTTTCAGCTCTAGTATCAGAGGTTGGTATTGAGTATGGTGTTTTTCGATGCCTCCCATTCCTATTACTCTAAAGCACTCGTTCATTTTTCTTTTCTGGCTTGTTCTATTGCTTTAGCTTAGAAATCAACTATATGTTTGCACATTGATAACCCACAAGTATAGGGGATCGCAACAGTTTTTGAGGGTAGAGTATTCAACCCAAATTTATTGATTCGACACAAGGGGAGCCAAAGAATATTCTCAAGTATTAGCAGCTGAGTTGACAATTCAACCACACCTGGAAACTTAATATCTGCAGCAAGGTATTTAGTAGCAAAGTAATATGATAGTAGTGGTGACGGTGGTAAAAGGTAACGGTAGCAAAAGTAATATTTTTGGTGTTTTATAGTGGTTGTAACAGTAGCAGCGGAAAAGTAAATAAGCGAAGAACAATATATGGAAAGCTCGTAGGCAATGGATCGGTGATGGAGGATTATGCCGGATGCGATTGATCATGTAACAGTCATAACCTAGGGTGACACAGAACTAGCTCCAGTTCATCAATGAAATGTAGGCATGTATTCCGAATATAGTCATACGTGCTTATGGAAAAGAACTTGCATGACATCTTTTGTCCTACCCTCCCGTGGCAGCGGGGTCCTATTGGAAACTAAGGGATATTAAGGCCTCCTTTTAATAGAGTACCGAACCAAAGCATTAACACATAGTGAATACATGAACTCCTCAAACTACGATCATCATCGGGAGTGGTCCTGACTATTGTCACTTCGGGGTTGCCGGATCATAACACATAGTAGGTGACTATAGACTTGCGAAATAGGATCAAGAACTCTCATATATTGATGAAAACATAAGAGGTTCAGATCTGAAATCATGGCACTCGGGCCCTAGTGACAAGCATTAAGCATAGCAAAGTCATAGCAACATCAATCTCAGAACGTAGTGGATACTAGGGATCAAACCCTAACAAAACTAACTCGATTACATGATAAATCTCATCCAACCCATCACCGTCCAGCAAGCCTACAATGGAATTACTCACGCACGGCAGTGAGCATCATGAAATTGGTGATGGAGGAAGGTTGATGATGATGATGGCGACGGATTCCCCTCTCCGGAGCCCCGAACGGACTCCAGATCAGCCATCCCGAGAGAGTTTAGGGCTTGGCGGCGGCTTCGTATCGTAAAACGTGATGAATCCTTCTCCCTGGTTTTTTTCTCCCCGAAAGTGAATATATGGAGTCAGGGTTGAGGTCGGTGGAGCGTCAGGGGGCCCACGAGGTAGGGGGCGCGCCTAGGGGGTAGGGCGCGCCCCCCACCCTCGTGGGCAGGTGGAGGCCCCCCTGACGTGGATCTTCCTTCCAATATTTTTTATATATTCCAAAATAATTCTCCGTTGACTTTCAGGTCATTCCGAGAACTTTTATTTCTACACAAAAATAACACCATGGCAATTTTGCTGAAAACAGCGTCAGTCCGGGTTATTTCCATTCAAATCATGCAAGTTAGAGTCCAAAACAAGGGCAAAAGTGTTTGGAAAAGTAGATACGTCGGAGACGTATCAACTCCCCCAAGCTTAAACCTTTGCTTGTCCTCAAGCAATTCAGTTGATAAACTGAAAGTGATAAAGAAAAACTTTTACAAACTCTGTTTGCTCTCGTTGTTGTAAATATGTAAAGCCAGTATTCAAGTTTTTAGCAAAGATTATGAACTAACCATATTCACAATAACATTTAGGTCTCATGTTTACTCATATCGATGGCATAATCAACTAGCAAGCAATAATAATAAATCTCGAATGAGAACACTTTCTCAAAACAATCATGATATGATATAACAAGATGGTATCTCGCTAGCCCTTTCTAGGACCGCAAAACATAAATGCAGAGCACCTTTAAAGATCAAGGACTGACTAGACATTGTAATTCATGGTAAAAGAGATCCAGTCAAGTCATACTCAATGTAAACTAACAGTAATGGATGCAAATGACAGTGGTGCTCTCCAACTGGTGCTTTTTAATAAGAGGGTGATGACTCAGCATGAAAGTAAATAGATAGGCCCTTCGCAGAGGGAAGCAGGGATTTGTAGAGGTGCCAGAGCTCAGTTTTGAAATAGTTATGAATAATATTTTGAGCGGTATACTTTCATTGTCAACATAACAACCGAGCGATCTCGATATCTTCCATGCTACACACATTATAGGCGGTTCCCAAATAGAATGGTAAAGTATATACTCCCCCTCCACCAACAAGCATCAGTCCATGGCTTGCTCAAAACAACGAGTGCCTCCGACTAACAAGAGTCCTGGGGGAGTTTTGTTTGCAGTTATTTTGATTTGATTTGCATAAAGCATGGGACTGGGCATCCCGGTGACCAGCCATTTTCTCGTGAGTGAGGAGCGGAGTCCACTCCTCTTGAGAATAACCTGCCTAACATGGAAGATACAGACAACCCTAGTTGATACATGAGCTATTCGAGCAGACAAAACAGAATGTTTATTTGAATGTTTAGAGTTTGGCACATACAAATTTACTTGGAACAGCGGGTAGATATTGTATATAGGTAGGTATGGTGGGCTCATATGGAACAACTTTGGGGTTTATGGAATTGGATGCATAAGCAGTATTCCTGCTTAGTACAAGTGAAGGCTAGACAAAGACTGGGAAGCGACCAGCTAGAGAGCGACAACAGTCATGAACATGCATTAAAATTAATCAACACCGAATGCAAGCATGAGTAGGATATAATGCACCATGAACATAAATATCGTAGAGGCTATGTTGATTTTGTTTCAACTACATGCGTGAACATGTGCCAAGTCAAGCCACTCGAATCATTCAAAAGAGGATACCACCCTATCATATCACATCACAACCATTTTAATAGCATGTTGGCATGCAAGGTAAACCATTATAAGCTCCTAGCTAATTAAGCATGGCATAAGCAACTATAATCTCTAATTGTCATTTCAAACATGTTTATTCATAATAGGCTGAATCAGGAACGATGGACTAATCATATTTACAAAAACAAGAGAGGTTGAGTTCATACCAGCTTTTCTCATATCAATAAGTTCATCATATAATCATCATTATTGCCTTTCACTCGCGCGACCAAATAGTGTGGATGATAATAATAGTGTACGTGCATTGGACTAAGCTGGAATCTGCAAGCATTCAATTCAAGAGAGAAGGCAAGGTAATATAGGCTATTTGTTAGATCAACAATAATGCATATGAGATCCACTCAACAGTTTCAATATGGTCTTCTCCTCTCGACCCCCAAAGAACAAGAGAAGAAATAAAACTATTTACACGGGAAAGCTCCCAACAAGCGAAAGAAGAACGAGAAATCTTTTTGGGTTTTCTTTTAATTATTACTACTACAGGCATTGAAAGTAAACTAGCTAAAAGCTACAACTATTTTTTTCTTAAGGTTTATTAAACACACAAGAAGAAGGCATAAAAGGAAAATAAACTAGCATGGATAATACAATGAAAAAGTATGAGCACCGACAACTAGCATGAGTGTGTGAACATGAATGTAATGTCGGTGAGAGATACGTACTCCCCCAAGCTTAGGCTTTTGGCCTAAGTTGGTCTATGGCCATGGCTGGCCTGGCGGATATCCAAAGTAATAGTTGGGGTCGTACTGAGAAGAATCCCCCTGGTGCCACTGGTTGGCGATCTCTTCCGGATTCCACTGATAAACAGACTGCTGGTGAGGATCAAATTGTTGTTCCGGCTCTGGCTCTGTAGCTGGTGTGGGGTTTCGGTAGGCGTGAATGGCCTCCGGCGGAACAAGGTACTTGCATGCAGATAAGTCAAACAAAGAAGGAGCAGGCAAAGTAATAGTCTCAGGGTGATTTTTTTATCAAATATCAGTTTGTACTTAAGCATCGTTTCCTTATTCTTAACGATAAAATCATGTGCTACTATACTCTTATATTCTAGAAAAACAGGAGGCAGCAACTTCTCTTCTTTCTCATAATGCCTAATAGGTATGTTAAAATGTGCAGCGAGGCGCGAGGCAAAGATACCTCCCAAGATGGGGCCCTTAGTACGGTTAAGATTTAACCGCTTTGCAACAATAGCACCCATACTAAATGTGTCATCAGGAACAAGGCATGGAACAAAATAACAATATCAGGGGCACTAAGGTTGCCACAGTTCCCGCGACCAATTAAGCATCTACTAGCAAATATTGCAAAGTAACGTAAAACAGGAAAATGTATGCTAGCGATTCTTGCATCAGAAACTTTCCTAGTTTCCCCTACAACAATTGTGTCAATAAACCCCTCCACATCGTCACGATGCGGTTCCTCTACACTGCCCTCAAAAGGGATCAAACAAACCCGACAAAAATCACGAAGTGACATCTCCTTATGCTCATCATATAAATAAAATTCCACCGTAGGCGGTGAGCTCCTAGCATGGAAATGAAAGTTTTGCACAAAGATATTGGTGAGTAAGAGATACTGTTCGCGTTGGTCGTGGAGGAAGGAGGTGAGGCCTGCATTCTCAGTCAACTCATAGAAATCATCATAAATCCTGACTGCTCTTAAGAAATCATTACAAGGCCATTCACACGGCCAGACCTCCCCGGTGCGAGGGAGATTATATTCGGGGCTCTTATCCTCCTCACTTTGCTTATCCTTCGAGCTTCGGCTCGATGAGCCCCTCAAAAATCTCTTCATCTTTTTCTGAAAATATCTGAAATTTTTAGTAACTTCAAAATAAAAGTGAACCAAGCTCAACAAAATTGATAGCAACTACTCCCACAAGTGCCTAGAGGCTATATCATGCATTAAAACTACTTTTGACCATATAAATTTGACATGCAAGCTCAAGAACAGGGTCACCTAAGCAGCAAAAAATTGCAATGAATAAAGCACTAGAACAAAAACTAATTGGACCATTGGAGGAGTCACATACCAAAGAACAATCCCCCAAGCAGTTTTGTGAATGGAGCTTTGAGCAAGGAGATCGAAAATGGCAGCAAAATGAGCTTGGACTCGGGTTTGAGCTTGTTGGTGATTTTTGTGGGAGGAAGAAGGAGTGTGTGGCAGCTAGAATAAGTGGAGGGGAGCCACCATGGGCCCACGAGGCAGGGGGCGTGCCTTGGACCCTCGTGGCCAGGTGCTTGCTCCCCCTGATGTGTTCTCAGTGCCAGATATTCTCAATAGTTCCAGAAAAATCGTATTTAAATTTCAGGGCATTTGGAGAACTTTTATTTTCGGGGTATTTTTTTATTGAATGGGTAATTCAGAAAACAGATAGAAACTACTATTTTTGCTTTATTTAATGTAAATAATAGAAAGTAAAAAGAGGGTACAGAGAATTGTGTTTTCTAAATTCATCCATCTCATGCTCATCAAAAGGAATCCACTAACAAGGTTGATCAGGTCTTGTTAACAAACTCATTCCGAATAACATGGAAACAGAGAATTATCGAATTACACTAGGTTACCTCAACGGGGATATGCATGTCCCCAACAATAAGAATATCATATTTCTTCTTGACAGTAGGAAGAGGAAATTCAAAACCTCCAATAGTAATAGTTGAAATTTTTCCAATAGAATTGATACTATGGACTTGAGGTTGTTTCCCCGGAAAGTGTACCGTATGCTCATTACCATTAACATGAAAAGTGACATTGCCTTTGGTGCAATCAACAACAGCCCCTGCAGTATTCAAAAAGGGTCTTCCAAGAATAATAGACATACTATCGTCCTCGGGAATATCAAGAATAATTTGTTAAAATAGTAACGTTTGCAACCACAACAGGCACATCCTCACAAGTACCGACAGGTATAGCAGTTGATTTATCAGCCATTTGCAAAGATATTTCAGTAGGTGTCAACTTATTCAAATCAAGTCTACGATATAAAGAGAGAGGCATAACACTAACACCGGCTCCAAGATCACATAAAGCAGTTTTAACATAGTTTCTTTTAATGGAGCATGGTATAGTTGGTACTCCTGGATCTCCAAGTTTCTTGGTATTCCACCCTTAAAAGTATAATTAGCAAGCATGGTGGAAATTTCAGCTTCCTGTATCTTTATTTTATTAGTAACAATATCTTTCATGTACTTAGCATAAGGATTCATTTTAAGCATATCAGTCAACACATACGCGGGAAGATAGGTCTAATCATTTCAACAAAGCACTCAAAATCCTCATCATCCTTTTTCTTGGATGGTTTAGGAGGAAAGGGATGGGTTTCTGAACCCATGGTTCTCTTTCTTTACCGTGCTTCCTAGCAACAAAGTCTCTTTTATCATAACGTTGATTCTTTGATTGTGGGTTATCAAGATCAACAGCAGGTTCAATCTCTACTTCATTGTCATTACTAGGTTGAGCATCAACATGAACATCATTATTAACATTATCACTAGGTTCATGCTCATTACTAGATTGTGTTTCAGTATCAGAAATAGAAATATCATTGGGATTCTCAGGTGTGTCATCAACAGGTTCACTAGAATCATGCTAAGTCCTATCATTTTTCTTTTTCTTCCTCTTAGAAGGACTAGGTGCATCAATATTATTTCTCTGGGAATCTTTCTCTATTCTCTTAGGATGGCCCTCAGGATACAAAGGTTCCTGAGTCATTTTACCACCTCTAGTCATAACTCTAACAGCATTATCATTTTTCTAACTATTTAATTCATTGAGCAAATCATTCTGAGCTTTAAGTACTTGTTCTACTTGAGTGGTAACCATAGAAGCATGTTTACTAATAAGTTTTAGTTCACCTTTAACATTAGCCATATAATCACTCAAGTGTTCAATCATATAAGAATTATGTTTCAATTGTCTACCAACATAAGCATTAAAATCTTCTTGCTTAACCATAAAGTTATCAAACTCATCTCAGCATTGGCTAGCAAACTTAGTAGGAGGGATTTCAGCTTTATCAAATATATAGAGAGAATTTACCTTTACTACCTGTGTCAGGTTATCAAGACCATGTATTTCTTCAACAGGCGGTAAATTAATACCATGTATTTCTTCAATAGGAGGTAAATTCTTAACATCTTTAGCTTTAATACCTTTTTCTTTCATAGATTTCTTTGCCTCTTGCATATCTTCAGGACTGAGAAATAGAATACCCCTTTTCTTAGGAGTTGGCTCAGGAGTTGGTTTAGGAATTGGATCAGGGATTGGATCAGGAAGTGTCCAATTATTTTCATTAGTCAACATATTATTCAATAGAATTTCAGCTTCATCAACAGTTCTTTTCCTGAAAACACAACCAGCACAACTATCCAGGTAGTCTCTGGAAGCATCGGTTAGTCCATTATAAAAGATATCAAGTATCTCATTTTTCTTGAGAGGATGATCAGGCAAAGCATTAAGTAATTGTAGAAGCCTCCCCCGAGCTTGTGGGAGACTCTCTTCTTCAATTTGCACAAAATTATATGTTTCCCTTAAAGCAGCTTGTTTCTTATGAGCAGGGAAATATTTAGCAGAGAAGTAGTAAATCATATCCTGGGGACTACGCACACAACCAGGATCAAGAGAATTAAACCATATCTTAGCATCACCCTTTAATGAGAACGGAAATAATTTAAGGATATAATAATAGCGAGTTTTCTCATCATTAGTGAACAGGGTGGCTATATCATTTAATCTAGTAAGATGTGCCACAACAGTTTCAGATTCATAGTCATAGAAAGGATCAGATTCAACTAAAGTAATTATCTCAGGATCAAGAGAGAAATCATAATCCTTATCAGTAACAAAGATAGGTGAAGTAGGATAAGCAGGATCATATTTCATTCAAGCATTCAAAGTTTTTTGTTTCAGCTTAGCTAAAAGCTTCTTAAGATCACTCCTATCATTGCAAGTAAGAAAGTCTCTAGTAGTTTCTTCATCCATAACATAACCCTCAGGAACAATAGGCAATTCATATCTACGGGGAGAATCTTCATCATTACTTTCATCAATATTATCAGTTTCAATAATTTCATTCTCTCTAGCCCTAGCAAGTTGTTCATCAAGAAATTCACCAAGTGGCACAGTAGTATCAAGCATAGAAGTAGTTTCATCATAAGTATCATGCATAGCAGAAGTGGCATCATCAATAACATGCGACATATCAGAATTAATAGAAGAAGCAGGTCTAGGTGTCGCAAGTTTACTCAAAACAGAAGGTGAATCAAGTGCAGAGCTAGATGGCAGTTCCTTACCTCCCCTCGTAGTTGAGGGATTAATCTTTGTTCTTGGATCTTTCAAGTTCTTCATAATGATAAGCAGATATAAATCCCAAGTGACTCAAATAATAGAGCTATGCTCCCAGGCAACGGCGCCAGAAAATAGTCTTGATAACCCACAAGTATAGGGGATCGCAACAGTTTTCGAGGGTAGAGTATTCAACCCAAATTTATTGATTCGACACAAGGGGAGCCAAAGAATATTCTCAAGTATTAGCAGCTGAGTTGTCAATTCAACCACACCTGGAAACTTAATATCTGCAGCAAGGTATTTAGTAGCAAAGTAATATGATAGTAGTGGTGGCGGTGGTAAAAGGTAACGGTAGCAAAAGTAATATTTTTGGTGTTTTATAGTGATTGTAATAGTAGCAGCAGAAAAGTAAATAAGCGAAGAACAATATATGGAAAGCTCGTAGGCAATGGATCGGTGATGGATAATTATGCTGGATGCGATCGATCATGTAACAGTCATAACCTAGGGTGACACAAAACTAGCTCCCGTTCATCAATGTAATGTAGGCATGTATTCCGAATATAGTCATATGTGCTTAGGGAAAAGAACTTGCATGACATCTTTTGTCCTACCCTCCCGTGGCAGCGGGGTCCTATTGGAAACTAAGGGATATTAAGGCCTCCTTTTAATAGAGTACCAGACCAAAGCATTAACACATAGTGAATACATGAACTCCTCAAACTACGGTCATCACCAGGAGTGGTCTCGACTATTGTCACTTTGGGGTTGCCGGATCATAACACATAGTAGGTGACTATAGACTTGCAAGATAGGATCAAGAACTTTCATATATTGATGAAAACATAATAGGTTCACATCTGAAATCATGGCACTCGGGCCCTAGTGACAAGCATTAAGCATAGCAAAGTCATAGCAACATCAATCTCAGAACATAGTGGATACTGTTGGAAATATGCCCTAGAGGCAATAATAAAATGGTTATTATTGTATTTCCTTGTTCATGATAATTGTCCATTGTTCATGCTATAATTGTATTAACTGGAAACCGTAATACATTTGTGAATACATAGACCACAACATGTCCCTAGTAAACCTCTAGTTGACTAGCTCGTTGATCAATAGATGGTTATGGTTTCCTGACCATGGACATTGGATGTCATTGATAACGGGATCACATCATTAGGAGAATGATGTGATGGACAAGACCCAATCCTAAGCATAGCATAAGATCGTGTATTTCGTTTGCAAAGAGCTTTTCTAATGTCAAGTATCATTTCCTTAGACCATGAGATTGTGCAACTCTCGGATACCGTAGGAATGCTTTGGGTGTACCAAACGTCACAACATAATTGGGTGGCTATAAAGGTGCACTACAAGTATCTCCAAAAGTTTCTATTGGGTTGGCACGAATCGAGACTGGGATTTGTCACTCCGTATGACGGAGAGGTATCTCTGGGCCCACTCAGTAATGCATCATCATAATGAGCTCAATGTGACTAAGGAGTTAGCCACGGGATCATGCGTTACGGAACGAGTAAAGTGACTTTCCGGTAACGAGATTGAACAAGGTATTGGGATACCTACGATCGAATCTCGGGCAAGTAACATACCGATTGACAAAGGGAATTGGATACGGGATTGATTGAATCCCCAACATCGTCGTTCATCCGATGAGATCATCGTGGAACATGTGGGAGCCCATATGGGTATGCAGATCCCGCTATTGGTTATTGGCCAGAGAGATGTCTCGGTCATGTCTGCATGGTTCCCGAACCCGTAGGGTCTACACACTTAAGGTTCAGTGACGCTAGAGTTGTTATGGGAAATAGTATGTGGTTATCGAAGGTTGTTCGGAGTCCTGGATAAGATCCTGGACGTGACGAGGAGTTCCGGAATGGTCCGGAGGTGAAGATCGATATATTGGACGAAGGGTATTGGAGTCCGGAATTGTTCTGGGGGTACCGGGTGACGACCAACGTGTCCGAAAGGGGTTTCGGAGGCCCCGGCAAGTGTTGGGGGGCCTTATGGGACAAGGGGAAGGGGCACACCAGCCCACTAAGGGGTTGTGCGCCCCTCCCACCCCATCTCACGTAACCAGGAGAGGTGGGGCCCCCTCCCCTAGGGCAGCCTCCCCTCCTGGCTTGGGGGGCAAGTCTCCTAGGGGTGGGGCGCCCAAAACCCATTAGGGTTCCCTCCCTGGCCGCCGCCCCTCCCCTAGATGGGATCTGAAGGGGCTGGCCCCCTCTCCCCTTCTCCTATAAATAGTGGGGGTAGGAGGGCTGCCAGAGACGACAGACCCTTCCCCTGGCGCAGCCCCTCCCTCCTCCAACTCTTCCTTCTCCTCCGTAGAGCTTGGCGAAGCCCTGAAGGAATACCACAAGCTCCAATACCACGCCGTCGTGCTGCCGGAGTTCTCCCTCAACTTCTCCTCTCCCCTTGCTGGATGAAGAAGGAGGAGACGTCCTCGGGCTGTACGTGTGTTGAACGCGGAGGCGCCGTTGTTCGGCGCTTAGATCGGAATCGACCGCGATCTGAATCGCTGCATGTACGACTCCACCAACCGCGTTCTTGCAACGCTTCTACTTAGCGATCTTCAAGGGTATGAAGATGCACTCTCTCTCTCTCGTTGCTAGTATCTCCTAGATTGATCTTGGTGACACGTAGGAAAATTTTGAATTATTGCTACGTTCCCCAACAATGGTATCAGAGCTAGGTCTATGTGTAGATTCAATGCACAAGTAGAACACAAAGCAGTTGTGGGCGATGATTTGTTCAATTTGCTTGCCGTTACTAGTCTTATCTTGATCCTGTGGCATTGTGGGATGAAGCGGCCCGGACCGACCTTACACGTACGCTTACGTGAGACTGGTTCCACCGACTGACATGCACTTGATGCATAAGGTGGCTGGCGGGTGTCTGTCTCTCCCACTTTAGTCGGATCGGATTCGATGAAAAGGGTCCTTATGAAGGGTAAATAGCAATTGGCATAACACCATTGTGGTTTTGCGTAGGTAAGAAACGTTCTTGCTAGAAACCCATTGTCAGCGTTCTGGGAACGGGGGTCCCCAGACTTGCCTACCTGCGGCCTGCGGCGTGGCTCAAAGGGGGGCCCAGCGCGACCCATCTTCACTAACACAAACCCAAGACCCTCGCGAGGGGCCAAGCCTCGCGGGGCGGACGACGCGGAGCTTCCTCAGGCACGGCCTCGTCAGGCTAGCTCACAAGGAGGCGGAGAGAT
The DNA here is from genome assembly GCF_003073215.2 of Triticum urartu. Classification (NCBI taxonomy): domain Eukaryota; kingdom Viridiplantae; phylum Streptophyta; class Magnoliopsida; order Poales; family Poaceae; genus Triticum; species Triticum urartu. The sequence goes on along the minus strand of NC_053023.1, from coordinate 509,814,482 downwards.
CAAGGCGGGGTACCTCACGAGGTGCCCATGACGCAAGCCATGACGACCAAGGGCGCCAGGCGGGTGCCAGCCCGCGCAGTGTCCTCCTTCCCTCTTTGGTGCAAGGGGGGCAAGCGCAGCCGTGGAGTACCGAGGCATCAGGCAAAGGTTGCCATTTCGGTGCAACGAGACCAGGACCAGGAGGACTACGAGACGGAGGTCACCGTGGAGCCCAAGATGGCGTCATCGCCAGAGCTTTGCGCAGGCGAAGACTACTTTTGTCAGGATAGCTGGTACTAGCTGTCCCCCTTCAAATTAGCCCGCCATTGTTGGCTCCCTTCCCGCTCGATATTTGGGAAGAGGACCAGGGCCTCTATAAATAGGATCAGCCACCCGCAAGATACATGGACGGACGGACACACAGAGAAAGAGAGAGAGAAGATCAGAAAGAGAGAGAGAGAAAGGTGACTGAGCTCCTTCCAGCAGTTCATCGCCCCAGCCAAGAACAGATCATCGCCAACTTCCAAGGCACTCGCGACCGGCCACCCGCCGTAAGCGACATGCGCCGCATCAAGCAACAGCCCGGGGAGACCCTGCAGAAGTACATCCAGCGCTTCAACAACGCGCGCCTCAAGATTCCCAAGGTGACCGAGGAGGCCATCATCTCGGCCTTCTCCGACGGCGTGCGCGACGTCAAGATGAAGGAGGAGCTGGCGATGCGTGAAGACCTGTGCACCTCCTTGGAGCTGTTCAACCTGGCAACCAAATGCGCCAGGGCCGAGGAAGGGCATCTCTCCCTCCTCGAGCTGCCTGCCGCGGACCCAGAAGAGAAGAAGCCCAAGGCCAAGGATGTGAAGCGCAAGGGGGCTGCCGTGCTCGCGGCAGAACCAGACACTAAGCGAGGCAGAGATCAGCCAGAACCTTCCAAGGGCGGCCGGTACTGTGTGTACCACGACCTCCACACCCACAACACCAACGAATGTCAAGAGCTCCGAGCCGTGCGAGAAGGAAGGATCAGCCGTCGCCCTGACCGCAGTGACCGGGGCTACGGCTGAGGAGGAGGAAGGAACGCAGGACGCTGGGAAGACCGTGGCCCGCGCCAAGGGTGGCGCGACCAACCTCGCGAGGATCGCTGGCAAGACCCGCCTCACGAGGGAGGCTGGAGGGATCAGCCTCGCGAGGGGGACTGGAGGGATCAGCCTCGCGAGGATCGCCCGCAAGGCAATGCAGGCCTCCCACCGCTGCCGCCGCAGCCAAGAAGAAACGAAGACCACCACCAGGACGAGGGGGCTGGGGGCTTCCAGGAGCCGTGCACGATCGCTTGCATCTTGGGTGGGGCGCAAGCCCCAGCCTCTCAGCGCATCTTCAAGAAGTTCGCCCGCGAAGTGAACGCAGTCCTCCCCAGGCTCGAAGCCACACGCCCTCTCAGGTGGTCGGCGTGCGCCATCACGTTCAGCTCAGCAGATCAGCTCAAGTGTGCGGCTACAGCCGGAGTCCTCCTGATGCTTTGTTCCCCAATCATCAGCAACGTGGTAGTCACCAAGACCCTCATCGATGGCGGGGCAGGGCTCAACGTCCTGTCCGTGGAAACATTCAACAACCTCCAAGTGCCCTATAGCCAGCTTCAGCCAACCAAGCCTTTCTCCGGTATCACCGACGGCTCCATGGTCCCGATTGGGCAGGTCCGCCTCCCTTTCACCTTCGGGGCACACGACAACTATCGCACCGAGCTCATCGACTTCGACGTCGCTCACATTCGCCTGCCGTACAACGCCATCCTTGGGTACCCAGCGCTGGCCAAGTTCATGGCCGTAACTCACCACGGCTACAACGTCCTCAAGATGCCAGGAAGTGGCGGAGTCATCACGGTGCCCTGTGAAGAGAAGGACGCGGTGTGTTCCCTGGAACGAGCCTTTCAGGCCGCGTCACTGGAAGACCCGGATCGTGGAAGCAGGAGGCCTCCCGAGACCGCCCCTAAGAAGAAGACATCGTCCGGACCGACCACTCAGGAGACAGGCCCCTCTGGGCCCGCGCTTACCCAGGGGGAGCCTCCTTCCATCGCATAGGAAAGCGCGCCCAGCGCCCTCCTCAGGCAGGGCTCGGGGGCTCTCCCCTGGAGGGCCACCGACCTAGCTAGGGTCATGAGGGAGGCGCTTGGGCACCACATGGAGGCGTGTTTTGAAGCACGTTTCCCTCAGGAAGGAGCAAGGCAAGGAGATCCAGACCCTCAGGAGTTCGTCAGCAAGGCCATTCAGGAGTTACAGGAGTCAAGAGTCATGAAAGGCGGCCGCCGCCTACCAGCAGTGGCCCCCCATCCAGGCGAGGATGGTGGGCTGCGCGTCTGCGTCGACATACCAGGGCTCAACCGAGTCGCCTCTCTGGAGCGCCTCTAGCCCTCGCGAGTGGGGCGCTGTGGAGGCCCACCCCACAGCTATGTTCGCATGCCTTACGGCCTGCCGAGCGCGGCTGACGCGTACTAGCGCCTCATGAGGGGCATCATGGAGGCTCAAGAGGCCAGGCGTTCCACAGCCCTGGCGGAGATGGAGATGGTCCGCGAGAAGCCACCAGCGCCTCCGAAGCCTCCCGAGGCCCCTGGGCCTGGGGGCTCGTGAGGATCGGCTCCTGCAGCCCACCGAGCCTGCTACGTCAACGCTCCTTCGTCCTCAACATCATCAGGTGACACCTTTCTAGTTCTACTTCCAGCTGGGAGCGCCCCCCAGGCTACATTATTCCCAGGCCGCGTGGGTCCGTCCCTGCGGCGTGTATCCGCTTTTTATTCCATGTTGTTAGCTTACCTTGTTGGGGGTGCCCCTCGGGCTGCATGACCCCCCAAGTCGCTCGGGCCTGACCCAGTGATGTCCGCATTCCCAGCATCTATTTGAACGAATCCACTCCTTCGCGGCTAATGTGTTTTACCTAGTTGCCTGCTCAGCTGACGCCAACTAACAGAGCTGCTCCCAAACGGCACGACGCTTGCGCATGGGTCCGTCCCTGCAACGCCGATAAACCTGGATGGCTGAGCTCTGGCCGCGGCAGCCCCGCATAGCGTCACCTCGTCAAGCCTTCAGTGCCTCACTACCCCTCGGAAGCAACCAATGGCTGACTGTCAATTGTCATGGCAACCCCTTGTTTTTTCTATGGTGGACCAGCAGGACCTCCCGAAGGAGCTGCGTCAGGCGAGGCCCTTGCCGTGTCTCCTTCGCTCTAGTCCGTGCGAACCGCTTGCACGTTAAAGGGGGGGTGCCGGAGCATCGCGACTCAGGGCTCCTACTGGCTCTTCAGCCCTCACCCTCTGGCCTTGACCACGGCATCGCGACCTGGCATACCAGCGACGGCTGAGACTCGCTTGAGGGCCGGGACCCGAGGACGTAGAGCAGAAAGGGGAACAAAGGCGAGAGGGGAGAGACACGCGACGACCTCACCGAGCAACCTTGCGCCTGCCGATACACGGACCTGGTGACACACCAGAGAGCGTCCCCTGATCCTCGAGATAAGTCATCACCCGGAAGTGCCAGCTACCGTGGCACCATCCCCGCACCTAATGCCATCCCGTGTTAGCAACGCCACTCTCCTTTCTCACCAAACGACGGCTGCTTGGGCGCCAAAGGGGACCTCCTAAGCATCGCGACTCAGGGGCTCTTACCGGACTCCGGGTCGCTCACCTCCTGGCCTTGACCACGGCATCGCGACCTGGCATACCAGCGACGGCTGAAGCTGTCTTGGGACTGGGACCTGTCGGCGCAGAGCACCAAGCCCTCGTGAGGTTCGAAAGGGAGGACTGAGCTAAGACGGAATGGGCAACTCGCACAATTCTACGACAGGGGTTATATTAACAAAACAGGATCACAGGCACCTTACAAGCCCCCACGGGGCGCGTTTTTGATTCCTCGCAGGGAACAGATCCTAAAGGGACACAAACTACGCGCGTCCCAGCAAAAGACGCCATCATCAACAGTGGGCCATCAAGCACCGACGCCAACCCCATCCAGATCAGAGTCGGCGGCGGCCTGACGAGCCCGCCCTACTCCAGGAGCGGCGCCAGCTCGGGGCTCGTAGCTTCGCCGCTCGTCCCCGGAGTCGCGAAGAGCTCGCCGGAGTCGCTGGAAGCTCCGACGCCTCCACCACCTGAGGAGCCGCCAAGGGAGCAGTTGGCGGGCCCAGTCCTCGTCGCGGCAGGGTCCTGGCCACCTTCCCCGGGGCAGCACTCCAGCCGGTGCCCGCTCGCATCGAAGACCTTCAAGATCATCACCGAAGCACCGTCGTAATCCAAGTGGACCGCGAAGACGCCCCTTACCCTGCAAACCCGGGCGATCTCTCTCCAGCCCCGAGACATGTAGACCTCGCCCGGGGCAACGATCGCGACCTCCGCCTCGGTCGCGAGGGTGCTGCAGCCAGCGTGCTGCAGCCAGAGCTCCAGGGGCTCCCCCTGCGGGAAGATGGAGGCGAAGAAGGGAGGAAGGCGGATCCAAGACTGGAGAGGAATGGCGACGTGAAGCACGAACTCTCGGGAGGAGCCCTCGATGTGGACCCCAGGGGGGACGACCCACACCTTCGTGACCCGCCGGCGCCGATGGCGGCGCCGCCCGTGGCGGTCAGCATCAGCTCCTTCAGGGCCCTCGACGCGGGCGTACAATGGAAGCGGGAACCCTGGCGGTGCCCGCTCGCACAAAGGCCTCGACACCACCTGAAGGGCCCCCTCATCCGAGCCACGGGGGGCGAGCCGTTTCTTTGGCGGGAGTGGGTCTGGTTCCTCTCGGGGAGCCTTTCCCTTCTCTGCCGTCAAGAACCGGCGGATCGGAGCCATCACAGCAAGACGGAGCAAGGATCGGGAAGGAGAAGCAAGGAAGGATGGACTGGAAGGGCGCGCGCTGTTCCGTACTTATAGCCGGCAAAGGCCAACCGCCTACCTCCACGATCGCAGGTAATCATGACCCACTTTGCATGCAGGGACTTGTCCAATCCGTGCAGTTGCCAAGGCGCCATGGGGAAGTGGAGATGCCCACGTCCAATCAACTGCCACGTGGCGCCCAAGGCCGCAGACTGTTAGGGCCAGCGGCGCTTCGCTCTTGCCCTTCCGCCTCCCTGCACGGCCAAGTCCGGGCGCGCCTTGGGCCCGGGGGCTACTATCGGCGTTCTGGGAACGGGGGTCCCCAGACTTGCCTGCCTGCGGCCTGCGGCGTGGCTCAAAGGGGGGCCCAGCGCGACCCATCTTCACCAACACAAACCCAAGACCCTCGCGAGGGGCCAAGCCTCGCGGGGCGGACGACGCGGAGCTTCCTCAGGCACGGCCTCATCAGGCTGGCTCACGAGGAGGCGGAGAGATCAAGGTGGGGTACCTCACGAGGTGCCCATGACGCAAGCCATGACGACCAAGGGCGCCAGACGGGTGCCAGCCCGCACAGTGTCCTCCTTCCCTCTTTGGTGCAAGGGGGGCAAGCGCAGCCGCGGAGTACCGAGGCATCAGGCAAAGGTTGCCATTTCGGTGCAACGAGACCAAGACCAGGAGGACTATGAGACGGAGGTCACCGTGGAGCCCAAGACGGCGTCATCACCAGAGCTTTGCGCAGGCGAAGACTACTTTTGTCAGGATAGCTGGTACTAGCTGTCCCCCTTCAAATTAGCCCGCCATTGTTGGCTCCCTTCCCACTCGATATTTGGGAAGAGGACCAGGGCCTCTATAAATAGGATCATCCACCCGCAAGATACACGGACGGACAGACACACAGAGAAAGAGAGAGAGAAGATCAGAAAGAGAGAGAGAGAAAGGTGACTGAGCTCCTCCCAGCAGTTCATCGCCCCAGCCAAGAACAGACCCTCGCGAGGCTGTTCTTCCTTGTATTGTTCATCATCATCAGCCCAAGAGGCAATCCACCACGCCACACACTGGAGTAGGGTATTACACCACAACGGTGGCCCGAACCAGTATAAACCATGTGTCTCTTGTGTTGTTCTTTCCTTAGTTTAGATCCTAGCAAGGCGGGGGGGTGCAGGTAGGTAGGAGGCAAAATCTCCGCGCGCACCCCAGTGTTCGAACCTCAAGGGTCTGCCGGAACCCGAAATCCGACAACCATAGCAGCCACGTAAAACATGCAACAACAATTAGAGGACGTCTAACTTGTTTTTGTAGGGTATGCTATGTGATGTGATATGGCCAAAAGGATGTGACGAATTATATATATGTGATGTATGAGATTGATCATGTTCTTGTAATAGGAATCACGACTTGCATGTCGATGAGTATGACAACCGGCAGGAGCCATAGGAGTTGTCTTAATTTATTGTATGACCTGCGTGTCAATGAAAAACGCCATGTAATTAATTTACTTTATTGCTAACCGTTAGCCATAGTAGTAGAAGTAATAGTTGGCGAGACAACTTCATGAAGACACGATGATGGAGATCATGGTGTCATGCTGGTGACGAAGGTGATCATGCCGCGCCTCGAAGATGGAGATCAAAAGGCTCAAGATGATATTGGCCATATCATGTCACTTTATGATTTTCATGTGATGTTTGTCATGTTTACATCTTATTTGCTTAGAACGACGGTAGCATAAATAAGATGATCCCTCGCTAAAATTTCAAGAAAGTGTTCCCCCTAACTGTGCATCGTTGCGAAGGTTCATTGTTACGAAGCACCATGTGATGATCGGGTGTGATAGATTCTAACGTTCGCATACAACGGGTGTAAGCCAGATTTACACATGCGAAACACTTAGGTTGATGACTTGACGAGCCTAGCATGTACAGACATGGCCTCAGAACACAAGAGACCAAAAGGTCGAACATGAGTCGTATAGTAGATACGATCAACATGAAGATGTTCACCGATGATGACTAGTCCGTCTCACGTGATGATTGGACACGGCCTAGTTGACTCGGATCATGTATCACTTAGATGACTAGAGGGATGTCTATCTAAGTGGGAGTTCATTAAATAATCAGATGAACTTTCATGAACATAGTCAAAAGGTTTTTGCAAATTATGTCGTAGCTTACACTTTAGTTCTACTGTTTAAGATATGTTCCTAGAGAAGATTTAGTTGAAAGTTGATTGTAGAAACTATGCGGACTGGGTCCGTCAACTGAGGATTATCCTCATTGCTGCGCAGAAGGCTTATGTCCTTAATGCACCGCTCGGTGTGCTGAACCTCGAGTGTCGTCTATAGATGTTGGGAAGCATCTGACATACATGTTTTGATGACTACGTGATAGTTTAGTGCGTAATGCTAACAGTTTAGAATTGTGGCACCAAAGACGTTTTTGAAACGTCGCAGAACATATGAGATGTTCCAAAGACTGAAATTGGGATTTCAGACTAGTGCCCACGTCAAGAGGTATGAGACCTCTGACAAGTTTCTTAAGCCTGCAAACTAAGGGAGAAAAGCTCAATCGTTGAGCATGTGCTCAGATTGTCTGAGTACTATAATCGCTTGAATCGAGTGGGAGTTAATCTTCCAGATGAGATAGTGATGGTTCTCCATAGTCACTGCCACCAAGCTATTAGAGCTTCGTGATGAACTATAACATATCTGGGATAGACATGATGATCCTTGAGCAACTCGCGATGTTTGACACCGCGAAAGTAGAAATCAAGTAGGAGCATCAATTGTTGATGGTTAAACCACTAGTTTCAAGAAGGGCAAGGGAAAGAAGGGATACTTCATGAAACGTCAAATCAGTTGTTGCTCTAGTGAAGAAACCCAAGGTTGAACCCAAACCCGAGACTAAGTGCTTTTGTAATGAGGGGAACGGTCACTGAAGCAGAACTACCCTAGATACTTGGTAGATGAGAAGGCTGGCAAGGTCGATAGAAGTATTTTGAATATACGTTATATTATTGTACTCCTAGTAGCACCAGGGTAATAAATACCGGTTCGGTTGCTAAGTGTTAGTAACTCGAAATAAAAGGCTACGGAGACTAGCTAAAGGTGAGATGACGATATGTGTTGGAAGTGTTTCCAAGGTTGACGTGATCAAACATCGCACGCTCCCTCTACCATTGGGATTGGTGATAAACCTAAATAATTGTTATTTGGTGTTTGCGTTGAGCATAGACATGATTGGATTATGTTTATCGCAATACGGTTATTCATTTAAGGAGAATAATGGTTACTCTGTTTATTTGAATAATACCTTCAATGGTCCTGCACCTAAAATGAATGGTTTATTGAATCTCGATCGTAGTGATACACATGTTCATGCCAAAAGATATAAGATAGTAATGATAGTACCACATACGTGTGGCACTGCCATTTGAGTCATGTTGGTATAAAACGCATGAAGAAGCTCCATGTTGATGGATCTTTGGACTCACTCATTTTTGAAAAGATTGAGACATGCGAACCATGTCTATTGGTAGATATGCATGAAGAAACTCCATACAGATGGATCGTTTGGACTCACTTGATTTTGAATCACTTGAGACATGCAAATCATACCACATGGGCAAGATGACTGAAAGGCCTCGTTTTCAGTAAGATGGAACAAGAAAGCAACTTGTTGGAAGTAATACATTTTTGATGTGTGCGGTCCAATGAGTGCTGAGGCACGCAGTGGATATCGCTATGTTCTTACTTCACAGATGATTTGAGTAGATGCTGAGTATATTTACTTGATGAAACACAAGTCTGAATTATTGAAAGGTTTAAGTAATTTCAGAGTGAAGTTGAAGATCGTCGTGACAAGAGGATAAAATGTCTATGATATGATCATAGAGATGAATATCTGAGTTACGAGTTTGGCACACAATTAAGACATTGTGGAATTGTTTCACAACTAATACCTCCTGGGACACCATAGTGTGATGGTGTGTCCAAACATCATAACTGCACCCTATTGGATATGGTGCATACCATGATGTCTCTTATCGAACTACCACTATCATTTATGGGTTAGGCATTAGAGACAACCGCATTCACTTTAAATAGGGCACCACGCAATTCCATTGAGACGACACCGTATGAACTATGGTTTAGAAAAACCTAAGTTGTCGCTTCTTAAAAGTTTGGGGCTGCGACGCTTATGTGAAAAAGTTTCAGGATGATAAGCTCGAACCCAAAGCGGATAAATGCATCTTCATAGAATACCAAAATAGTTGGGTATACCTACTATTTCAGATCCGGAAGCATAAGTGATTGTTTCTAGAAACGGGTCCTTTCTCGAGGAAAAGTTTCCCTCTAAAGAATTGAGTGGGAGGATGATGGAGACTTGATGAGGTTATTGAACTGTCACTTTAACTAGTGTGTAGAAGGGAACAGGAAGTTGTTCCTGTGGCACCTACACCAATTGAAGTGGAAGCTTATGATAGTTATCATGAAACTTCGGATCAAGTCACTACCAAACCTCATAGGTCGACAAGGATGTGTACTACTTTAGAGTGGTACATAATCCTGTCTTGGAAGTCATGTTGCTAGACAACAATGAACCTATGAGCTATGTAGAAGTGATGGTGGGCCCGGATTCCGACGAATGGCTCGAGGCCATAAAATCTGAGAGAGGATCCATGTATGAAAACAAAGTATAGACTTTGGAAGAACTACTTGATGGTCGTAAGGCTGTTGGGTGCAGATGGATTTTAAAAGGAAGACGAACAATGATGGTAAGTGTCACCATTAAGAAAGCTCGACTTGTCATTAAGATGTTTTCCGACAAGTTCAAGGAGTTGACTACGATGAGACTTTCTCACTCATAGCGATGCTAAGAGTCTGTTGGAATTATGTTAGCAGTTACTACATTATTTATGAAATCTTGCAGATGGGATGTCAAAACATTGTTTCCTCAACGATTTTCTTGAGGAAAGGTTGTATGTGATACAACCAGAAGGTTTTGTCAATCCTGAAAGATGCTAACAAGAATGCAAACCTCCAGCAATCCTTCTAAGGACTGGAGTAAGCATCTCGGAGTTGGAATGTACACTTTGATGAGATGATCAAAGATTTTGGGTTTATACAAAGTTTATGATAAACTTGTATTTCCAAAGAAGTGAGTGGGAGCACTATAGAATTTTTGATGAGTATATGTTGTTAACATATTGTTGATCAGAAATGATGTAGAATTTCTGGAAAGCATACAAGGTTATTTGAAAAGTGTTTTTCAGTGGAAAACCTAGATTAAGCTACTTGAACATTGAGCATCAAGATCTATAAGGATAGATCAAAAACGCTTAATAGTACTTCCAAATGAATACATACCGTGACAAGATTTTGAAGGAGTTCAAAATAGATCAGCAAAGGAGTTCTTGGCTGTGTTACAAGGTGTGAGTATTGAGTAAGACTCAAGACCTGACTACGGCAGAAGAGAGAGAAAGGACGAAGGTCGTCCCCTATGCTTTAGACGTAGGCTCTACAGTATGTTATGCTGTGTACTGCACCTGAAGTGTGCCTTGCCATGAGTCAGTAAAGGGGTACAAGAGTGATCCAGGAATGGATCACATGACAGCGGTCGAACTTATCCTTAGTAACTAGTGGACTGATACGTCTCCAACGTATCTATAATTTTTGATTGCTCCATGCTATATTATCTACTGTTTTGGACTATATTGGGCTTTATTTTCCACTTTTATATTATTTTTGGAACTAACCTATTAACCGGAGGCCCAGCCCAGAATTGCTATTTTTTGGCTATTTCAGTGTTTCGGAGAAACAGAATATCAAACGGAGTCCAAACAGAATAAAATCTTCGGGAACGTGATTTTCTCACCAAACGTGATCCAGGAGACTTGGACCCTACTCCAAGGAGTCAAAGAGGAGGTCACGAGGGTGGGGGGGTGCCCCCCCCTAGGGCGCGCCCCCTGCCTCATGGGCCCCTTGGTGCTCCACCGACGTACTCCTTCCTCCTATATATACCTACATACCCCCAAACAATCAGAACATAAGCCAAAAACCTAATTCCACCGCCGCAACTTTCTGTATCCACGAGATCCCATCTTGGGGCCTGTTCCGAAGCTCCACCGAAAGAGGGCCATCATCACGGAGGGCTTCTACATCATCATAGCCCCTCCGATGAAGTGTGAGTAGTTTACCTCAGATCTTCGGGTCCATAGTTAGTAGCTAGATGGCTTCTTCTCTCTCTTTGAATGTCAATACAAAGTTCTCCCCCTCTCTTGTGGAGATCTATTCGATGTAATCTTCTTTTTGCGGTGTGTTTGTTGAGAACGATGAATTGTGGGTTTATGATCAAGTCTATCTATGAATAATATTTGAATCTTCTCTGACTTCTTTTATGTATGATTGGTTATCTTTGCAAGTCTCTTCGAATTATCCGTTTGGTTTGGCCAACTAGATTGGTAGTTCTTGCCATGGGAGAAGTGCTTAGCTTTGGGTTCGATCTTGCGGTGTCCTTTCCCAGTGACAGAAGGGGCAGCAAGGCACGTATTGCATCGTTGCCATCGAGGATAACAAGATGGGGTTTATTTCATATTGCATGAATTTATCTCTCTACATCATGTCATCTTGCTTAAGGCGTTACTCTTATTTTTAACTTAATACTCTAGATGCATGCTGGATAGGTCGATGAGTGGAGTAATAGTAGTAGATGCAGAATCGTTTCGGTCTACTTGTCACGGACGTGATGCCTATATACATGATCATGCCTAGATATTCTCATAACTATGCTCAATTCTGTCAATTGCTCAACAGTAATTTGTTCACCCATCGTAGAATACTTATGCTCTTGAGAGAAGCCACTAGTGAAACCTATGGCCCCCGGGTCTATTCTCATTATATCAATCTCCATCACTTTAATCTTGCTTTGCCTTTTACTTTGCTTTTACTTTTTACTTTGCATCTTTATACCAAAAATACCAAAAATATTATATCTATCAGATCTCACTCTCGTAAGTGACCGTGAAGGGATTGACAACCCCTAATCGCGTTGGTTGCGAGTAGCTATCGTTTTGTGTAGGTACGAGGGACTTGAGCGTGGCCTCCTACTGGATTGATACCTTGGTTCTCAAAAACTGAGGAAATACTTACGCTACTCTATTGCATCATCCCTTCCTCTTCGGGGAAAACCAACGCAAGCTCAAGACGTAGAAAGAAGGATTTCTGGCGCCGTTGCCGGGGAGTCTACGCAAAAAGTCAACATACCAAGTACCCATCACAATCCCTATCTCTCGCATTACATTATTTGCCATTTGCCTCTCGTTTTCCTCTCCTCACTTCACCCTTGCCATTTTGTTCGCCCTCTCTCTCTATCCTCCCTCTCTATTTGCCTCTTTTGCCTGTTTGCTCTTGTTTGCTTGTGTGCTAGTTTGCTTGCTTGTCACCATGGCTAGTCTCATATCTTCTCTGTTGTCTCCCGAGAGTGAAGTTCTAAATTTTAAACAAAGGGAGGGAGAAAATCTAAAAGATGCTTGGTATAGAATTTGCAATGCTCAAAATAGATCTACCAGGAAGCAATCTACCTTAGTTCTTCTCCGCAATTTTTATGAAGGTGTTAATCCTTGGTATAGATATATCCTCGATACCATTACCAGAGGGAACTTCTTGGGTAGCCATACTTTTGATTCTTATAATGCTATGTTAAATTTATTTGGCTCACCACCTCTTTTGGTTAATGGAACCATGTTAACTTTGGAACATGTCATGCAAAGACTTGAAATTATTGAAAATAAAGTTGCTACTATTGAATTAATTGAAAATATAGATAAAAATATCCGCAATCAAATTACTCAATATGGATCTAAGGTAGGAATGACTTTGAAAAATATTAAGGAAAAAGAACCCATAGTTAATGAGAAGATAAACTTAGATTCTACTAGAATTGATAAACTTGAGGGTATCATTACAAACTTGGGAACTGCTTTTTCTTCCGTAAAGAATACTCCACGTCTTCGTACTAAAATTTCCAAGCTTATGTATGTTCCTAAAAATAAGGGTGAATCATCTAGTAAGGAAACTGCGGATCTTAAATCTATAAGTATTCATCCCAATCTTTTTGCTATCATTAAGGAACCGATTGCTACAAATGAATTTGTCGATATTCTGCCTAAAAGTTTGATAATCACTAGAAAGAAATAAATTCCTAAGGGAAATAGATGCCTCGTCTAAGAATTGCCTACCAAAGATGGCAATACCTAGATCTATCCTCGCTTTTATTCCTAGCTAGGGGCGTTAAACGATAGCGCTTGTTGGGAGGCAACCCAATTTTATTTTTATTCTTTGCTTTTTGCTCCTGATTAGTAATAAATAAATTATTTAGACTCTGTTTTGTTGTGTTTTTTGTGTTTAATTAGTGTTTGTGCCAAGTAGAACCGTTGGGAAGACTTGGGGAAAGTCTTGTTGAACTTGCTGTAAAAAACAGAAACTTTAGCGCTCACGAGAACTGCTGTCATTTTTATTTGAAGAGTGCTATTTAGTTAATTCTTTTTGCAGATGATTAATAGATAAATTCCTCACGTCCATCAATTTATTTTAGAATTTTAGGGGTTCCAGATCTTGCGCTAGCTACAGATTACTACAGACTGTTCTGTTTTTGATAGATTCTGTTTTTCGTGTGTTGTTTGCTTATTTTGATGAATCTATGGCTAGCAAAATAGTTTATAATCCATAGAGAAGTTGGAATACAGTAGGTGTAACACCAATATAAATAAATAATGAGTTCATTACAGTACCTTGAAGTGGTCTTTTGTTTTCTTTCGCTAACGGAGCTCACGAGTTTTCTATTTTGAGTTTTGTGTTGTGAAGTTTTCAAGTTTTGGGTGAATTCTTTTGATGGATCATGGAACAAGGAGTGGCAAGAGCCTAAGCTTGGGGATTCCCATGGCACCCCCAAGATAATCCAAGGACACCAAAAAGTCAAAGCTTGGGGATGCCCCGGAAGGCATCCCCTCTTTCGTCCACTTCCATCGGTAATTTACTTGGAGCTATATTTTTATTCACCAACATGATATGTGTTTTGCTTGGAGCGTCTTGTATTATTTGTGTCTTTGTGTCTTAGTATGCCACAATCATCCTTGTTGTACACACCTTTTGAGAGAGCCATACATGAATTAAAATTTGATAGAATACTCTATGTGCTTCACTTATATCTTTTGAGCTATGTAGTTTTGCTCTATGTGCTTCACTTATATCTTTTGAGCTGTGTAGTTTTGCTCTATGTGCTTCACTTATATCTTTTGAGCGTTATAATTTTGCTCTATGTGCTTCACTTAGATCTTTTAGAGCACGGTGGTGGATTTGTTTTAAAGAAACTATTGATCTCTCATGCTTCACTTAAATTATTATGAGAGTCTCTTAATAGCATGGTAATTTGCTTAATAATAATATGCTTGGTATTCAAGATTTGTGAAACTTTCTTTTGAGTGTGTTGAATAATAAGAAAAGATTGAAGCATGATAATTGTTTTGAGATATGGAGGTGATAATATTAAAAGTCATGCTAGTTGAGTAGTTGTGAATTTAAAGAATACTTGTGTTAAAGTTTGTGATTCCCGTAGCATGCACGTATGGTGAACCGTTATGTGATGAAGTCGGAGCATGATTTATTTATTGATTGTCTTCCTTATGAGTGGCGGTCGGGGATGAGCGATGGTCTTTTCCTACCAATCTATCCCCCTAGGAGCATACGCGTAATACTTTGCTTTGATAACTTCTAGATTTTTGCAATAAGTATATGAGTTCTTTATGACTAATGTTGAGTCCATGGATCATACACACTCTCACCCTTCCACCTTTGCTAGCCTCTCTAATACCGCGCACCTTTCGCCGGTATCATACACCTACCATATACCTTCCTCAAAACATCCACCATACCTACCTATTATGGCATTTCCATAGCCATTCTAAGATATATTTCCATGCAACTTTCACCGTTCCGTTTATCATGACACACTCCATCATTGTCATATTGCATATCCCGGTACACCACCGGAGGCATTCATATAGAGTCATATTTTGTTCTAAGTATTGAGTTGTAAGAAAAATAAAAGTGTGATGCTCATCATTATTAGAGCATTGTCCCAGTGAGGAAAGAATGATGGAGACTATGATTACCCCATAAGTCGGGATGAGACTCCGGACGAAAAATAAAATAAATAAATAAAGAGGTCAAAGAAGCCCAAATAAAAATAGGCCATAAAAAAAGAGAAAAGGCCCAAATAAATAAATAAATAAAATGAGAGAAAAAGAGAGAAGGGACAATGTTACTATCCTTTTACCACACTTGTGCTTCAAAGTAGCACCATGATCTTCATAGTAGAGAGTCTCTCATGTTATCACTTTCATATACTAGTGGGAATTTTTCATTATAGAACTTGGCTTGTATATTCCAATGATGGGCTTCCTCAAATTGCCCTAGGTCTTCATGAGCAAGCAAGTTGGATGCACACCCACTTAGTTTCTTTTTGAGCTTCCATATACTTATAGCTCTAGTGCATTCGTTGCATGGCAATCCCTACTCACTCACATTGATATCTATTGATGGGCATCTCCATAGCCTGTTGATACGTCTAGTTGATGTGAGACTATCTACTCCTTTTTGTCTTCTCCACAACCACCATTCTATTCCACCTATAGTGCTATATCCATGGCTCATGCTCATGTATTGCGTGAAGATTGAAAAAGTTTTGAGAAAGTTAGAGTATGAAACAATTGCTTGGCTTGTCATCGGGGTTGTGCATGATTTAAATATTTTGTGTGGTGAAGATAGAGCATAGCCAGACTATATGATTTTGTAGGGATAACTTTCTTTGGCCATGTTATTTTGAGAAGACATAATTGCTTTGTTAGTATGCTTGAAGTATTATTATTTTTATGTCAATATAAACTTTTGTCTTGAATCTTTCGAATCTGAATATTCATATCACAATAAAGAAGATTTGCATTGAAATTATGCCAAGTAGCACTCCGCATCAAAAATTCTCTTCTTATCATTTACCTACTCGAGGACGAGCAGGAATTAAGCTTGGGGATGCCTGATACGTCTCCAACGTATCTATAATTTTTGATTGCTCCATGCTATATTATCTACTGTTTTGGACTATATTGGGCTTTATTTTCCACTTTTATATTATTTTTGGGACTAACCTATTAACCTGAGGCCCAGCCCAGAATTGTTGTTTTTTGCCTATTTCAGTGTTTCAGAGAAACAGAATATCAAACGGAGTCCAAACGGAATAAAATCTTCAGAAACGTGATTTTCTCACCAAACGTGGTCCACGAGACTTGGACCCTACTCCAAGGAATCAAAGAGGAGGTCACGAGGGTGGGGGGCACCCCCTTAGGACGCGCCTCCCTACCTCGTGGGCCCCTCGGTGCTCCACCGACGTACTCCTTCCTCCTATATATACCTACGTACCCCCAAACGATCAGAACAGGAGCCAAGAACCTAATTCCACCACCGCAACTTTCTATATCCACGAGATCCCATCTTGGGGCCTGTTTCGGAGCTCCGCTGGAAGAGGGTCGTCATCACGGAGGGCTTCTACATCATCATAGCCCCTCCGATGAAGTGTGAGTAGTTTACCTCAGACCTTCGGGTCCATAGTTAGTAGCTAGATGGCTTCTTCTCTCTCTTTGAATCTCAATACAAAGTTCTCCCCCTCTCTTGTGGAGATCTATTCGATGTAATCTTCTTTTTGCGGTGTGTTTGTTGAGACCGATGAATGGTGGGTTTATGATCAAGTCTATCTATGAATAATATTTGAATCTTCTCTGAATTCTTTTATGTATGATTGGTTATCTTTGCAAGTCTCTTCGAATTATCTGTTTGGTTTGGCCAACTAGATTGGTAGTTCTTGCCATGGGAGAAGTGCTTAGCTTTGGGTTCGATCTTGCGGTGTCCTTTCCCAGTGACAGAAGGGGCAGCAAGGCACGTATTGCATCATTGCCATCGAGGATAACAAGATGGGGTTTATTTCATATTGAATGAATTTATCTCTCTACATCATGTCATCTTGCTTAAGGCGTCACTCTGTTTTTAACTTAATACTCTAGATGCATGCTGGATAGAGGTCGATGAGTGCAGTAATAGTAGTAGATGCAGAATCATTTCGGTCTACTTGTCATGGACGTGATGCCTATATACATGATCATGCCTAGATATTGTCATAATTATGCTCAATTCTGTCAATTGCTCAATAGTAATTTGTTCACCCACCGTAGAATACTTATGCTCTTGAGAGAAGCCACTAGTGAAACCTATGGCCCCCAGGTCTATTCTCATCATATCAATCTCCATCACTTTAATCTTGCTTTGCCTTTTACTTTGCTTTTACTTTTTACTTTGCATCTTTATACCAAAAATATTATATCTATCAGATCTCACTCTCATAAGTGACCGTGAAGGGATTGACAACCCCTAATCGCGTTGGTTGCGAGTAGCTATTATTTTGTGCAGGTACGAGGGACTTGAGCGTGGCCTCCTACTGGATTGATACCTTGGTTCTCAAAAACTGAGGGAAATACTTACGCTACTCTGCTGCATCATCCCTTCCTCTTTGGGGAAAACCAACGCAAGCTCAAGACGTAGCATGGACTAAGGAATTTTCTCGATTATGGAGGTGGTAAAAGAGTTCGTCGTAAAGGGTTACGTCGATGCAAACTTTGACACTAATCCAGATGACTCTGAGTAGTAAACAGGATTCGTATAGTAGAGCAGTTATTTGGAATAGCTCCAAGTAGCACGTGGTAGCTGCATCTACAAGATGACATAGAGATTAGGAAAGCACACATGGATCTGAAAGGTTCAGACCCATTAACTAATAAACCTCTCTCACAAGCGAGATATGAACAAACCCCATGGGTGTTGGATTCATTACAATCACATAGTGATGTGAACTAGATTATTGACTCTAGTGCAAGTGGGAGACTGTTGGAAATATGCCCTAGAGGCAATAATAAAATGGTTATTATTGTATTTCCTTGTTCATGATAATTGTCTATTGTTCATGCTATAATTGTATTAACCGGAAACCGTAATACATGTGTGAATACATAGACCACAACATGTCCCTAGTAAGCCTCTAGTTGACTAGCTCGTTGATCAATAGATGGTTATGGTTTCCTGACCATGGACATTGGATGTCATTGATAACAGGATCACATCATTAGGAGAATGATGTGATGGACAAGACCCAATCCTAAGCATAGCACAAGATCGTGTAGTTTGTTTGCTAAGAGCTTTTCTAATGTCAAGTATCATTTCCTTAGACCATGAGATTGTGCAACTCCCGGATACCGTAGGAATGCTTTGGGTGTAACAAACATCACAACATAACTGGGTGGCTATAAAGGTGCACTACAGGTATCTCCGAAAGTGTTTGTTGGGTTGGGACGAATCGATACTCGGATTTGTCACTCCGTATGACGGAGAGGTATCTCTGGGCCCACTCAGTAATGCATCATCATAATGAGCTCAATGTGACTAAGGAGTTAGCCACGGGATCATGCGTTACGGAACGAGTAAAGTGACTTGCCGGTAACGAGATTGAACGAGGTATTGGGATACCGATGATCGAATCTCGGGCAAGTAACATACTGATTGACAAAGGGAATTAGATACGGGATTGATTGAATCCCCGACATCGTGGTTCATCCGATGAGATCATCGTGGAACATGTGGGAGCTAATATGGGTATCCAGATCCCGCTATTGGTTATTGGACGGAGAGATGTATTGGTCATGTCTGCATGGTTCCCGAACCCGTAAGGTATACGCACTTAAGGATCGGTGACGCTAGAGTTGTTATGGGAAATAGTATGTGGTTATCGAAGGTTGTTCAGAGTCCTGGATGAGATCCTGGACATGACGAGGAGTTCCGGAATGGTCTGGAGGTGAAGATCGATATATTGTACGAAGGGTATTGGAGTCCGGAATTGTTCCGGGGGTACCGGGTGACGACCAACGTGTCTAAAAGGGGTTTCGGAGGCCCCGGCAAGTGTTGGCGGGGGGGGCTTATGGGCCAAGGGGAAGGGGCACACCAGCCCACTAAGGGGTTGTGCTCCCCTCCCACCCCATCTCACGTAACCAAGAGAGGTGGGGCTGCCTCCCCTAGGGCAGCCTCCCCTCCTGGCTTGGGGGGCAAGTCTCCTAGGGGTGGGGGCGCCCAAAACCCATCTAGGGTTCCCTCCCTGGCCGCCGCCCCTCCCCAAGATGGGATCTGAAGGGGCCGGCCCCCTCTCCCCTTCTCCTATAAATAGTGGGGGTGGGAGGGCTGCTAGAGACAACAGACCCTTCCCCTGGCGCAACCCCTCCCTCCTCCAACTCTTCCTTCTCCTCCGTAGAGCTTGGCGAAGCCCTGCAGGAATACCACAAGCTCCACCACCACGTCGTCATGCTGCCGGAGTTCTCCCTCAACCTCTCCTCTCCCCTTGCTGGATCAAGAAGGAGGAGATGTCCTCGGGCTGTACGTGTGTTGAAAACGGAGGCGCCGTTGTTCGGCGCTTAGATCGGAATTGACCACGATCTGAATCGCTGTGTTTACGACTCCACCAACTGCGTTCTTGCAACGCTTCCGCTTAGCGATCTTCAAGGGTGTGAAGATGCACTCTCTCTATTTCTCATTGCTAGTATCTCCTAGATTGATCTTGGTGACACGTAGGAAAATTTTGAATTATTGCTACGTTCCCCAACAGATACTAAGGATCAAACCCTAATAAAACTAACTCGATTACATGATAAATCTCATCCAACCCATCACCGTCCAGCAAGCCTATGATGGAATTACTCACGCACGGTGGTGAGCATCATGAAATTGGTGATGGAGGAAGGTTGATGATGATGATGATGATGGCGACGGATTCCCCTCTCCGGAGCCCCGAACGAACTCCAGATCAGCCCTCCCGAGGGAGTTTAGGGCTTGGCGGTGACTCTGTATCGTAAAACGCGATGGATCCTTCTCCCTGGTTTCTTTCTCCCTGAAAGTGAATTTATGGAGTCGGGGTTGAGGTCGGTGGAGCGTTAGGGGGCCCACGAGGCAGGGGCGTGCCCAGGGGGTAGGGCGCGCCCCCCACCCTCGTGGGCAGGTGGAGACCCCCCTGACGTGGATCTTCCTTCCAGTATTTTTTATTTATTCCAAAATAATTCTCCATTCATTTTTAGGTCATTCCGAGAACTTTTATTTCTCCACAAAAATAACACCATGCCAATTCTGCTGAAACCAGCGTCAGTCCGGGTTAGTTCCATTCAAATCATGCAAGTTAGAGTCCAAAACAAGGGCAAAAGTGTTTGGAAAAGTAGATACGACGGAGACATATCACACATATTTGATGAGAAATCTCAAAAGCGAGCTGGGAAGAGGAAGAAAGAGAGGGCGTAAGAGCAACGGGAAAGATAACATAGAGGAAATCCTAACTTTACTGGTTCTTTACCTCTTTACTTGAGGTGGAAATTCAGTTTCGCATTTACCAATGCCTCTCATTCCTATTGTTCTTAGGCGCCCCTTCCTATTCCTTTCTGTTTGCTAAATAACTTTAGGAAATAAAAGAAAACATACATATGCATATATTCATTTGATATAAGATGTCCATTGTAAGGCGTGAAAAGGAAGAAACGGGACCTAAGAGTAGTGGACATGGAAACATGACGTAATGCTAAAGCTATCGCAGTTCCTAGTGCAACGTAGAAAGAGGTGTCGCTTGAGTTTTCTTCATGCCTCCCATGCCTATTGTTCTTTGGTGCTCCCTTGCTCTTTTTTGTTTTGTTGCAGAACATGAGACAGATTCATAGTATAATATGATTTGATTGGAGTTCATTCACCCTACATAGTTATATTTCAAATTTTGGTGTTAAATGGCACACCTATTTAGTTCTATATTATTTTGAAAATGGGTTGTTATCATGTAAAAACAATTAATCTACGTTTCAGGTTAATAGATTTGAAATATACATCTCTATATCTGAAAGAGGGCCTTTGTATAAATATATACAAGCACATTTTGACAGTAAACAAGATGAGGCACACAACTTTAACACATAGAATGGTACACTAGTTCATTATGTTGAACTCATGCTGGAGACTAAATCACATCAATGACACACCACTGTTGACCAATGTAATTAAGAGTACGAGCGTAATTCAAAGTGAAAAACATGGTAATCTGCACACAAAATATGTAACAATATATGCATTGCAGATTATTTCTATCATCAATTCCTAATGAGTTCACATGTGAGAGCGGACTAATGGAAAGCTAGCAACAAAGAACCTTGAATGCAACAAGATATATCTTGTAACGCCCACAATGCGGCTATATCTCCCACGTGTCGAAGCACGACTTAGAGGCATAACCGCATTGTAAGCAATGTCGCAAGTGGGGTAATATTCACACAACCCATGTACTGAATAAGGAAAGAGGTACATAGTTGGCTTACAATCGCCACGTCACACAATAGCATAAATATAACATTACAATCATCCAGATACAATCAAGGTCCGACTACGGAACCAAAATAAAGACAACCCCAAATGCATAATGTCCCCGATCGCCCCAACTGGGCTCCACTACTGATCGTCTGGAAAGGAAACGTAGTATCGTCCTGAGTCCTCATCGAACTCCCACTTGAGCTTAGTCGAATCTCCTGGAATGGCATCATCGGTCCCTGCATCTGGTTTTGGAAGTAATCTGTGAGTCACGGGGACTCAGCAATTTCACACCCTCGCGATCAAGACTGTTTAAGCTTATAGGTAGGTAAAAGGTATGAGGTGGAGCTGCAGCAAGCACTAGCATATATGGTGGCTAACATACGCAAATGAGAGCGAGAAGAGAAGGCAAAGGCACGATTCGATAAACTATGATCAAGAAGTGATCCTAGAACAACCTACGTTCAAGCATAACACTAGACCGTGTTCTCTTCCCAGACTCCGCCGAAAAGAGACCATCACGGCCACACACTCTGTTGATTCATATTAATTAAGTTAAGTTTCAGGTTTTCTACAACCGGACATTAACAAATTCCCATCTGCCCATAACCGCGGGCACGGCTTTCGAAAGTTCAAATCCCTGCAGGGGAGTCCCAACTTAGCCCATCACAAGCTCTCACGGTCAAGGAAGGCTATTCCTTCTCCCAAGAAAATCCGATCAGACTCGGAATCCCGGTTACAATACATCTCGACAATGGTAAAACTAAACCAGCAAAGTCGTCCGATGTGCCGACAAATCCCAATAGGAGTCGCACGTATCTCGTTCTCAGGGCACACCGGATAGGTCAAGCTACGAGTAAAAACCAACCCTCGAGTTGCCCCGAGGTGGCCCCGCAGGCTGCCCATTTCGGACCAACACTCAGAGGAGCACTGGCCCAGGGGGGGTTTAAAATAAAGATGACCCTTGAGTCCGCGAAACCCAAGGGAAAAAGGCTAGGTGGCAAATGGTAAAACCAAGGTTAGGCCTTGCTGGAGGAGTTTTTTTCAAGGCGGACTGTCAAGGGGTTCCCATTATAACCCAACCGTGTAAGGAACACAAAATCAAGGAACATAACACCAGTATGACGGAAACTAGGGCGGCAAGAGTGGAATAAAACACCAGGCATAAGGTCGAGCCTTCCACCCTTTACCAAGTATACAGATGCATTAAAATAGACAAGATATATAATGATATCCCAACAATAAACATGTTCCAACAAGGAACAAACTCCAAACTTCACCTGCAACTAGCAACGCTATAAGAGGGGCTGAGCAAAGCGGTAACATAGCCAAACAACGGTTTGCTAGGACAAGGTGGGTTAGAGGTTTGACATGGCAATATGGGAGGCATGATAAGAAAGTGGTAGGTATCGTAGCATAGGCATAGAAAAAGAGCGAGGATCAAGCAAGCAAAGATAGAAGTGATTTCGAGGGTATGGTCATCTTGCCTGCAAAGTTCTCCGAGTTGACGTAAGCTTGATCCTCGTAAACGTTCTCAACGAGTTCCTCGATCACGTACTCGTCTCCCGGCTCTACCCAAAGAAAGAACACAAGCAAAGGGAGACACAATCAACCACGATGCAATGCGCAGGCAACATGATGCAAAACATGGCATGATATGCGGGATGTGATATGCGATGCATATGCGTGCTTTGGAAAGGAGAGATTTACCCTGGCCTCAACTTGGAAAACCAAGAGTGCCACTGGAAAGATGAGTTGATTTCGGTCGAAATCGATATAAAGATCACCAAAATCGGATGCACGGTTTGCAAATGGCAAGCAAAACAAATATGGCACCGATCTGCGATTAACAGCACGAGGCCATCTAAATGCATCAAAAACAACAAGCTAGTACACTCTAACATGAAAACAAATCACATGGCAGTGATCCACTCAATATGCTTGACAAAAGATGAACACTCAGCTACGGCTAATTCACACAATAACAGGTTCAAATAAGCATGGAAAAAGTGCAAAAGATAACATGTCAGGAATTTAACATCAGGAAGCAATGTTTAGAGCAAGATAAAAACATGCTATAGGAACATATCATGGAAAATCAAGGCATGGCATGAAGCTACTCAAAGCATAAAACAAAAGTCCCTTACTGACCATGAGCCAAAAGGGATCAGAAAATACAATGGCAACCATGTGAACATAGCAACTTACGTTAACAGATTCAGACTTAGCAGAAAACTGGAACATGACAAAACAGATTCACGTAGGCATGTTTACGAGCTCGATGCACTCACCACAAGGCATTGCATGACAAACTAAGCATACACCCAGCAAGTAGAGATGGCATAGAAGCTAAACATGGCAAGAACAACCTCATAGCATGCACGGATCAACTACAACAACCTCGGCAAAATTGCTTAACATGTATACAATCTGCCTGGAACATTTTATAGCAAAAATGGAGCAAGATTGGGGCATGCTAGGGTGCTCCATAATTGCAAACAAAGACATGGATGGATAGAGCACAACAATATCTACAAAACATCCTTACTGATCATGCCAAAAGAGGCATGGATCACCCTGCAGCAACATGAATACATGGCATAAAAATATTAACAGGGAAAAGACTTAGAAGATTTCTAAGTCCCTAAAATCAGCAACATTACGAGGGCTACTTTGCATGCTTGTGCTAGCCACCACAGAGATCACAAAAATACATGGCATACACCCCTATAAATATGGCATGGAATACTTCAAAACACATGTAGGGCTCAAGTTCATAGGAGGCACACATTAAACATGGCAAAAATGACAAATGTCCAATTACTGGTAAGAACCGGAAACTAACATTGCATAGCACTCTTGCAACAGTATTTAGGGCATCAAGATGAACTCAAATGAACATGGTGCAATGGAATGAAATGAAGTACTCGTCGAGACGAACAATTTGACATGCTAGACGCCCAAAACGAAGCCACGGATGCAGAGTTATGATGCGATGAAAAACGCTAAAAATTACTGGGACTGAGGCAAAAAGTCAACCCTCTCTCAGATCTAGGGTTTGCACGCGGATCGAAGATCGCCGGGGAGCTCGCCGGAGTTTGAAGAAGCTCGCCGGATGAGGGGACTTGCCGGACTTGGGCGTCGGAGGGCGGCGTGGCGTTGGTTCGGTACGGCGCCGGCGATGACCTCCGGCGGCGCAGCGAGGTCGGGCGGCGAGGCGGCGCGGCAAGCCGCGGCCGGTAAGGAGGCGGCGACCGGACTTGGTGGCGGGGACGGCAGGGCGATGCGGGTGGCGGCGCTGTAGGCAGGCGGCGGGGCGGAGCGGATCGGGGATGCGAGCCGGGAGGGCACGCGGCGGGCTTCGGCGGACTGGCACGGTTGGTGGCGAAGTGGGCGCCGGCTCGGGGACACGTGGCGCCCGCGGGTTGGATGGCGCGGTAGCGGGGACGACGTGGCGCGATGCGATTGGCCGAGGCGACGTGGCTGGAGGCGGTGGACACATCCGGCGCGGCGTGGACGCGTCCGGCGGCGCGAGGGGAAGGATTTTAGGGTTTCGTCCGTGAATTTTTGGAGGGGAGTCTATATTTATAGGTAGAGGGAGCTAGGAGGCTCCAAATTGAGCATGGTTTGAGGCCACGCGATCGTGATCGAACAACCGAGATGATGGAGGGGGTTTTGGGCCACTTTGGAGAGGTGTTGGGCTGCAACACACACGAGGCCTTCTCGGTTCCTCGGTTAACCATTGGAGTAACAAACGAAGTCCAAATGGCACGAATCTTGACAGGCGGTCTACCGGTAGTGAACCAAGGCTGCTTGCCAAGTCTCATTCCAATCCGAGAACGTTTAACACCCGCACACGAAAAGAGGTAAAAGGGGACACCGGAGGACAGAGGAGCGCCGGAATGCAAAACGGACAACGGGGAAAATGCTCGGATGCATGAGATGAACACGTATGCAAATGCGATGCACATGATGACATGATATGAGATGCATGACAAAGACAAAAGCAACACGAAGCCAAAACCCAACAACGAGGAAATTAACATAACTTAGTGCCAAAAATGGCAAGAGTTGGAATACAAATATGGGAGGTTACATACGGGGCGTTACAACACTCCACCACTACGAAAGGATCTCGTCCCGAGATCTTGGACTGGAAAAACTCAAGATATTTGGAACGGAGGTGGTCCTCGCGTTCCCAGGTGGCTTCATGGTCGGAATGATGTTTCCACTTGACTTTCAGGAATTTGATAGACTTGTTGCGAGTCTTGCGCTCAGTTTCTTCAAGAATAGCAATGGGGTGCTCATTATAAGACAGGTCTTCTTGGAGATCAATCTCTTCAAAGTTGAAGGTGCGGTCAGGAGTCTTGAAACACTTGCGGAGCTGAGACACATGAAACACGTCGTGCACATTTGCAAAGTTGGATGGAAGCTCAAGTTGATAGGCGAGATCGCCTCTTTTGCCAACGATCTTGAAAGGACCCACGTATCTAGGGGCAAGCTTCCCTTTGATACCGAAGCGACGAGTACCTTTCATTGGAGAGACGCGGAGGTAGACATGGTCTCTGATCTCGAAAGCCAAGTCATGATGCTTGCTATCGTAGTAACTCTTCTGGCGCGATTGCGCGTCTTTGAGATTTTCACGAATGACTTTGCACATTTCTTCAGCCTCTGTGATCAAGTCATTTCCAAGAAGTTGGCGTTCACCAGTCTCTGACCAGTTAAGAGGAGTACGGCACTTCCTGCCATAGAGAATCTCAAATGGGGCCTTGCCCGAACTCGCTTGGAAGCTGTTGTTGTAGGAGAACTCGGCATATGGAAGACAATCTTCCCACTTCATACCGAAAGAAATGACACAAACCCTGAGCATATCTTCAAGAATTTGATTGACTCGCTCGACTTGGCCACTGGTTTGAGGATGAAAAGTTGTGCTGAAGTGAATGTTGGTGCCCATGGCCTTCTGGAAGGAATCCCAGAACTTAGAGGTAAAGATGCTTCCAAGATCTGAAGATATCAACTGCGGAATGCCGTGCAGAGAGACAATCCTGGAGGTATATAGCTCTGGCAACTGAGCTACTGTGATAGACTCTTTGATAGGCAGAAAATGAGCCACTTTAGTGAGCTTGTCGATGACAATGAAGATAGCATCATTGCCACGCTTGGACTTTGGAAATCCAGTCATGAAGTCCATCTCAATATGGTCAAACTTCCATTCTGGAATGGCAAGAGGTTGGAGGAGACCAGCTGGTCGTTGGTGTTCTGCTTTCACTCTTCTGCAGACATCACATTCATTCACGAACTGAGCAATCTCGCGCTTCATTCGAGTCCACCAATACGACTGCTTGAGGTCCTGGTACATCTTCGTACTTCCAGGGTGAATAGAGAGGAGTGAATTGTGAGCCTCGTTCATAATGACTTTACGAAGGTCACCTTTAGGGACAACAATGCGATCCTTGAAGAATAGAGTATCCTTGTCATCAAGACGATAGCACTTGTACTTGGGTTGACTCTTGGCAATCCCAATCTTCACCTTCTTCACCATAGCATCAAGAAGTTGAGCCTCACGAATCTGATCTTCCAAAGTAGGAGAGACTTGGAGGTTGGCAATGAATCCTTGAGGAACAACTTGGAGATTGAGTTTGCGGAAAGCTTCACAAAGCTCTGGTTGGTAGGGCTTGAGAATCAAACTGTTGCAGTAAGCCTTCCTGCTCAATGCGTCAGCAATTACATTGGCCTTGCCTAGAGTATATTCGATACTCGGATTATACTCTTGAATCATTTCGACCCAACGAGTCTGCCTGAGGTTGAGGTTGGGCTGAGTGAAGATGTACTTGAGACTCTTATGATCAGTGAAGATGTCCACTTTTCTTCCCAACAAGAGATGTCTCCATGTTAAAAGAGCATGGACAACTGCCGCCAACTCGAGGTCATGAGTGGGGTAGTTCTTTGTAACGCCCTCGATGCGGCTATATCTCCCATGTGTTGAAGCACGACTTAGAGGCATAACCGCATTGAAAGCAATGTCGCAAGTGAGGTAATCTTCACACAACCCATGTAATACATAGGGGAAAGAGATACATAGTTGGCTTACAATCGCCACTTCACACAACTACATGAATAAAGCATTACATCATCCAAATACAATCAAGGTCCGACAACGGAACCAAAATAAAAGAAGAACCCCAAATGCGACAAGGTCCCCGATCGACCCCAACTGGGCTCCACTACTGATCAACTAGAACGAAACAACACAAAGGACAAGATCTTCATCGAGCTCCTCCTGAGCTTGGTTGCGTCATCTGCACGGACTCATCGGCACCTGCAAGCTAGTTTTGGAAGTATCTGTGAGCCACGGGGACTCAGCAATCTCGCACCCTCGCGATCAAGACTATTTCAGCTTATGGGTAAGGTAAAGGTATGAGGTGGAGCTGCAGCAAGCGACTAGCATATATGGTGGCTAACATACGCAAATGAGAGCGAGAAGAGAAGGCAACGCACGGTCGATAAAAGTATGATCAAGAAGTGATCCTAAAACAACCTACGTCAAGCATAACTCCAACACCGTGTTCACTTCCCGGACTCCGCCGGAAAGAGACCATCACGGTTACACACGTGGTTGATGTATTTTAATCAAGGTCAACTTCAGGTTTTCTACAACCGGACATTAACAAATTCCCATCTGCCCATAACCGCGGGCACGGCTTTCGAAAGTTCAAAACCCTGCAGGGGTGTCCCAACTTAGCCCATCACAAGCTCTCACGGTCAACGAAGGATATTCCTTCTCCCAAGACATTCCGATCAGACTTGGCGTCCAGGTTACAAGACATCCTCGACAATGGTAAAACAAGTCCAGCAACACCGCCCGAATGTGCCGAAAAATCCCGATAGGAGCTGCACATATCTCGTTCTCAGGGCACACTCAGATGAGCAGTCCGTACAACTAAAACCAGCCCTCGAGTTTCCCCGAGGTGGCGCTGCAAGGGGCTCTAGTTTGGACCAACACTCAGAGGAGCACTGGCCCGGGGGGTTAAAATAAAGATGACCCTTGAGTCTGCAGAACCCAAGGGAAATAAAAGGCTAGGTGGCGAATGGTGAAACCAATGTTGGGCATTGCTGGAGGAGTTTTATTCAAGGCGAACTGTCAAGGGGTTCCCATTATAACCCAACCGCGTAAGGAACGCAAAATCCGGGAACATAACACCGATATGACGGAAACTAGGGCGGCAAGAGTGGAACAAAACACCAGGCATAAGGCCGAGCCTTCCACCCTTTACCAAGTATATAGATGCATTAATTAAATAAGAGGTATTGTGATATCCCAACAAAATATCCATGTTCCAACATGGAACAAGCTCCAATCTTCACCTGCAACTAACAATGCTATAAGAGGGGCTGAGCAAAGTGGTAACATAGCCAAACAACGGTTTGCTAGGACAAGGTGGGTTAGAGGCTTGATCAACAATATGGGAGGCATGATAAGCAAGTGGTAGGTATCGCAGCATAGGCATAGCAAAAGAGCGAGCAACTAGCAAGCAAAGATAGAAGTGATTTCGAGGGTATGGTCATCTTGCCTGAAATCCCGCAAGGAAGAAGAACGAGTCCATGAAGAAGACAAACGGACATAGACAAACGGGTCCTCACAAACGTGACGTTACCGGAACCAATCCGAAGAAGCAAACACCGGAAAGAAGCACACAACATAGTAAACAACCAACACATGACCATGGTATGATATGCGGGATGCGGTATGCGATGCATATGCATGATTGGACAAGGAATGCATGAAGCTGGCCTCAACGTGGAAATCCAAGAGTACCACTGGAAAGATGAGGTGATTTCGGTTGAAATCGATATAAAGAACACCGGAATCGGAGACACGGTTTGGAAATGGCAAGCAGTTCAAATATGGCACCGGTCTGCGATAAACAGCAAGTAGCCATTTAAATGCAACAAGTTAAACATGCTACAGCACCCAAACATGGCAACAAAATAAATGGCAGGGATCCACTCATGAAGCTTAACAAAAGATGAAGACTGAGCTACGGGCAATTCATCCATTAACAGGTTAAAACAAGCATGGCAAAAGTGCAATTGATAAACAGGTTTCAGACTTAGTGAAATTAACACAAGCCTGGAATTTTAGATCAGGTAGCACACTTTGGAGCACGAAAACTATATGCTACAGGGCCTGAACTTGGCAAAGCAAAGCATGGCATGGAGCTACTCAAAGAGCTTAACAAAAGTCCCTTAGTGACCTTGAGCCAAAAGGGATCAGAAAATACAATTGCAAGCATGTGAACATGGCAAAAACATAATCAGATTACAGACTTAGAGAAAAACTGGAACATGCAAATCAGATAGCGAGTAGGCATGTTTACGAGCTCGATGCACTCACTACAGAGCAAGGCATGACAAACTAAGCATACACCCATCAAGAATACATATTATATAAACTAGACATGGCAAGAACAACAACATAGCATGCACGGATCAACAACAACATCCTCGGCAAAATCGCTAACAAGTAGACAATCTCCCAGGATTCACGAAATAACAAAAATAGAGCTCGATTGACTCAAGCTAGGGTGCTCCATAAATGCAAACAAAGACATGGATGGATAGAGCACCACAAGGTTAACAAATCATCATTACTGATCATCCTCAAAAGAGGCACGGATCACTAGGAAACAACATGAACATATGGCATATTGATAAAAATAGATCAAGGACTTAGTGGAATTGCTAAGTCCCTGAAATCAGCATTAACGAATGCACCACTTTGCAAGCTTGTGCTACTCACCACACACATCACAAAAATACATGGATAGCACCTCTGGAAAGATGGCAAAGCATATAACAAAACTCATGTAGAGCTCATGGGCATATCATGCACACAATAATCATGGCAAAAATGACAAATAGCTATTTGGTGAAGCAGATCTGACAATTAACTCAAATAGCACTCTTCCAACAGCACTTCGGGCATCAAGATGAGCTCAAAAGTAAATGATGCAATGAGATGAAATGATGCACTCTCTGAGACGAACATTTCGATATGCTACACGTATGAATCGGAGCTACGGATGCAAAGTTACGACATGATGAATATGGGCATTTGAAACTGGAAATTTCGGGGACTTAGTGAAATTCTACCTCCGCGAAAAGTCAACGCGGGGACGAGACGAAGCGGGATGAGGAGATCCAGGATGGAGGGGCGCTGTTTGGATGGGGAACCCGGTGGATCTGGTCCCGATCCGGGTCAACTCCGGCTCCGGCGAACTCTTGGCTCCGGCGATCGTCGGGGCCGGCGGGGAAGGGAGCGGGTGGCCGGATCCGGTCCGGCCCGACCGGATCCGCGACGAGGCGGCGCGGCCACCGGCGATGAGGGCGGCACGAGGCGCGGCTCCGGCGGAGGACTGCGGAAGCCGAGGCGGCGGCACGAGGCTCCAGCGACATGGCGCGGCAGGGAGAGCGAGCGGCGGGCGGCGGCGCGCGGCGGCCGGCGGCGTCCGGTCGCCAAAGACGGGGCGTAGGCGGCGGAAGGCGCGAGGGCGCGAGCGCTCGGGCCGCGGCGGCGGCGGGATGGGCCCCGGGGGCCTGATGCGGGCTCGCGGCCAGCGGCGGGGGCGAGCGCGGCGACGCCACTTGGCAAGATGGGATAGGGCGCGGGGGCGGCGCTGATGACGTGTCGGCCCCTCATTGGCCGGAACGCGTGGCGGCTAGCGGTGGACATGTCCGGCCGGTGGAAGAAATGTCCGAGGGCGCGGAGGGAGTGGATCTAGGGTTTCGTCTGCGCGAGAATTTCGGAGGAAGACACATATTTATAGGTAGAGGGAGCTAGGAGAGTCCAAATGAGATGCGGTTTTCGGCCACGCGATCGTGATCGAACGACCGAGATGATGGAGAAGGTTTTGGTGGGTTTTGGGCCAAATTGTAGGGGTGTTGGGCTGCAACACACACGAGGTCTTCTCGGTCCCTCGGTTAACCGTTGGAGCATCAAACGAAGTCCAAATGGTACGAAACTTGACAGGCGGTCTACGGGTAGTAAACCAAGGCCGCTTGGCAAGTCTCGGCCCAATCTAGAAATGTTCAACCCCCACACACGAAAGGAAGGTAGAAAGGACCACCGGAGGAGATAGAAGCGCCGGAATGCAAAACGGACAACGGGAAAAATGCTCGGATGCATGAGACGAACATGTATGCAAATGAAATGCACATGATGACATGATATGCAATGCATGACACGCAAGCAATGACAAGGCAACAACAGCGAATAACTGGAGGACACCTGGCACATCGGTCACGGGGCGTTACATTCTTTTCATTGGGCTTCAACTGGCGAGAGGTATAGGCCACAACTTTCTTCTCTTGCATCAACACTGCACCGAGACCTTGAAGGGAAGCATCACAGAAAACTTCGAACGGTTTGGATTCATTGGGAGGAGTCAGAACTGGAGCAGTGATTAACTTCTCTTTAAGGGTGTTGAAAGCGATGTCACATTCAGGCGACCAGACATACTTCACATGCTTCTGGAGAAGGTTGGAAAGAGGCTTCATGATCTTAGAGAAGTTCTCAACGAACCTTCGACAATAGCTTGCGAGCCCAAGGAAGCTGCGGAGTTGCTTCACATTCTGAGGTGGTTCCCAATTCACAATTGTAGACACCTTCTCAGGATTAACAGCTATGCCCTTGGCGGAGATGATATGCCCAAGGTAGAGAACCTCATCGAGCCAAAACTCGCACTTTGAAAACTTCGCATAGAACTGATGTTCTCTGAGTTTATCCAGCACCAATCTCAAGTGCTTGGCATGATCCTCCTTGTTCTTGGAAAAGACTAAAATGTCATCGAGGTAGACCAAGACGAAGTCATTTGTGTAGGCGTTGAAGATGAAGATCATCATGCGAGAGAATGTTGGAGGTGCATTGACAAGGCCAAAAGACATGACAGTGTATTCATATGAACCATAGCTTGTTCTGAATGTTGTCTTGGGGATATCCTCTTCACGAATGCGAATCTGATGATAGCCCATGCGGAGGTCAAGCTTGGAGAATACTTGAGCACCTTTGAGTTGTTCGAAAAGCTCATTGATGTTGGGAAGTGGGTACTTGTTCTTTATGGTCTTCTTGTTCAATGGACGGTAGTCGACACAAAGTCGGTCCGTTCCATCCTTCTTCTTGACAAAAAGAACACCACAACCCCATGGAGAAGAACTTGGTCGGAAGAGACCCATACGCTCTTGAATATCGAGTTGCTTCTTCAGCTCCTTCAACTCTTCAGGTCCAAACAGGTTCCGTGCCAGGCTCAAGATCGATGACGAATTCAACTGGCTGGTGAGGAGGCATCCCTGGAAGCTCTTCTGGAAAGACGTCTTGATATTCGCAAACGACTGGAATCTGAGAGATGGCATCCAGCTCGCCCTTCTCATTGAGAGAAAATAGTCGAATGGTATCATCCCGAGCGGCAAAGACGATTACATCCTCAGACGAATGTGTCAATTGAATCTGCCTGGCAGCACAATCAAGCTGAGCCTTGTGCTTAGAAAGCCAGTCCATTCCAAGAATAAGATCAATATCCGAGTTACCAAGGACCATTGGAGAATACAGAAACTTATAGTCGCCCAACGTGATAGAAACATCTGGAACCACCAAACTGGCACTCAAACGTTTACCCGGAGAAATGATGTCCATTGATTTTCCCAAATGAGAAGAAGCGAATTCGTTCTTGGCAAAAAATGGTTTTGACATGAAACAATGCGATGCACTAGTATCAAAAAGAACTTTTGCAGGAACATCGTTAACAGGAAGGTTACCCATAATCACTTCTGACGAGTCCTCTGCCTGAGCTGCGTTTATCAAGTTGACCTTGGCATGCTTGGGATTATGCTTGACCACTGCGGTGCTAGCAGATCTCACAGGAGGGGGAGGAGGAAGATGCCTCTGATTGAAGCATTTGTTGGCATAGTGACCCTTCTGCTAACACTTGTTGCATGTGACCTCTGAAAGCGGACGGTGATACGGAGCACTTGATCTTGGAGCATGAGACGAAGTCTTGTTCTGAAAGCCTGGGTTGGGTGGGTGGGAAGATCCATTGCCACCTTTGCTCTTCTGCTGATAAGGCTGACGGAACGAAGGAGGAGGCAACCAATACTTTTGTTGCTTACTTACCACTTGAGTTGAGGAAGAAGGAGTTGCATCCCTGACTCGTTTCTTGGAAGCATCACACTTGAGTTGAGCAGTCTCTTGTTTCAGTGCCATATTGTAGAACTCATCGTACTTCTACGGCTCAAAAAGCATGAGAGCTAGTTGAAGATCTTCTCTGAGGCCACCTCTGAACTGATAAATCATGCTCTTCTCGTCAGGGACGTCTTGCTTAGCGAAACGAGCAAGCTTCTGGAACATGATGTTATACTGGTAAACAGACAAGCTGCCTTGCTTCAGATTGCGGAACTCCTCACGCTTGCTCTCAACAACACTCTGAGGAATGTGGTGAGCTTTGAAGTCTTGATGGAATTCATCCCAGGTAATCACACGACCTCCTCTGGAATCTTTGTATTGCTGATACCACTCAGTAGCTTGGTCTTTGAGTTGGAACAAGGCAAACTTGACAAAGTCCTTAGGCCTGGCGTTGCTGCACTCGAAATGCTTGCAGATATCCACGAGCCAATCATCAGCGTCTATTGCTTCGACACAGTTACTGAAGGTCTTTGGCTGGTTTGCGAGGAACTGGTTGAGTGTAGCAAACTGATCCTGATTGTTGCCATGGCCTTGATTTCCTTGGTTGCGCTCTTGCAAGATTTGCATAAGCATCTGCGTGTTGGCATTGGTAGCGACCATCACAGCTTGCCATGCCTCTGGAGGTGTAGGTGGTGGTGGCGGTTCAGGATTCTGACGCGTTGGAGGAGCCATCCTGAAGAGGGTGACATCCGTTAGCATATTGACAGACATATATTCAAGCTGAATCAAAAAGATTGAAATTGCAACATATAGTCTCAACATTCGAACAAGAATGAAGGAATGCAATCCAAATTAAATGGTCACACTTCCATAAATTGAGAAGCCACTTAGATAGAGGTAGATGAATAAAACAACAAGGTACGGACATGAACAAATACTTGGTGAGGATTACCCAATCAAAAACCAAATATTCACGGAAGAAATACTAGAGCTACATGAATTCCCACCTAAGAAACTCCCGAACCTTTCCCGGTTATGCAATCAGGTGTTGGGGATACAGGGGAAGCATAATATCTCACCCAAAGCTAGCAAATCCTAGATCCAGCTGTATCCATCCTTCAACACATAACCAAGAAACCTTCGGAAATCATTTACCTCAACCTTCAAAAAGCATCCGTTATACGAGTTATGGCAATACACCCGAACTCCCGCCCCAGTACTTGCTGGCGTCGAGGTCATCTCACCAACAACTGCATAAAAGAGATTTTCGATGTCGGCGAAACTCAGGTATTCCAGAACTGCAACGATAAAATTGTGACGACAACACCTCGGAGCTCAACTCCCCGGGACACTGCCACAACCCCTAAACGTCAGGAGGCACCAAGAACAATGTTCTCGTCACAAAACCATGGAACGATTCCAAGATATCCGCGTGATCCTAAAAAAATATTAGTGAAATTTGAGAAGAGAAGAGTCAAAACTCTACATCAGGATGCCTCACCAGAGCGACGAAGGGACTGAGGAGTAAAAAGAATCCTACTCTCCAATATATATAAATCCTAAAAGACTCAAAACATTTTTCTAGACTCAACAATGCCAACGATTCAATCAAGCAGGGGGCTCCTAAGTCGGGGAAGGCTCTGATTACCAACTTGTAACGCCCACGATGCGGCTATATCTCCCACGTGTCGAAGCATGACTTAGAGGCATAACCGCATTGTAAGCAATGTCGCAAGTGGGGTAATATTCACACAACCCATGTACTGAATAAGGAAAGAGGTACATAGTTGGCTTACAATTGCCACGTCACACAATAGCATAAATATAACATTACAATCATCCAGATACAATCAAGGCCCGACTACGGAACCAAAATAAAGACAACACCAAATGCATAATGTCCCCGATCGCCCCAACAGTCCCCGATCGCCCCAACTGGGCACCACTACTGATCGTTTGGAAAGGAAACGTAGTATCGTCCTGAGTCCTCATCGAACTCCCACTTGAGCTCAGTCGAATCACCTGGAGTGGTATCATCGGTCCCTGCATATGGTTTTGGAAGTAATCTGTGAGTCACGGGGACTCAGCAATCTCACACCCTCGCGATCAAGACTATTTAAGCTTATAGGAAGGGTAAAAGGTATGAAGTGGAGCTGCAGCAAGCGACTAGCATATAAGGTGCTAACATACGCAAATGAGAGAGAAGAGAAGGCAAAGGCACGGTCGAGAAACTATGATCAAGAAGTGATCCTAGAACAACCTACGTTCCAGCATAACTCGAGACCGTGTTCTCTTCCCGGACTCCGCCAAAAAGAGACCATCACGGCCACACACTCTGTTGATTCATTTTAATTAAGTTAAGTTTAAAGTTATCTACAACCGGACATTAACAAATTCCCATCTTCCCATAACCGCGGGCACGGCTTTCGAAAGTTCAAATCCCTGCAGGGGAGTCCCAACTTAGCCCATCACAAGCTCTCACGGTCAACGAAGGAAATTCCTTCTCCCAAGACAATCCGATCAGACTCGGAATCCCGGTTAGAAGACATCTCGACAATGGCAAAACTAAACCAGCAAAGCCGCCCGAATGTGCCGACAAATCCCGATAGGAGCTGCACATATCTCATTCTCAGAGCACACTCAGATGAGACACCGTACGAGTAAAACCAACCCTCAAGTTGCCCCGAGGTGGCCCCGCGGTCTACTCGGTTTGGACCAACACTCAGAGGAGCACTGGCCCAAGGGGGTTTAAAATAAAGATGGCCCTCGGGCTCCGGACACCCAAGGGAAAAGAGGCTAGGTGGAAAATGGTAAAACCAAGGTTGGGCATTGCTGGAGGAGTTTTATTCAAGGCGAACTGTCAAGCGGTTCCCATTATAACCCAACCGTGTAAGGAACGCAAAATCAAGGAACATAACACCGGTATGACGGAAACTAGGGCGGCAATAGTGGAACAAAACACCAGGCATAAGGCCAAGCCTTCCACCCTTTACCAAGTATATAGGTGCATTAAAGTAGACAAGATAATATAATGATATCCCAACAATAAACATGTTCCAACAAGGAACAAACTCCAATCTTCACCTGCAACTAGCAACGCTATAAGAGGGGGCTGAGCAAAGCGGTAACATAGCCAAACAACGGTTTGCTAGGACAAGGTGGGTTAGAGGTTTGACATGGCAATATGGGAGGCATGATAATCAAGTGGTAGGTATCGTAGCCTAGGCATAGCAATAGAGCGAGCATCTAGCAAGCAAAGATAGAAGTGATTTCGAGGGTATGGTCATCTTGCCTGCAAAGTTCTCCGAGTTGACGTTAGCTTGATCCTCGTAAATGTACTCAACGGGATCCTCGATCACGTACTCGTCTCCCGGCTCTACCCAAGCAAGAACAACAAGTAAAGGGAGACATAATCAACCACGTGCAATGCACAAACAACATGATGCGAAACATGTCATGATACGAGGGATGCGATATGCGATGCATATGCATGATTCGGAAAGGAATGATTGAACCTGGCATCAACTTGGAAAACCAAGAGTGCCATTGGAAATATGAGTTGATTTCGGTCGAAATCGATATAAAGATCACCGGAATCGGATGCGCGGTTTGGAAATGACAAGCAAAACAAATATGGCACCGATCTGCGATTAACAGCACGAGGCCATCTAAATGCATCATGAACAACATGCTACAGCACTCTAACATAACAACCAAATACATGGCAGGGATCCACTCAAGATGCTTGACAAAATATGAACACTCAGCTACGGCTAATTCCCTCAATAGCAAGTTCAAACAAGCATGGCAAAAGTGCAAAAGATATCAGGTTACAGACTTAGTGAAATTAACAACATGTCAGGAATATAACATCAGGAAGCAATGTTTAGAGCATGATAACAACATGCTACAGGAACATATCATGGCAAAGCAAGGCATGGCATGAAGCTACTCAAAGAATACAACAAAAGTCCGTTAGTGACCATAAGCCAAAAGGGATCAGAAAATACAATGGCAACCATGTGAACCTAGCAATTATCGTTAACAGATTCAGACTTAGTGGAAAACTGGAACATGGCAAAACAGATATTAAGTAGGCATGTTTAAGAGCTCGATGCACTTAGCACAAGGCATTGCATGACAAACTAAGCATACACCTAGCAAGTAGACATGGCATAGCAGCTAAACATGGCAAGAACAACAACATAGCATGCACGGATCAACTACAACAACCTCGGCAAAAATGCTTAACATGTAAACATTCTGCCAGGAACATTTTATAGCAAAAGTAGAGCTCGATTGACTCAAGCTAGGGTGCTCCATAAATGCAAACAAAGACATGGATGGATAGATCACCACAATATCTACAAAACATCCTTACTGATCATGCTCAATAGAGGCATGGATCACTCTGTAGTAACAAGAACACATGGCATAAAAATAATGACAGGACAAAGACTTAGAATATTTCTAAGTCCCTGAAATTAGCAACATTAAGAGGGCTACTTTGCATTCTTGTGCTAGTCACCACAGAGATCACAAAAATACATGGCATACACCCTTGTAAGATAGCATGGCATACTTCAAAACTCATGTAGGGCTCAAGATCATAGGAGGCACACATTAATCATGGCAAAAATGACAAATGAGCAATTGCTGATAAGAATCTGAAACTAACAGAAACTAGCACTCTTCCAACAGCATTTAGGGCATCAAGATGAGCTCAAATGAACATGATGCAATGAGATGAAATGAAGTACTCGTCGAGACGAACATTTTGATATGCTACACATCCAAAACGGAGCCACGGATGCAGAGTTATGCCATGATGAAAAATGCATATAAAACTAGGGTTATGGTAAAAGTCAACTGATCCAGATCCAGATCCGGATCGCACGCGTTTCGAGGTGCTCACCGGAGAGTCGCCGGAACCGGACTTGGGGGCACCGGAGTTGACGAGGTAGAGGCGGGGTGGCCGGATCCGGGCGGAGAGGACGGTGGAGGTCGGCGCCGGCTCGGCGGCCGGTAAGGAGGCGGCGACCGGACTTGGTGGCGGGGACGGCAGGGCGATGCGGGTGGCGGCGCTGTAGGCAGGCGGCGGGGCGGAGCGGATCGGGGATGCGAGCCGGGAGGGCACGCGGCGGGCTTCGGCGGACTGGCACGGTTGGTGGCGAAGTGGGCGCCGGCTCGGGGACACGTGGCGCCCGCGGGTTGGATGGCGCGGTAGCGGGGACGACGTGGCGCGATGCGATTGGCCGAGGCGACGTGGCTGGAGGCGGTGGACACATCCGGCGCGGCGTGGACGCGTCCGGCGGCGCGAGGGGAAGGATTTTAGGGTTTCGTCCGTGAATTTTTGGAGGGGAGTCTATATTTATAGGTAGAGGGAGCTAGGAGGCTCCAAATTGAGCATGGTTTGAGGCCACGCGATCGTGATCGAACAACCGAGATGATGGAGGGGGTTTTGGGCCACTTTGGAGAGGTGTTGGGCTGCAACACACACGAGGCCTTCTCGGTTCCTCGGTTAACCATTGGAGTAACAAACGAAGTCCAAATGGCACGAATCTTGACAGGCGGTCTACCGGTAGTGAACCAAGGCTGCTTGCCAAGTCTCATTCCAATCCGAGAACGTTTAACACCCGCACACGAAAAGAGGTAAAAGGGGACACCGGAGGACAGAGGAGCGCCGGAATGCAAAACGGACAACGGGGAAAATGCTCGGATGCATGAGATGAACACGTATGCAAATGCGATGCACATGATGACATGATATGAGATGCATGACAAAGACAAAAGCAACACGAAGCCAAAACCCAACAACGAGGAAATTAACATAACTTAGTGCCAAAAATGGCAAGAGTTGGAATACAAATATGGGAGGTTACATACGGGGCGTTACAACACTCCACCACTACGAAAGGATCTCGTCCCGAGATCTTGGACTGGAAAAACTCAAGATATTTGGAACGGAGGTGGTCCTCGCGTTCCCAGGTGGCTTCATGGTCGGAATGATGTTTCCACTTGACTTTCAGGAATTTGATAGACTTGTTGCGAGTCTTGCGCTCAGTTTCTTCAAGAATAGCAATGGGGTGCTCATTATAAGACAGGTCTTCTTGGAGATCAATCTCTTCAAAGTTGAAGGTGCGGTCAGGAGTCTTGAAACACTTGCGGAGCTGAGACACATGAAACACGTCGTGCACATTTGCAAAGTTGGATGGAAGCTCAAGTTGATAGGCGAGATCGCCTCTTTTGCCAACGATCTTGAAAGGACCCACGTATCTAGGGGCAAGCTTCCCTTTGATACCGAAGCGACGAGTACCTTTCATTGGAGAGACGCGGAGGTAGACATGGTCTCTGATCTCGAAAGCCAAGTCATGATGCTTGCTATCGTAGTAACTCTTCTGGCGCGATTGCGCGTCTTTGAGATTTTCACGAATGACTTTGCACATTTCTTCAGCCTCTGTGATCAAGTCATTTCCAAGAAGTTGGCGTTCACCAGTCTCTGACCAGTTAAGAGGAGTACGGCACTTCCTGCCATAGAGAATCTCAAATGGGGCCTTGCCCGAACTCGCTTGGAAGCTGTTGTTGTAGGAGAACTCGGCATATGGAAGACAATCTTCCCACTTCATACCGAAAGAAATGACACAAACCCTGAGCATATCTTCAAGAATTTGATTGACTCGCTCGACTTGGCCACTGGTTTGAGGATGAAAAGTTGTGCTGAAGTGAATGTTGGTGCCCATGGCCTTCTGGAAGGAATCCCAGAACTTAGAGGTAAAGATGCTTCCAAGATCTGAAGATATCAACTGCGGAATGCCGTGCAGAGAGACAATCCTGGAGGTATATAGCTCTGGCAACTGAGCTACTGTGATAGACTCTTTGATAGGCAGAAAATGAGCCACTTTAGTGAGCTTGTCGATGACAATGAAGATAGCATCAT
This sequence comes from Triticum urartu, assembly GCF_003073215.2. Classification (NCBI taxonomy): domain Eukaryota; kingdom Viridiplantae; phylum Streptophyta; class Magnoliopsida; order Poales; family Poaceae; genus Triticum; species Triticum urartu. Next base: position 509,774,089 of record NC_053023.1, on the reverse strand, counting down.
TGCCACGCTTGGACTTTGGAAATCCAGTCATGAAGTCCATCTCAATATGGTCAAACTTCCATTCTGGAATGGCAAGAGGTTGGAGGAGACCAGCTGGTCGTTGGTGTTCTGCTTTCACTCTTCTGCAGACATCACATTCATTCACGAACTGAGCAATCTCGCGCTTCATTCGAGTCCACCAATACGACTGCTTGAGGTCCTGGTACATCTTCGTACTTCCAGGGTGAATAGAGAGGAGTGAATTGTGAGCCTCGTTCATAATGACTTTACGAAGGTCACCTTTAGGGACAACAATGCGATCCTTGAAGAATAGAGTATCCTTGTCATCAAGACGATAGCACTTGTACTTGGGTTGACTCTTGGCAATCCCAATCTTCACCTTCTTCACCATAGCATCAAGAAGTTGAGCCTCACGAATCTGATCTTCCAAAGTAGGAGAGACTTGGAGGTTGGCAATGAATCCTTGAGGAACAACTTGGAGATTGAGTTTGCGGAAAGCTTCACAAAGCTCTGGTTGGTAGGGCTTGAGAATCAAACTGTTGCAGTAAGCCTTCCTGCTCAATGCGTCAGCAATTACATTGGCCTTGCCTAGAGTATATTCGATACTCGGATTATACTCTTGAATCATTTCGACCCAACGAGTCTGCCTGAGGTTGAGGTTGGGCTGAGTGAAGATGTACTTGAGACTCTTATGATCAGTGAAGATGTCCACTTTTCTTCCCAACAAGAGATGTCTCCATGTTAAAAGAGCATGGACAACTGCCGCCAACTCGAGGTCATGAGTGGGGTAGTTCTTTTGAGTGGGGTAGTTCTTTGTAACGCCCTCGATGCGGCTATATCTCCCATGTGTTGAAGCACGACTTAGAGGCATAACCGCATTGAAAGCAATGTCGCAAGTGAGGTAATCTTCACACAACCCATGTAATACATAGGGGAAAGAGATACATAGTTGGCTTACAATCGCCACTTCACACAACTACATGAATAAAGCATTACATCATCCAAATACAATCAAGGTCCGACAACGGAACCAAAATAAAAGAAGAACCCCAAATGCGACAAGGTCCCCGATCGACCCCAACTGGGCTCCACTACTGATCAACTAGAACGAAACAACACAAAGGACAAGATCTTCATCGAGCTCCTCCTGAGCTTGGTTGCGTCATCTGCACGGACTCATCGGCACCTGCAAGCTAGTTTTGGAAGTATCTGTGAGCCACGGGGACTCAGCAATCTCGCACCCTCGCGATCAAGACTATTTCAGCTTATGGGTAAGGTAAAGGTATGAGGTGGAGCTGCAGCAAGCGACTAGCATATATGGTGGCTAACATACGCAAATGAGAGCGAGAAGAGAAGGCAACGCACGGTCGATAAAAGTATGATCAAGAAGTGATCCTAAAACAACCTACGTCAAGCATAACTCCAACACCGTGTTCACTTCCCGGACTCCGCCGGAAAGAGACCATCACGGTTACACACGTGGTTGATGTATTTTAATCAAGGTCAACTTCAGGTTTTCTACAACCGGACATTAACAAATTCCCATCTGCCCATAACCGCGGGCACGGCTTTCGAAAGTTCAAAACCCTGCAGGGGTGTCCCAACTTAGCCCATCACAAGCTCTCACGGTCAACGAAGGATATTCCTTCTCCCAAGACATTCCGATCAGACTTGGCGTCCAGGTTACAAGACATCCTCGACAATGGTAAAACAAGTCCAGCAACACCGCCCGAATGTGCCGAAAAATCCCGATAGGAGCTGCACATATCTCGTTCTCAGGGCACACTCAGATGAGCAGTCCGTACAACTAAAACCAGCCCTCGAGTTTCCCCGAGGTGGCGCTGCAAGGGGCTCTAGTTTGGACCAACACTCAGAGGAGCACTGGCCCGGGGGGTTAAAATAAAGATGACCCTTGAGTCTGCAGAACCCAAGGGAAATAAAAGGCTAGGTGGCGAATGGTGAAACCAATGTTGGGCATTGCTGGAGGAGTTTTATTCAAGGCGAACTGTCAAGGGGTTCCCATTATAACCCAACCGCGTAAGGAACGCAAAATCCGGGAACATAACACCGATATGACGGAAACTAGGGCGGCAAGAGTGGAACAAAACACCAGGCATAAGGCCGAGCCTTCCACCCTTTACCAAGTATATAGATGCATTAATTAAATAAGAGGTATTGTGATATCCCAACAAAATATCCATGTTCCAACATGGAACAAGCTCCAATCTTCACCTGCAACTAACAACGCTATAAGAGGGGCTGAGCAAAGTGGTAACATAGCCAAACAATGGTTTGCTAGGACAAGGTGGGTTAGAGGCTTGATCAACAATATGGGAGGCATGATAAGCAAGTGGTAGGTATCGCAGCATAGGCATAGCAAAAGAGCGAGCAACTAGCAAGCAAAGATAGAAGTGATTTCGAGGGTATGGTCATCTTGCCTGAAATCCCGCAAGGAAGAAGAACGAGTCCATGAAGAAGAAAAACGGACATAGACGAACGGGTCCTCACAAACGTGACGTTACCGGAACCAATCCGAAGAAGCAAACACCGGAAAGAAGCACACAACATAGTAAACAACCAACACATGACCATGGTATGATATGCGGGATGCGGTATGCGATGCATATGCATGATTGGACAAGGAATGCATGAAGCTGGCCTCAACGTGGAAATCCAAGAGTGCCAGTAGAAAGATGAGGTGATTTCGGTTGAAATCGATATAAAGAACACCGGAATCGGAGACATGGTTTGGAAATGGCAAGCAGTTCAAATATGGCACCGGTCTGCGATAAACAGCAAGTAGCCATTTAAATGCAACAAGTTAAACATGCTACAGCACCCAAACATGGCAACAAAATAAATGGCAGGGATCCACTCATGAAGCTTAACAAAAGATGAAGACTGAGCTACGGGCAATTCATCCATTAACAGGTTAAAACAAGCATGGCAAAAGTGCAATTGATAAACAGGTTTCAGACTTAGTGAAATTAACACAAGCCTGGAATTTTAGATCAGGTAGCACACTTTGGAGCACGAAAACTATATGCTACAGGGCCTGAACTTGGCAAAGCAAAGCATGGCATGGAGCTACTCAAAGAGCTTAACAAAAGTCCCTTAGTGACCTTGAGCCAAAAGGGATCAGAAAATACAATTGCAAGCATGTGAACATGGCAAAAACATAATCAGATTACAGACTTAGAGAAAAACTGGAACATGCAAATCAGATAGCGAGTAGGCATGTTTACGAGCTCGATGCACTCACTACAGAGCAAGGCATGACAAACTAAGCATACACCCATCAAGAATACATATTATATAAACTAGACATGGCAAGAACAACAACATAGCATGCACGGATCAACAACAACATCCTCGGCAAAATCGCTAACAAGTAGACAATCTCCCAGGATTCACGAAATAACAAAAATAGAGCTCGATTGACTCAAGCTAGGGTGCTCCATAAATGCAAACAAAGACATGGATGGATAGAGCACCACAAGGTTAACAAATCATCATTACTGATCATCCTCAAAAGAGGCACGGATCACTAGGAAACAACATGAACATATGGCATATTGATAAAAACAGATCAAGGACTTAGTGGAATTGCTAAGTCCCTGAAATCAGCATTAACGAATGCACCACTTTGCAAGCTTGTGCTAGTCACCACACACATCACAAAAATACATGGATAGCACCTCTGGAAAGATGGCAAAGCATATAACAAAACTCATGTAGAGCTCATGGGCATATCATGCACACAATAATCATGGCAAAAATGACAAATAGCTATTTGGTGAAGCAGATCTGACAATTAACTCAAATAGCACTCTTCCAACAGCATTTCGGGCATCAAGATGAGCTCAAAAGGAAATGATGCAATGAGATGAAATGATGCACTCTCTGAGACGAACATTTTGATATGCTACACGTATGAATCGGAGCTACGGATGCAAAGTTACGACATGATGAATATGGGCATTTGAAACTGGAAATTTCGGGGACTTAGTGAAATTCTACCTCCGCGAAAAGTCAACGCGGGGACGAGACGAAGCGGGATGAGGAGATCCAGGATGGAGGGGCACTGTTTGGATGGGGAACCCGGTGGATCTGGTCCCGATCTGAGTCAACTCCGGCTCCGGCGATCGCCGGGGCCGACGGGGAAGGGAGCGGGTGGCCGGATCCGGTCCGGCCCGACCGAATCCGCGACGAGGCGGCACGGCCACCGGCGATGAGGGCGGCACGAGGCGCGGCTCCGGCGGAGGACTGCGGAAGCCGAGGTGGCGGCGCGAGGCTCCAGCGACAAGGCGCGGCAGGGAGAGCGAGCGGCGGGCGGCGGCGCGTGGCGGCCGGCAGCGTCCGGTCGCCGGAGACGGGGCGTAGGCGGCGGAAGGCGCGAGGGCGCGAGCGCTCGGCTCGCGGCGGCGGCGGGATGGGCCCTGCGGGCCTGATGCAGGCTCGCGGGCCGGCGGCGGGGGCGAGCGCGGCGGCGCCACATGGCGAGATAGGATAGGGCGCGGGGGCGGCGCTGATGACGTGTCAGCCTCTCATTGGCCGAAACGCGTGGCGGCTGGCGGTGGACATGTCCGGCCGGTGGAAGAAATGTCCGACGGCGCGGAGGGAGTTGATCTAGGGTTTCATCTGCGCGAGAATTTCGGAGGGAGACACATATTTATAGGTAGAGGGGGCTAGGAGAGTCCAAATGAGGTGTGGTTTTCGGCCACGCGATCGTGATCGAACGACCGAGATGATGGAGAAGGTTTAGGTGGGTTTTGGGCCAAATTGGAGGGGTGTTGGGCTGCAACACACACGAGGTCTTCTCGGTCCCTCGGTTAACCGTTGGAGCATCAAACGAAGTCCAAATGGTACGAAACTTGACAGGCGGTCTACGGGTAGTAACCAAGGCCGCTTGGCAAGTCTCGGCCCAATCCGGAAATGTTCAACCCCCAGACACGAAAGGAAGGTAGAAAGGACCACCGGAGGAGATAGATGCGCCGGAATGCAAAACAGACAACGGGAAAAATGCTCGGATGCATGAGACGAACATGTATGCAAATGAAATGCACATGATGACATGATATGCAATGCATGACACGCAAGCAATGACAAGGCAACAACAGCGAATAACTGGAGGACACCTGGCACATCGGTCACGGGGCATTACAACATTCCACCACTATGAGAGGATCTTGTCACGAGTTCTAGAATGGCACCGGAGGGAAAAACGGAAGAGAACGAGAAGAGGTAAAACTAAGTTGCTTCTTTGACCATTGAGTGAAAACAAAGAATCCTTGAAAAGTTGAATGAATAGAAAGAAAGAATACAACGAGAAAGAGCGAAGTAGAAAGCACTCCGTTAGGAAAAGGAACAAGGAAAAACAACTTCGGGCAGCACTCTGGTTGAGAAGGGATGCAAGACTTGATACGGTGAAAAGAACTTGAGCAGAGGACACGACACTCCGGTTAAACAAGATAGAGAAGGAATAAGACTGATATAATTTGGACAGCACTTCGACTGTAAATGGAAGAAATTGAACATGATCTTGACAAACCGAGATTAGGAGTGAAAAGAGCAACATCACTAGACCTCCAGGAGAAAGAGCTTGAAAAGGCATCTTTAGGAGAAGGGTTGAACGGAGTTATTAGAAAGCCAACAACGAAAAGAATAAGCTTGATATGGTCTTATGGAGTACATATCAAGTTATGAGGTGACAACCTGCCACTCACGGGAAAAAGAATTGGATTGATAAGAACAAGGAGACGAGAAAGTATTACACCGGGAGGATAAATGAAGAACTTGGGTCCTTTATAAGCACCATAGATAGCAAGAATCCTTAGGGAAGCCTTTAGGAGAAATATAACCCAAGATAACTCCAACGAAGAGGTTGATGGATTTAAAATATCTCATTCTTAACAACATGTGGAACATGAAACATGAACTCCAATTATCAAGAATGACATAATACCACCTCTATTGATACGGAAGGAAGAATTGCACTCCGGATTGCAAGATGAAGAAAACTTGAGTTCCTCTGAAAGGAGAGTTGATGAACGCTTCGAGAAGGAATTAAACCCTTGATGAACCATCATGTAGAACCTTCATGAAGAACTCCGGTAACAAAAAGGACGGTCAAACGGAAGAAAGAGAGGTTGGAACACAAGGTGAAACCTTGTAATGATTTAGATGGATCTCCGTGATAATATAATTGAAAGAGCTTGGAACTCCGGGAAAGAAAAGATAAAGCATCTCGAACTGAGAATATGATATGATGAACCACTCCGGAAAAAGGAATTGAATCAACTCGATGAAACAAGAATAATAATTACATTATGCTTATCCTTCACCAATTCAAATTGATGACAACCAATGGAATTGGCATACTAATTATCCTCGTAGAAAGGATTAAGCGAGATATAGCGCAAACTTGGGAAGGTCTTCGACGAATCCACCGATAGGATTGAAAACAACGAATAAATTGATATGATAACGAATGACGAGAACTCTTGAGCGAACCACCGTAAGAATTAAAATGAACGAAGAGAAGATAAAGAAAACACCGGGAAGAATTAGCAAATGAATGAAGATGCTTGACAGAATTTATATATGAGAGAACGAAGAGATCATGCACTGATTAGAGGATATTTGATCGATGCACCGGTAAAATTAGGAGGATGAGAGCTCAAAGCTAGAATGAATAATCTGAGATGATGGCCTTTGGATGAAACAAACTGAAGAGACTCCTGAATTACTTTGGATGGGTGAAAAGAAATACTCACACTCGAAACAATTATGGGAGGATGGCAGAGAATGGGGCAAGATTTAAAAGAAACTCTTCTTTGGTGTTCAAAATCCGAGAATGATGGCGAGAAACACCACCATGGATTATTTAGACACTCCGGAATGAAGAATGGGAAGGTTGAGCCAACGATGAAAAGAATTTGAAAGATCTTGGAGAAAGACATTTTACTGATGATAAATCATTCTTACGTCAAACTTTGAAAAGAAATTTAGGATAGCTCCGGGAAAATAAGAAGAGTCAGGTAAGATCCTGGGAAAAGACCTGTGGGTTAGGGCCCACTCAAAAGAAACACCGTTGAAATGATTAAAAAAAAGAGGTTGCACCAGTTGAATTAAATGACTTGAATGAGATAACATCCTCGAAAGATCTTGAACGAATGCAGAGAGGAAAACACGAATCTTCGAGATATCTTGAACACTCCGGAACAATTGAATAGCAAATGGGGAATGATTGAGAGGTATGCCGGCAAGAGAAGACATTTAAAACGAGGAAAGGATGTGATCAACACAGAAAACTTGAATTGAATCCACCGTAGAAGAAAAAGAATGAAGAATAACGAACTTGAAGAGCATCTTCATGAGAACCGCCGGGTAAGGACATTGACGGAAAAGAATGGAGAGACTTCATAATCATAAGATAGATACTTGATAAAGAAATCTTAGTACTTGAAGAAACAAGGGTGGGAGGGTGGGAAAAAACAAAGGCAACTTGGAGACGGGTGAAACAAACACCGTTGAGAAGAACTGATACTTGATCTTGCGGTTGTTGAAATGATCGGATCCACTTGAAGAGAAACACGCCAGTTGAAAAGGATTTACATGACAATCTCGGTTATCAAGAAGGATTAGTATTCACATCGGAGTATGAGAACACCGCTTAGGAACAGGTATGGAATCAACATTTGACTTTGAAGCGACTCGAATACCACAACTCGAAGCAAAACAAAAGATTGGCTTGCAGAATAAGCTGGAACAAACATATGATAGAGATTTCGTCCAAAGTTTTCGTGGTGGGGCCTACACGGGCTGTACAAGGCAGTGCACATGACATACGAAGCGTCCCCGAGTCGGCATAGCCAAGGACTCTTTAAGACACAATGAGACCACTGTAAAACCGACCGTGAATAGGCGGACCACTAGACGTCGAACCCCAATTTCATATCATACATCTGTCGGAAAGATATCCTAAGAGCTACTTGAATTCCCACTTATAAACTCCCGAAACTTTCCGGTTATGCAATCAGGTGTTGGGGATACAGGGGAAGCATAATATCTCACCCAAACTAACAAATCCTACATCCAGCTGTATCCATCCTTCAACACATAACCAAGAAACCTTCAGAAATCGTCTACCTCAACCTTCAAAAAGCATCCTTTATACAAGTTATGGCAATACTCCCGAACTCCCGCCCTAGTACTGGGTGGCGTCGAGGTTATCTCACCAACAACTGCATAAAAGAGATTTTTGATGTCGACGAACTAAACTCAGGTATTCCAGAACTGCAACGATAAAATTGTGACGACAACACCTCGGAGCTCAACTCCCTGGGACAGTGCCACAACCCCTAAATGACAGGAGGCACCAAGAACAATGTTCTCGTCACAAATCGATCAGAACGATTCCAAGATACCGGCGTGATCCTAAAAAAATTAGTGAATTTTGAGAAGAGAATAGACAAAACTCTACGTTAGGAAGCCTTACCAGAGCGATGAGGGGACTGGGGAGTAAAAAGAATTCCTAGCTCTCCGATATATAATTCCTAAATGACTCAAAGCATTTTCTAGACTCAACTCGTCCGCTAATTCGATCAAGCAGTGGGGGCTCCTAAGGTCGGGGAAGGCTCTGATACCAACTTGTAACGCCCTCGATGCGGCTATATCTCCCACGTGTCGAAGCACGACTTAGAGGCATAACCGCATTGAAAGCAATGTCGCAAGTGAGGTAATCTTCACACAACCCATGTAATACATAAGGGAAAGATATACATAGTTGGCTTACAATCGCCACTTCACACAAGTACATGAATAAAGCATTACATCATCCAAATACAATCAAGGTCCGACTATGGAACCAAAATAAAAGAAGAACCCTAAATGCGACACGGTCCCCGATCGACCCCAACTGGGCTCCACTACTGATCAACTAGAACGAAACAACACAAAGGACAAGATCTTCATCGAGCTCCTCCTGAGCTTGGTTGTGTCATCTGCACGGACTCATCGGCACCTGCAAGCTGGTTTTGGAAGTATCTGTGAGCCACGGGGACTCAGCAATCTCGCACCCTCGCGATCAAGACTATTTCAGCTTATGGGTAAGGTAAAGGTATGAGGTGGAGCTGCAGCAAGCGACTAGCATATATGGTGGCTAACATATGCAAATGAGAGCGAGAAGAGAAGGCAAAGCACGGTCGATAAAAGTATGATCAAGAAGTGATCCTAAAACAACCTACGTCAAGCATAACTCCAACACCATGTTCACTTCCTGGACTCAGCCGGAAAGAGACCATCACGGTTACACACGCGGTTGATGTATTTTAATCAAGGTCAACTTCAGGTTTTCTACAACCAGACATTAACAAATTCCCATCTGCCCATAACCGCGGGCACGGCTTTCGAAAGTTCAAAACCCTGCAGGGGTGTCCCAACTTAGCCCATCACAAGCTCTCACGGTCAACGAAGGATATTCCTTCTCCCAAGACATTCCGATCAGACTCGGCGTCCAGGTTACAAGACATCCTCGACAATGGTAAAACAAGTCCAGCAACACCGCCCGAATGTGCCGACAAATCTCGATAGGAGCTGCACATATCTCGTTCTCAGGGCACACTCAGATGAGCAGTCCGTACAACTAAAACCAGCCCTCGAGTTTCCCCGAGGTGGCGCTGCAAGGGGCTCTAGTTTGGACCAACACTCAGAGGAGCACTGGCCCGGGGGGTTAAAATAAAGATGACCCTTGAGTCTGCAGAACCCAAGGGAAATAAAAGGCTAGGTGGCGAATGGTGAAACCAATGTTGGGCATTGCTGGAGGAGTTTTATTCAAGGCGAACTGTCAAGGGGTTCCCATTATAACCCAACCGCG